>NC_134358.1:506833243-507136993 GCF_048569485.1 Anomaloglossus baeobatrachus | reverse complement strand
TGAGGGCCTCTTGGTTTCTAAGCCGACCCTAGCTCGTTGGATTAGGTCGGCCATTTCCGATGCCTACCAGTGTACTCAAGTGCCTCCCCCGCCGGGGATCAAGGCACACTCGACCAGAGCTGTCGGTGCCTCTTGGTTTCTCAGGCACCAGGTCACGGCTCAGCAGGTCGGTCAGGCTGCCACTTGGTCTAGTCTGCACACCTTTTCGAAGCACTACCAAGTGCATGCTCATGCTTCGGCAGATACGAGCTTGGGCAGACGCATCCTTCAGGCGGCTGTCGCCCATTGGTGAAGTTAGGTTTCACCTACTTCTCAGTTTTCTGTTTATTCCCTCCCATGGACTGCTTTGAGACGTCCCATGGTCTGGGTCTCCCATAAGGAACGATGAAGAAAAAGAGAATTTTGTTTACTTACCGTAAATTCTTTTTCTTATAGTTCCGACATGGGAGACCCAGCACCCTCCCTGTTGCCTGTTGGCAGTTTTCTTGTTCCGTGTGTTATCACCGGCTGTTGTTGTAGACAGAGGTTCCGGTTGTTCCGGGTTTTGCTCTATCTCTACTTGTGGGTGGATGTCCTCCTTCAACTTTTGCACTAAACTGGCTAGATTTGGTTATCCAGGGGGTGTATATGCTCGGAGGGAGGGGCTACACTTTTTAGTGTAGTACTTTGTGTGTCCTCCGGAGGCAGAAGCTATACACCCATGGTCTGGGTCTCCCATGTCGGAACTATAAGAAAAAGAATTTACGGTAAGTAAACAAAATTCTCTTTTTTTTGCGCACACACATACACACACACTCATTACATCCAGCGTTAGAGTACTTCTGGCCGCAGGTAATGATGGGAGGAAGTCACGTGTCCGGCCCGCAGGTCCTGTAAGCAAGCATTCTTGCGCTCCACCGCACTGCCTCCCAGGGTTCTGCCAGCCAGAGGAAATCTGTGTCGCTGCATGTGGTGAGTGTGTCTGGGATGCCATGTGTCTGTGATCTGATGTGTGTGTGTGTGTGTGTGTGTGTGTGTGTGTGATCGGCTGTGTGTGTGTGATAGGCTGTGTGTGTGTGATCGGCTGTGTGTGTGTGTGAGATCGGCTGTGTGTGTGTGTGAGATCGGCTGTGTGTGTGTGTGTGTGAGATCGGCTGTGTGTGTGAGATCGGCTGTGTGTGTGTGTGAGATCGGCTGTGTGTGTGTGTGTGTGTGAGATCGGCTGTGTGTGTGTGTGTGAGATCGGCTGTGTGTGTGTGTGTGTGTGAGATCGTGTGTGTGTGTGTGTGAGATCGTGTGTGTGTGTGTGTGAGATCGGCTGTGTGTGTGTGTGAGATCGGCTGTGTGTGTGTGAGATCGGCTGTGTGTGTGTGAGATCGGCTGTGTGTGTGTGTGAGATCGGCTGTGTGTGTGTGTGAGATCGGCTGTGTGTGTGTGTGTGAGAGATCGGCTGTGTGTGTGTGTGTGTGATCGGCTGTGTGTGTGTGTGTGATCGGCTGTGTGTGTGTGTGTGATCGGCTGTGTGTGTGTGAGATCGGCTGTGTGTGTGTGAGAGATCGGCTGTGTGTGTGAGAGATCGGCTGTGTGTGTGTGTGTGTGTGTAAGATCGGCTGTGTGTGTGAGATCGGCTGCGTGTGAGATCGGCTGTGTGTGAGATCGGCTGTGTGTGAGATCGGCTGTGTGTGAGATCGGCTGTGTGTGTGAGATCGGCTGTGTGTGTGAGATCGGCTGTGTGTGTGTGTGAGATCGGCTGTGTGTGTGTGTGAGATTGGCTGTGTGTGTGTGTGTGTGAGATCGGCTGTGTGTGTGTGTGAGAGATCGGCTGTGTGTGTGTGTGTGAGATCGGCTATGTGTGAGATCGGCTGTGTGTGTGTGTGAGATCGGCTGTGTGTGTGTGTGTGTGTGTGTGTGTGTGTGTGTGTGAGATCGGCTGTGTGTGTGTGTGAGATCGGCTGTGTGTGTGTGTGAGAGATCGGCTGTGTGTGTGTGTGTGAGATCGGCTGTGTGTGAGATCGGCTATGTGTGAGATCGGCTGTGTGTGTGTGTGTGTGTGTGTGAGATCGGCTGTGTGTGTGAGATCGGCTGTGTGTGTGTGTGTGTGTGAGATCGACTGTGTGTGTGTGTGTGAGATCGGCTGTGTGTGTGTGTGAGATCGGCTGTGTGTGTGTGAGATCGGCTGTGTGTGTGTGTGAGATCGGCTGTGTGTGTGTGTGTGTGTGAGATCGGCTGTGTGTGTGTGTGTGTGTGTGTGAGATCGCCTGTGTGTGTGTGTGTGTGAGATCGGCTGTGTGTGTGAGATCGGCTGTGTGTGTGTGTGTGTGTGTGTGAGATCGGCTGTGTGTGTGTGTGAGATCGGCTGTGTGTGTGTGTGAGATCGGCTGTGTGTGTGTGTGAGATCGGCTGTGTGTGTGTGTGTGTGTGTGTGTGAGATCGGCTGTGTGTGTGTGTGAGATCGGCTGTGTGTGTGTGTGTGTGAGATCGGCTGTGTGTGTGTGTGTGTGAGATCGGCTGTGTGTGTGTGAGATCGGCTGTGTGTGTGTGAGATCGGCTGTGTGTGTGTGTGTGAGATCGGCTGTGTGTGTGTGTGAGATCGGCTGTGTGTGTGTGTGAGATCGGCTGTGTGTGTGTGTGAGATCGGCTGTGTGTGTGTGTGTGTGTGTGTGTGAGAGAGATCGGCTGTGTGTGTGTGTGTGAGATCGGCTGTGTGTGTGTGTGTGATCGGATGTGTGTGTGTGTGAGTGTGTGAGATCGGCTGTGTGTGTGTGATCGGATGTGTGTGTGTGATCGTGTGTGTGTGTGTGTGTGTGTGTGTGTGTGATCTGATTGTGTGTGGGTGTCTAAGAACTGATGCATGCGGGTGTGCGATCATTGCAGGTCCTCTGCTCAGCATCTGGTGAGTGTGATTGCGGGGTGTCCACTGTCTATAATGAAGTGTCCTCTTTATCTTTTTTAGCTGCACGTACACTTCATTATTGAACCGTGACTACGGCTTATTTTCGGGGAGGGCTTATATTTAACCCTTGCTCCGAAAATGCTGAAAATCCCTGCTAGGGCTTATTTTTGGGGGAGGGCTTATTTTTGGGGGAGGGCTTATTTTTGAGGGAGGGCTTATTTTTGGGGGAGGGCTTATTTTTGGAAAAACACGGTAGTTACGTTTCTACTCAACTGAGTCTTTTAACAGTCGCTGTTGGAGTGTCCTTATGGTGGAAGAATCTCAAATAGCGGGCAGGGTCCTCTCTCCTCCTATACCAGTCTGTCTTGTACTGTTAATGATTGTTGTACGTATACCCTCTTTCACTTGTAAAGCGCCATGGAATAAATGGCGCTATAATAATAAATAATAATAATAATAATAATAAATAGTGCTATTGAGGAGGCTTCAACAGGGGTCCATTGGGAGTCTGTGAACGTGCAAGCCAGGAATCATTAGTAATTCCCCACTGTCGGTGATTTTCAGCAGCTTTTCATTTTTTTTTTTTTTTTGCTGCAATTTTTATTTGTTATTTTTTTTCTTGAGTCCAATTTGAGCTCACAGATCTGCTCTGCCTCATTGACTAACTGGTCAGAGTGCAATACGATAAATTTCTTTTTTCCCTCACATTGAACGCATCCGTTTTAGAACAGGCATGGGCGAAGATGAACCCTATCCTTGACTGTTAAAGGGATGCTGACAGCTGATATATGCCCAAACCATGGGCAGCATGTTATCATCCGCTAGCTGTATAATAGTAGCAAGGTATTTTCGACTCTGAAATGATGCGGCGCTTTCAGAGAAAAACCATGACTTTTAATAGCTGCCAGTACTGAGCCAGATGGGAGAATAGTAAGACAGGCGGGTCCCCGGCAGCTTTTCCCCACCCACTGACAGTGACTGACAGGTCTCTACCTATGTGCAAGTATAGGGAGAGATCTGTTAGTTCAGGGCAATGGGGGGGGGGGAGCCACCAGGGACCCGTCTGTACAACTAGTTAACAGTGCACCTCATCTGAAAAGTATGTTTCTTCAGCGCTCTATTGGGAGACCCAGACGATTGGGGTATAGCTACTGCCTCCGGAGGCCACACAAAGCACTACACTAAAAAGTGCAAGGCCCCTCCCCTTCTGGCTATACCCCCCCGTGGTATCACGGGTTCTCCAGTTTTCAAGCTTTGTGCGAAGGAGGTCAGACATCCATGCATAGCTCCACAGATTTTAGTCAGCAGTAGCTGCTGACTATTTCGGATGGAAGAAAAGAGGGCCCATATAGGGCCCCCAGCATGCTCCCTTCTCACCCGTTGATGGTGTTGTAAGGTTGAGGTACCTATTGCTGGTACGGAGGCTGGAGCCCACATGCTGCTTTCCTTCCACATCCCCCTGGGGGGCTCTGAGGAAGTGGGATCCTGCCGGCCTCAAAGCTCTAACGCCGGGCTCCATCCACAGACCCATTTGAACCTGCTGGATACGGAGCTGGAGTACCGTTCAGGGACATGGCCCTGCACCATTACAGGTACTCTGTGTCCCCGTACACACAGGCACAGCACACTCCAGACTTGCTGGGTGTGCTAGTGCGCCGGGGACAGTAAAGGGTTACAGTCACTGCAGCTTTGCTGAGTGACTTTGTGTATTGGGAACTACCGCGCCGGACGCTCCGGGAGCGGCGGCGCGGCTGGGACTTGTAGTTCGCCGGGGACTGGGCGCCGACCGCGCTTTTACGGCGGCGGCGCTTATAAATCCAGTCCCCGGCTTCTGCGGCCTAGTGCCGCTTCGTTCCCGCCCCCTCCCTGTCACTCAGGGAAGGGGACAGACGCTGAGCAATCAGCAGCGCCGAGGGCTGGAGCCTTATTTACATGCTCCAGCCCTCTCACTGCACACTGTCGGACGCCGGATTCCCGCTCTGACTTGGGGGCACGCCCACGGCCCGCCCCTACTCACACGAGCTGGGGAAGACGCCGGCAGCCATTACTGCAGTCCGAGCTCGGACTTTCGGCAACCAGGCAGGACGGTGGCGACCATACACCCGCTTATAGGCGGGCGGTAAGCGGCACACATAGTGCTGACCCCAATATATACTGCAGTGTGTACATGTGTATTTTAACTGCATAGGTCGCTATATGCCCGCTTGGAGAGCGACACATCAGCAGCAGGAAAGCAGGTGTGCTAAGGCACAGGCTTTCTAGGCTGCTTGTATTGCACGTACTGAAGTGTTCATTTGTGTTTATGCTTGTATGCTATACACTGCACTGTACAGTCGCTAGTCTTAGCTATATTCTCCTGGAATGGCTAGACTACAGCAGCAGAAAACCAAGGGTGCTGGGGCACAGGTTTTTTTCTATGCTGCTTGTATTGCATGGGCTGCAGTGTGCATTTGTACTTGTGCTTGTATGCTATACATTGCACTGTATGGTCACTCTTCTGGGCTATATTCCCCTAGATGACTAGTCTACAGCAGCAGAAGAGCAGAGGTGCCAGGGCACAGGCTTCTATGCTGCTTGTATTGCTTGTGCTGCAGTGTTCATTTGTACTTTATGCTTGTATGCTATACATTGCACTGTACGGTCACCAATCTTGGCTATATACTTCTAGATGGCTAGTCGGCAGCGGCAAAAAAGCAACACAGATTTTCAGTGCTGTTTTTACTACATGGGATGCTGTTCATGACACCGTCCCATTGTGTGCATGCTCCCCTGTAGCACTTCGTCTGCCGGGGTCTCTAGCACTTCGTCTGCCGGGGTCTCTACTAGTCGTGGCCAAAGAAACCACCTGTCATCCCTGTCCAAGGACAGGGACGGAGTTGCAGTTTCGACAGATATATTGTCATAAGATAGAGACTTGCAGTCCAGACAGGCCATGGGCAATCTTCCTGACCAACCTCATTTGGAACGGGGGGGTCCCAGGAGGACTCTCTGTATGATAAGGCAGCTCTCCAGGACTTTGATCCTGACATCGCTATCAATCCGGATACACCGGATGGTAACGCCATACGGAATGATCCTATAGCGTCCATCAATGGAAGGTTGGATCTTTCTCCCTCAGCTCCCCCAGTGGAGGAGTCAGCTTCACAGCAGGAGAAGTCCCTTTTCAGTATCTCAAACGGATATTGAGTATTTTTCTGGCCACGCTGACTTCAGAGAAGCAGTCCAGAAACACCACGCTTACCAGATAAGCGTCTTCTCCAAACGTTTTTAAGATACACGTTATCCCTTTTCCCCTGACGTGGTCAAGCGCTGGACCCAGGGTCCAAAGGTGGATTCTCCAATCTCCAGGCTTGCGTCTAGAGCCATAGTTGCACTGGAGATGGGGCTTCACTTAAAGATGCCATTCACAGACAGATGGACTCTGGTTGAAATCTGTCTAGGAGGCTATCGGCGTGTCGGTTGCTCCGGCATTCACAGCCGTATAGGCAACCTAACCTTTTCAGCTGTTCTTGCGCAGCTGGCCTTGAGCACATGTACATCTGTACCGCAGAGGCGTCCGTAACTCCGCAATGTCTGCACTGCGACTTACCCTATTAATGCTGTCCTAAAAGTACAGTCGAGGTTTCGGTCCTTCCCAAGCTCGGGCAGGTCCCAATTGTCCTCGTGCAAAAGGGCTACAAAACCTCAGACGGGCTCAGATTCCGGCCGGGCTCAATCACGCCCAAGGAAGGCAGCCGGAGGAACCGCTACCAAGGCGGTCTCCTCATGACTCTCAGCTCTCTCTCTCTCTCCGCATCCGCGGTTGATGGCAGACTCCCCCGCCTTTGGCGACATTTAGCTGCCACAGGTCACAGACCGGTGGGTGACGGACATTGTGCTCACGTGCACAGGACAGTGTTCTGTTCTCGTCCTCCGACTCCATTCTTCAGAACGGCCCCACCTCCCCACCGAGCAGATGCCCTGCTGCAGGCGGTGGACGCTCTAAGAGCAGAAGGAGTGGTGATCCCTGTCCCCCCTCAGGAACGAGGGCGAGGGTTTGTACTCCAATCTCTTTGTGGCTCCAAAAAAGGACGGCTCCTTCCGTCCTGTTCTGGACCTAAAACTGCTCAATAAGCATGCGAACGCCAGGCGGTTCCGGATGGAATCCCTCCGATCCGTCATTACCTCAATGTCTCGAGGAGACTTCCTTGCCTCAACAGACATCAAAGATGCCTATCTCCACGTGCCAATTGCTACGGAGCACCAACGTTTTCTACGTTTTGTGATAGGAGACGACCATCTTCAGTTCGTAGCTCTGCCATTCGGTCTGGCGACAGCCCCACGGGTGTTCACCAAGGTCATGGCAGCAGTGGTAGCAGTCTTGCACTCTCAGGGACACCCGGTGATCCCTTACTTGGACGATCTACTCGTCAAAGCACCCTCCCTCGAGGCATGACAACGCAGCCTGAATGTTACGCTGGAGACTCTCCAGACTTTCGGGTGGATCATCAATTTGGCAAGGTCAAATCGGTCACCGACTCAATCACTAACGTATCTCGGCATGGAGTTCACACTCTATCAGCGATAGTGAAGCTTCCGCTGAACAAGCAGCGTTCACTGCAAACAGAGGTGCAGTCTTTCCTTCAAGGCCAGTCGCACCCCTTAAGGCGCCTCATGCACTTCCTAGGGAAGATGGTAGCAGCCATGGAGGCAGTTCCCTTTGCGCAGTTTCATCTGCGCCAACTGCAAGGGGACATTCTCCGCCAATGGGACGGGCAGTCAACCTCCCTGGACAGGAAAGTCTCCCTTTCCCAGACGGCCAAGGACTCTCTGCAATGGTGGCTTATTCCCACCTCATTGTCACAGTGAAGATCCTTCCTACCCCCATCCTGGGCAGTGGTCACGACAGATACGAGTCTGTCAGGGTGGGGAGCAGTTTGTCTCCGCCACAGGGCTCAGGGGACGTGGACTCAGCAGGAGTCCACCCTTCAGATCAATGTTCTGGAAATCGGGGCAGGGTATCTTACCCTACTAGCTTTCCAGCAGTGGCTAGAAAGAGAGCAGATCCGAATCCAGTCGGACAACTCCACAGCGGTGGCATACATCAACCACCAAGGAGGGACGCGCAGTCGGCAAGCCTTCCAGGAAGTCCGGCGAATCCTCATGTGGGTGGAGGACACAGCATCCACCATATCCGCAGTTCACATCCCGGGCGTAGAAAACTGGGAAGCAGACTTCCTCAGTCGCCAGGGTATGGACGCAGGGGAATGGTCCCTTCACCCGGACGTGTTTCAGGAAATCTGTCGCCGCTGGGGGGTGCCGGACGTCGACCTAATGGCGTCTCGGCACAACAACAAGGTCCCGGCATTTATGGCACGATCGCGCGATCACAGAGCTCTGGCGGCAGACGCCTTAGTGCAAGATTGGTCGCAGTTCCGGCTCACATATGTGTTTCCACCTCTGGCACTCTTGCCCAGAGTACTGCGCAAAAAATCAGATCCGATTGCAGCCGCGTCATACTCGTCGCCCCAGACTGGCCGAGGAGATCGTGGTACCCGGATCTGTGGCATCTCACGGTCGGCCGACCGTGGTCACTACCAGGCTGGCCAGACTTACTGTCCCAAGGGCCGTTTTTCCATCGGAATTCTGCGGCCCTGAACCTGACTGTGTGGCCATTGAGTCCTGGATCCTAGCGTCTTCAGGATTATCCCAAGGGGTCGTTGCCACCATGAAACAGGCTAGGAAGTCCACCTCTGCTAAGATCTACCACAGAACGTGGAAGATTTTCTTAACCTGGTGCTCGGCTCAGGGAGTGTCTCCCTGGCCATTTGCATTGCCTACTTTTCTTTCCTTCCTGCAATCGGGGTTAGAAAAGGGCTTGTCGCTCGGCTTCCTTAAGGGGGAAGTCTCGGCACTATCCGTGTTTTTTCAGAAGCGTCTAGCACGTCTTTCTAAGGTGCGCACGTCCCTACAGGGGGTCTGTCATATCGTACCCCCGTACAAGCGGCCGTTAGATCCATGGGATCTCAACAGGGTATTAGTTGCTCTCCAGAAGCCGCCTTTCGAGCCTCTGAAGGAAGTTTCCTTTCTCGCCTGTCACAGAAGGTGGCGTTTCTCGTGGCGATCACATCGCTTCGGCGAGTGTCTGAGCTGGCAGCTCTGTCATCCAAGGCTCCCTTCCTGGTGTTCAACCAGGACAAGGTAGTGCTGCGCCCCATTCCGGAGTTTCTCCCTAAGGTCGTATCCTCATTTCATCTTAATCAGGATATATCCTTGCCTTCCTTTTGTCCTCATCCGGTTCACCGGTATGAAAAGGACTTACGTTTGTTAGATCTGGTGAGAGCACTCAGACTCTACATTTCCCGCACGGCGCCCATGCGCCGTTCCGATGCACTTTTTGTCCTTGTCGCTGGTCCGCGCAAGGGGTTGCAGGCTTCTAAAGCCACCCTGGCTCGATGGATCAAAGAACCAATTCTAGAGGCCTACCGTTCTGCGGGGCTTCCGGTTCCTTCAGGGCTAAAAGCCCACTCAACCAGAGCCGTGGGTGCGTCCTGGGCATTACGACACCAGGCTTCGGCTCAACAAGTGTACCAGGCAGCTACCTGGTCCAGTCTGCACACTTTCACCAAGCATTATCAGGTGCATACCTATGCTTCGGCGGATGCCAGCTTAGGTAGAAGAGTCCTGCAGGCGGCAGTGACACCCCCGTAGGGGAGGGCTGTTTTGCAGCCCTAACATGAGGTATTTCTTTACCCACCCAGGGACAGCTTTTGGACGTCCCAATCGTCTGGGTCTCCCAATAGAGCGCTGAAGAAGAAGGGAATTTTGTTACTTACCGTAAATTCCTTTTCTTCTAGCTCTTATTGGGAGACCCAGCACCCGCCCTGTTGTCCTTCGGGATGTTTTTGTTGTTTGCGGGTACACATGTTGTTCATGTTGAACGGTTTTTCAGTTCTCCGATGTTACTCGGAGTTAATTTGTTTAAACCAGTTATTGGCTTTCCTCCTTCTTGCTTTGGCACTAAAACTGGAGAACCCGTGATACCACGGGGGGGTATAGCCAGAAGGGGAGGGGCCTTGCACTTTTTAGTGTAGTGCTTTGTGTGGCCTCCGGAGGCAGTAGCTATACCCCAATCGTCTGGGTCTCCCAATAAGAGCTAGAAGAAAAGGAATTTACGGTAAGTAACAAAATTCCCTTCTTTTCTCTGAAACACCGCAGCATTTCAGAGCCATACCTGGCTTTTCATACTGCTGCAAATCAGTGTTTACTTCCTTTTCTTTTCCTACACAAATCAAGAAATTCTAAGGAAGGAAGTGCGCAGTCGCAGCTCCCTTCTTTTTGATGTCTGATTTGTTAGAAGGAGGTGGGAGTGAAGCCTGCACTGATTAGCGTCAGGAATCGGACGGTAACTCAGCACCGACACCGCTGGAACGGCTCCAGCACTGGAGGTGAGTATAGGTATTATATTACTGGAGGATAACATAGGGATTGTCCGATTAGTAGATAAACTTTTTTTAAGGGATTAAACATAATCACTGTCTTTTATTTATATATTTTTTATATTCTGTTTTATGTTTTACAATAGAAACAAAAGAATTCTGGACGACAAGTCCGCATTCAGGATACGATGGAGAGTAAGCCTGAGCTGGCTCTGGACTATATGGAGTACATTATGACCCACACTATGAATCGAGAATACCTTCTCTCTGTGCAAACTAAAAGGTTAAATGGTCTTTTAAAAGTTCTGGGGCTTGTAAAAGTAAGTAATAAATTCTCTCAAGCTTCATATGTGCAGATGGATATCTGCTATGTTTGCTGAATATATAAAAAGAAAACTGCATCTCCAAATAAAACATTGTAAGTGTGAACAGGCGCCAACTGCTATAACTACACAAACTGCAGACAAAAGGATACAGCTGTACCCTGTAAGCTTCAAGACATAAGCAAACACACAGTGGCTCAGTGCTTAGCAGGGAAGTCTTGCAGCGCTGGGGTCCTGGGTTCAACTCTCACTAAGGACAACTGCAAGGAGTTTGTATTTTCTCCCCGTGTTTGTGTCAGTTTCCTCCCACACTCCACAGTCACACTGATAGGGAAATATAGATTGTTAGCCCCAATGGGGACAGTGATGCTGATGTATGTAACGTGCTGCTTAATATGTTGTCACTATATAAAAATAAGGATTATTAGAATATATGAAAATGAAGGTTCTTAGCTCAAAAATTGGCCAATTCTTGTGTGCCCATTGACCGCGGCAAGGTGACCATTTCTTTTATGGGGCCCTATCCTAGTGTCATGCCTCTCCTGGACTAAAAGTTTACAAATATATGGGCAGATAGGATCTGGTACTAATTAAAACCACCCTGTGGCTGATGGGGGAAGAGCACAGTCCGAATAGGAATCAGGTTACACCTCTAACATGTACTTAAAAAAACGACATCTCCAAATAAAATATAGCATAGTATTATCTATATAGCATTAATGCGGTTTAAATGTCACATTTTCTTTATTTGCATATGTCTTGGCACTTTGAGTGCTGCTGTATCCTTTTGGGTTTTTTTCGTGGATCTTTAAAAGATGGTCTTGGCATATAATGTTGAGCGATCAGTGTTCTAGACATACACAACGGATGATGTATTAAACACGTCACCAATTTTCTAAATGAATATATTTCTAAAAGTGCTATTGACATAAATGTCTCATTAGATGGCTATAAGAACCCATCCAATCCACACAGCCAAAGAAATTAAACCATAGATATCCATGAATTTAGTGATGTACAATAATGAGAAATAACATGGAAAATTATTAAACTCACTTACTGAAATTTAATACTTCGTGCAAAAGCCTTGTTAGTGATGACAGCTTCAAGACGCCTCATGTGTGAAGAAACTAGTTGCATGCATTGCTCAGGTGTGATTTTGTCCCATTCTTTCACACAAGCATGCTTCAAATTTTGAAGGCTCCATGGGATCCTTCTGTGAACTTTGAGCTTTAATTCCTTACATTTTCTATTGGATTCAGGTCAGGCTATTGGTTCGGCCATTCTAGCAGCTTTATTTTCTTTCTCTGAAACCAATTAGGAGTTTCCTCATCTCTGTGTTTGGGATCATTGTCCTGTTTGAAATGTCCATTTTCATTTCATCGTCATCATCCTGGTAGATGGCAGCAGATTTTTATTGAAAACTTTTCTGTAGATTTGTCCATTCATCCTTCCTTGAATAACATGAAGTTTGTCAGTGCCCTATCCTGAAATACAGCCTCACACCATGATGATCCCACATTAACACTTCACTGTTGGTATGATGTTTTTGAGGTGATATACACTGTCTTTCGACCTCCAAACATAGTGTGTATTATGGCATCCAAAGAGTTAAAGTTTGGTCTCTTCTAACCAGGCTATATTCTCCCAGTGTTTCTCAGGCTTGTCGAACTGTTGTAGAGCAAACTTTAAACATGCTAGAAGATGCTTTTTGTTCAACAATGGAGTCTTACGTGGTGAGCGTGCATACAGGCCCTGGAGGTTGAGTGCATTACTTATTATTTTCTTTTAAACAACTGTACCTGCTGATTACAGATCATTCTGTAGCTCTCCACTGGCGGTCCTTGGCTGTTGGACAACTCTTCTGATTATTTTCACTCCTCTGTCTGAAATCGTGTGTGGAGCACCTGGTCGTGGTCAGTTTATAGTGAAATTATCTTCTTTCCACTTCAGAATTATGGCCCAACCAGTACTCACTGGTATTTCTTCAGCGCTCTATTGGGAGACCCAGACGATTGGGGTATAGCTACTGCCCTCCGGAGGCCACACAAAGCACTACACTAAAAAGTGCAAGGCCCCTCCCCTTCTGGCTATACCCCCCCGTGATATCACGGGTTCTCCAGTTTTAGCTTTGTGTGCGAAGGAGGTCAGACATCCATGCATAGCTCCACAGATTTTAGTCAGCAGCAGCTGCTGACTATGTCGGATGGAAGAAAAGAGGGCCCATGTAGGGCCCCCAGCATGCTCCCTTCTCACCCGTGGATGGTGTTGTAAGGTTGAGGTACTTATTGCTAGTACAGAGGCCGGAGCCCACATGCTGTTTTCCTTCCCCATCCCCATGAGGGGCTCTGGGTGAAGTGGGATCTTACCGGTCTCCAGGCACAGAGACCGAGCTCCATCCACAGACCCAAAAGAACCTGCTGGATATGGAGCTGAGTATCGTCAGGGACAGGGCCCTGCTACATCAAGGTACTCTGTGTTCCCATGCACATCGCGCCCACACACACCAGCATTGCTGGGAGTGTTAGTGCGCCGGGGACAACAGCGCGGAGCGCTGGTGCTATTATTCACTGCAGCTTTGCTGAGTGAATTTATGTATTGAAAACGGCCGCGCCGGCCGCTGCTGGTTGTTTTTTACATTGTGGCGCGGCTGGGACTTGTGGTGCGCCGGGGGACTTCGGCGTCGGCCGTGCACATGGGACGGCCGCGCTTATTACTAGAGTCCCCGGCTTTGCGGCCTAGTTTTTCGTTTCGTTCCCGCCCCAGCCCTGCCAGTCAGAGGAGGGGCGGGACGCTGTACAGTAGCTCAGCGCAGGGAGCTGGAGTCTGCTTTGCATTCTCCAGCCCCCTCTCACTGAACACAGTGAGACGCCGGGTTCCCGCTCTTGGCTGGGGCTCGCCCACGGCCCGCCCCTCTGCACAGGACGGGGAAGAGAAGCCGGCAGCCATTATGGTTTCCACTCTGGGAGAACGGAACCAGTCACAGGTTTTTTGGGCGACCTCGCACCCGCTCTTGTGCGGGCGGTAAGCAACTGACACCACTAATGCTGAAGTGGGCTTTTGGGCTGTGTGCTGATATGCTATGCACTGTACTGTACTGTCGCTATTCTGGGCAACAGCAGCAAATAAGCAATGCTGCTGAGGCACAAGCTTTCAATGCTTCTTCGTTTGCATGTGCTGCAGTGTTTACTGTCAGATTGGGCAACAGCAGCAGTAGAGCAATTTGTGCTAAGGCACAAGCTTTCAATGCTGCTTCGCTTGCATGTGCTGCACGGTTTATTGTTATGATATACATTCACTGTATGTCGCTATTCTTGGCTAATGCGCCCAGATAAACAGACAAAAGCAGCAGTAGAGCAATGGTGCTACGGCACAAGTTTTCAATGCTGCTTGACTTGCATTGGCTGCAGTGTTTACTGTCATGCTTGTATGCTATACATTCACTGTATGTCGCTATCCTTGGCTAATGTTCCTGGATAAATAGACAACAGCAGCAGAAAGGCTAGGGTGCTAACGCGCAAGCTTTCAATGCTGCTTGGATTGCATGGGCTGCAGTGTTTACTGTCATGCTGTATGCTATACATTCACTGTATGTCGCTATCCTTGTCTCATGCTCCTAGATAAATAGACAACAGCAGCAGAAGAGCAAATGTGCCAAGCCACAAGTTTTCAATGCTGCGTGTACTACATGTGCTGAAGTGTTTATTTGTACTTCATGCTTGTATGACTATTCACTGTACGGTCGCTATCCTCGGCTAGGCTCTTAGATAGCTAGACAACAACAGCAGAAAAAGACAAGTTGCCAATGCACGGGCTTTCTATGCTGCTTGTACTGCATGTCATACGGTTTCAGGACCCCCAGTGCGTGCAATTGCTCAACCGGGGTCTCTGCTATATGTGGCCAAAGGAACCACCTGTGATCTCTGTCCAGAGACAGGGACGAAGTTGCAGTTTTTCCGCTGATATATTGTCTGTGACTATGACTGACATCTTACAGACTTTGCACCCCAAGCAGACCGTGGGCAATATGGTTGCAATGACCCTGGCCGCCCTGATCTGGAGCATCTCAAGGCGCCAGAGTGATTCCAGGCATCCCAGAGAGCAGGCATCCGACACGGTCGACAGTCCCAGATGGCCTAAGCGGGCTCGCTGGCATTAGCCCTCGACTACATCACTGGGCAAGGTCCCAGCTGGAGTACTCTCTGTACGATGAGGCAGACGTAGCTGTTCAGGACTCTGTTCCTGAGACCGCTCTCAATCCGGATACACCGGATGGTGACGCTATAGTGAATAATCTTATTGCGTCCATCAACGAAAGGTTGGGTATTTCTCCCTCAACTCCTCCAGTGGAGGGGTCAGCTTCACAGCAAGAGAAATCTCTATATATTGAGTACTTGTTTAGCACTCTGACTCCAGAGACGCAGTCCAGAAACGACACGCTTATCACGATAAGCGTTTCTCCGACCGTATTAATGAGACACGTGTCGCTCCCCCTGACGTGGTCAAGCGCTAGACCCAGTATCCAAATGTGGATCCCCCAATCTCCATGCTTGCAGCTAGATCTATAGTTGTAGTGGTGGATAGGACTTCACTTCAAAAGGCCATTGACAGGCAGATTGGCCTCTGGTTGCAATCTGTCTATGAAGCTATCGGCAGGTCGGCTGCTCCGGCAGTCGCAGCCGTGAAGGCACTCCAAGCTATTTCAGCTAGTATTGCGCAGAGGGTCGCTGTCACAGGTACTCTCGGACCCAGCAGCGTCTTTAACTCGCAATGTCGGCATGGCGAATCATGCTGTTATTGCTGTCCGAGACTCTACGAGCCGGACGTCAGTGGCATCCGCCAACTCCGTGTTTTTACGCAGAGGCTAGTAGTTGAGAGATTGGAACAGAGGCTGCTTCCAACGAAGTGCTTAACCAGGTTGCCTTTATCTAGTGATAGTCTGTTGGTAAGGGTTGAATGAAATCATTCAACTATCCAAGACGACTCAAAAAGCCCAGAAGGGCATAGATTCCTAGCGGGCTCAATTCACGCCTGGGGAAGGCAGCCGGAGGATCCGCTACCAAAGCGTTTTCCTCATAATTTTCAGCCCTCTCACTCCGCAACCGCGGGGGGGCAGACTCCCCCGCTTTAGCGGCATTTACCTACCGCAGGTTGAGGGCCTGTGAGTGAGAGTCAGTTTGTTTTCAAACTACCGCACCGACCGAGCCGAGGCTCTTCTGCAGGCGGAAAGAGCGGTAATCCCTGTTCCTCTTCAGGAACCAGATACGCATTTTGCCCCGACCTGGTCGTGGTGCCAAAATAGGACGGCTCCTTCCGTCCCGTTCTGGACTTTATACTGCTTAACGAGCACGTGAAAACCAGGCGGTTCCGGATGGCATCACTCCGCTCCGTCATTGCCTCTCTGTCTCAAGGAGTTTTCCTAGCTTCAATAGACATCAGGATGCTTATCTACACGTGCCGATTGCTCCGAGGCACCGGCGTTGGCTACGATTCGTTATTAAAGACGAGAATATTTCGTTTCGTAGCCATACCCTTTGGCTGGCGACAGCCCCACGGGTGTTCACCAAGTTCGTGGCAGCAGAGGGAGCAGTCCCGCGCTCTCACGGTCACTCTGTGATCCTTTACTTGGGCAATCTACTGGTCAAGGCACTCTCCTTTACAAGCATGCCAACACAACCTGAACATGGCGCTGGACCCTTCCCAGAGTTTCGGGTGGGTCTTCAACTTGTCAAGGTTGAACCCAATCGCTGGCATCTCCTGGAGAGTTTTCACACTCTCTCAGCGATAGTGAAGCTTCCGCTGGACAAACAGCGTTCACTACAGACGAGGGGACAGTCTCTCCTTCAAGGAGGCGCCTCATCCAGAGGCGAGTTTTAGCTTTTCCAGACGGTCAAAGACCATCTTCAGAGGAGTCCACTCTTCAACTCAGTGGTCTGGAGCTCTGGGCAGTGTATCTTGCACTGCAAGCCTTCCTGCAGTGGCTGGAATGCAAATAGATCCGAATTCAGTCGGACTATCCACAGCGGTGGCATACACCAACCACCAAGGCGGACTACGCAGTCGACAAGACTCCCAAGAGGTCCGGCGGATTCTGCTATGGGTAGAAGACAGAGCATACACCATATCAGCTGTTCACATCCCGGGCGTACGACACTAGGAAGCAGACTTCCTCAGTCGCCAGGGCGTGGACGCAGGGGAATGGGCTCTGCACCCGTTTGTTTGCAAGAATTCTGTAGACGCAGGATGAAGACGGACGTCGACGTCATGGCTTCTCGGCAACAACAAGGTCCCGATTTTCATGACGCGGTCTTACGATCAAAGAGCTCTGGCGACAGGCGCCTTGGCTCAGGATTGGTCACAGTTCCAGCTACCGATTGCTGCCACACCATCCTCGTCGCCCCAGACTGGCCGGGGAGGTCGTGGTACCGTGATCTGTGGCATCTCACCGTCGGTCGACCGTGAGCACGACGTCATTGCCACCATGAGACGGGCTAGCCAGCCGCGGTCTGCCAAGATCTACCACAACTCGTGGAAGATATTCTTATCTTAGTGTTCTGCTCAGGGAGGGTCTCCCTGGCCATCGGCATTGCCTACTTTGCCTTCCCTCCTGCAATCTGGTTGGGAAAGAGGTTGGTCGCTCGGCTCCCTTTAAGGGCAAGTCTCGGCACTATCCGTGTTCTTTTCAGAAGCGTCTAGCACGTCTTCCTAAGGTGCGCACGTTACTACAGGGGGTTTGTCATATTGTGCCCCCGTACAAGCGGCCGTTAGATCCATGGGATCTGAACAGGGTACTAGTTGCTCTCCAGAAGCCGCATTTCGAGCCTCTGAGGGAAGTTTCCCTTTCGCGCCTGTCACAGAAAGTGGCCTTTCTGGTTGCGATCACGTCGCTTCGGCGAGTGTCTAAGCTGGCGGCTCTGTCATTCAAGGCTCCCTTCCTAGTGTTCCACCAGGACAAGGTAGTGCTGCGCCCTATTCAGGAGTTTCTCCCTAAGGTTGTATCCGCGTTTCTTCTTAATCGGGATATACCCTTTCCTTCCTTTTGTTCTCATCCGGTTCTCCGGTATGAAAAGGATTTACAGTTGTTAGTTCTGGTGAGAGCACTCAGAATCTACATTTCCCGCACGGCGCCCATGCGCCGCTCTGATGCATTTTTTGTCCTTGTCGCTGGTACGCGCAAGGGGTTGCAGGTTTCTAAAGCCACCATGGCTCGATGGATCAAAGAACCAATTCTTGAAGACTACCGTTCTGCGGGGCTTCCGGTTCCTTCAGGGCTGAAGGTCCATTCTACCAGAGCCGTAGGTGCGTTTTGGGCATTACGACACCAGGCTACGGCTCAACAGGTGTGCCAGGCAGCTACCTGGTCGAGCCTGCACATTTTTTCACCAAACATTATCAGGTGCATACCTATGCTTCGGCGGACGCCAGCCTAGGTAGAAGAGCCCTGCAGGTGGCAGTGGCTTCCCCATAGGGGAGGGCTGTCTTGCAGCTCTAACATGAGGTATTTCTTTACCCACCCAGGGACAGCTTTTGGACGTCCCAATCGTCTGGGTCTCCCAATAGAGCGCTGAAGAAGAAGGGAATTTTGTTACTTACCGTAAATTCCTTTTCTTCTAGCTCTTATTGGGAGACCCAGCACCCGCCCTGTTGTCCTTCGGGATTTTTTTGTTGTTTGCGGGTACACATGTTGTTCATGTTGAACGGTTTTTCAGTTCTCCGATGTTACTCGGAGTTAATTTGTTTAAACCAGTTATTGGCTTTCCTCCTTCTTGCTTAGGCACTAAAACTGGAGAACCCGTGATATCACGGGGGGGTATAGCCAGAAGGGGAGGGGCCTTGCACTTTTTAGTGTAGTGCTTTGTGTGGCCTCCGGAGGGCAGTAGCTATACCCCAATCGTCTGGGTCTCCCAATAAGAGCTAGAAGAAAAGGAATTTACGGTAAGTAACAAAATTCCCTTCTTTCAGTAGTTATGAAATCCTTATGTAATCAATGCCATCAGTATGATTTGCAATAATAAGGTTGTAAAGACAGCTCACTGGTTTTACCCATCATGAGGTGTTTCTTATGTGGCACCTAGAACCAGCTGATACTATTTTCACTAAGTGGCAGAACTGCTTTCTAATTACTGATCGATTTCAGCTGGTGTCAGGACTTTCAATGGCTTTTTGTGCCTCTCTTTCTTCATGTGTTCAATACTTTTTTTTTCTGTCATTTTTCAATATTACACATCACAAAATGTATGGACGTCTATGGTATGATTTCTTTGCCTGTGAGGATTGGATGGGTTGTTACCGACATCTCGTGAGACATTCATTTCAATAGCACATTTAGAAATAAAATTGGTGACGTGTTCAATACTTATTTTTACCCACTGAACACACACTGCCATTAATAAACACATGAACGCCAATATTTCTATAAATGCTAATAACCACATCAAGGTGAACCTTTAAATATGGATGAATCTCATTGCTAAATGTGCCTCCTTTCCATGTGCCAAAACCAGGCTCATCTGATTGGGAAGTGAAAAGGAGACCAGATATAGCGCCTCCCCCATATGTGCTATAGAAAAGTAAAAATAGGGTTCATAGACCATTAGTATTAAATGTATGTACAGGTGCATAAATACACTGTGGCCTATATATATATAAAGCTGAGTGTGTGTGTCCACCTTCTTTGACTCAGGGAATGTCAGACTATGTTTTGAGGGGAAAAAATAACCCTGCGCTTAACATTTATTCGCCCAAAAAACTGCTTACATTATAGTCAATGGAGGTGGGAACAGATCTGATATTATAGACTCCTATTATGGACAGAGAAAGAGACACACACAGCACTGCTTCTATTTTGCTACAGGTCATTAACAGGAGTTCTGATTGGTTGCTTATGTGTCAGTTAATATGATTTCAGGGGAGAGATGGATAGAGAGAGCGAGCGAGAGACGGATAGAGGGAGCGAGCGAGAGACGGATAGAGCGAGCGAGAGACGGATAGAGCGAGCGAGAGACGGATAGAGCGAGCGAGAGACGGATAGAGCGAGCGAGAGACGGATAGAGCGAGCGAGAGACGGATAGAGCGAGCGAGAGACGGATAGAGCGAGCGAGAGACGGATAGAGCGAGCGAGAGACGGAGAGAGCGAGCGAGAGACGGAGAGAGCGAGCGAGAGACGGAGAGAGCGAGCGAGAGACGGAGAGAGCGAGCGAGAGACGGAGAGAGCGAGCGCGAGACGGAGAGCGAGCGAGAGACGGAGAGAGCGAGCGAGAGACGGAGAGAGCGAGCGAGAGACGGAGAGAGCGAGCGAGAGACGGAGAGAGCGAGCGAGAGACGGAGAGAGCGAGCGAGAGACGGAGAGAGCGAGCGAGAGACGGAGAGAGCGAGCGAGAGACGGAGAGAGCGAGCGAGAGACGGAGAGAGCGAGCGAGAGACGGAGAGAGCGAGCGAGAGACGGAGAGAGCGAGCGAGAGACGGAGAGAGCGAGCGAGAGACGGAGAGAGCGAGCGAGAGACGGAGAGAGCGAGCGAGAGACGGAGAGAGCGAGCGAGAGACGGAGAGAGCGAGCGAGAGACGGAGAGAGCGAGCGAGAGACGGAGAGAGCGAGCGAGAGACGGAGAGAGCGAGCGAGAGACGGAGAGAGCGAGCGAGAGAGACTGAGAGAGCGAGCGAGAGAGACTGAGAGAGCGAGCGAGAGAGACTGAGAAAGAGAGGGAGACAGCCGCAGTGAAAGTGAGAGCGACACTTCGTTACTATCCCGGCATATAATCAGTATTCTAGCTGATTGCTATCCGATGCGTGGCAGTCACACAGGTGGCACCCATACTGATCAGCTGTTATCAGTCTTAGGCTATGTGCGCACGTTGCGTACAAGCCCTGCAGAAATTTCTGCAGCGATCTGAAGAGCACATGTGCGCTTTAGATCGCTGCAGAAATGTCCGTAGTGAGCGCCGATTCCATGCGCTCTGCCTGCAGCTCCTGCCATAGACAGAGCAGGAGCTGCCGGCAAAGCGCAGGAAAGAAGTGACATGTCACTTCTTTTTGCGCAGCGCTTCGGCAGTAGCCGAAGCGCTGCGCTCTTAAACGCCACGTGCGCACGGCCCCTGCACAGTCTCCATAGACTGTGCAGGGGACGCAGGACGCATGCAGTTACGCTGCGCTACAAAGCGCAGCGTAACTGCATGTTTTTACGCGACGTGCGCACATAGCCTAATAAAGTGAATTATCATTATCAGACGAGTAAACGCTGCTCACAATATAAAAGATTAATTTTATTTTTATGAAGATGAAAAACGAGACTGACATCTCAAGTCTGTTAGAAGCATCTGTAAGGATGGGGGTGAGATTAGCTTGTGGTCAGACTCCAGCGTATGATCATTATTGCAGCTCTATCACACTTCTCGGTCGTTATTGGTCACTATTGGCAGACTTAATTATTTCTTCAGCGCTCTATTGGGAGACCCAGACGATTGGGGTATAGCTACTGCCCTCTGGAGGCCACACAAAGCACTACATTAAAAGTGCAAGGCCCCTCCCCCTCTGGCTATACCCCCCCGTGGTATCACGGGTACTCCAGTTTTAGCTTTGTGTGCGAAGGAGGTCAGACATTCCATGCATAGCTCCACAGATTTTAGTCAGCAGTAGCTGCTGACTATTTCGGATGGAAGAAAAGAGGACACATATAGTGTCCCCAGCATGCTCCCTTCTCACCCCTGGATGGTGTTGTAAGGTTGAGGTACCTATTGCTGGTACAGGGCTGGAGCCTGACATGCTGTTTTCCTTCCACATCCCCTCGGGGGCTCTGTGGAAGTGGGATCCTGCCGGCCTCAAAGCTCTGACGCCGGGCTCCATCCACAGACCCATTAGAACCTGATGGATACGGAGCAGGAGTACCATCAGGGACCGGGCCCTGCATCATACAGGTACTCTGTGTCCCCGGCAGGCACAGACACACTCCGGGCTGGCTGGGTGTTGTAGTGCGCCGGGGACCGTACACTGAGCTGGTGTTCCTACAGTTATCTGGGGGACTTTGTGTTCTGGGAACGCAGCGCCGACCCTCACTGGACCGGGCGGCGCTGCTGTGACTTGTGGTGCGCCGGGGATACGCCGACCGCGCTTTTACGGCGGCGGCGTTTATAACTCTAGTCCCCGGCTTTTGGGCCTAGGACGCCGGCAGCTCCGATCGTTCCCGCCCCCACCCTGTCAATCAGGGTAGGGGAGAGACGCTGTTTCACGGCAGCGACGAGGGCTGGAGCCTGATTTACATGCTCCAGCCCTCTCACTAGGCACAGAGGGAAGCAGGCTTCCCGCTCTTGGTCAGGAACGCCCAGGGCCCGCCCCCCTTCTTCTCTCAGGACGCCGGCAGCCATTACATGCATGTCTGGCTGGAGGAAGGACGCAAGGCTCTGGGAGACCTAGACTGAGGGGCTTTGGAAGACCACACACCCGCTCTTAAGCGGGCGGTAAGCGGCTTTTCAGCTGGCCCCTCTAGTGCCTCAGTGTATGTTAGTGTATTGTGTCACTGGACATAGACATTTATTGATTTCTTGCACTGTGAGGTCGCTTCCTGGCTGAATACCCAGATCGCTCTGAGGAGGCAGCAACATGTCATCTGCAAAACGCAAGGCTGCCAAGGCTAGGGCTGTGTGCACTGCGTGTGCTGCATGTGGGGCTGCTCTACCAGCAGGCTCCAAGGACCCCCATTGTGTGCAATGCTCAGATCCGGTGCTGCTTCGCCAGCCGGAGTCAGGAGAGGTAGTGACCCAGGCTGAGACGCCTGTAAGTTCTGCCCCGGTGTCGGGGACAGACTTTGCAGTTTTTGCGGTTAATATGTCTGTGACTATGGCAAAAATCCTGGAAACTTTGCAATCCATGCCTGGGGCTCAGTCTATGGACACGGCGAGGTCTA
This sequence comes from Anomaloglossus baeobatrachus, assembly GCF_048569485.1. Lineage (NCBI taxonomy): Eukaryota > Metazoa > Chordata > Amphibia > Anura > Aromobatidae > Anomaloglossus > Anomaloglossus baeobatrachus. The sequence goes on along the minus strand of NC_134358.1, from coordinate 507,114,484 downwards.
TGTCCTCTAATCCTCCGCAGTTGGATTTAATCCAGACTGCAAGGGGGTCCCCGGCTTCTCAGGATGAGTATAATGACTCAGATGATTGCCCCAGCCACCCCAAGCGGGCTCGCTGGGAAAGACCCTCAACGTCATCACACTGCTCAGGGTCTCAGCGCAATCAGTCTCCCTGTGATGTGTCTGAAGAGAGTGATCAGGAGTCTAATCCTGGAACCCCTCTCAATCTGGATACCCCGGATGGGGACGCCATGGTAAACGATCTTATCTCAGCCATCAATAGGCTGTTAGATATTTCTCCCCCAGCCCCTTCAGCAGAAGAGGCAGCGGCAGAGCAGGAGAAATTTCGTTTCCTCTATCCCAAGCGTAAATTAAGTGCTCTGTTGGATCACTCTGACTTCAGAGAATCAATCCAGAAACACGACGCTCATCCAGAAAAGCGTTTCTCTAAACGTTCTAAGGATACACGTTATCCTTTCCCCCCTGATGTGGTCAAGCGCTGGACCCAGTGTCCAAAGGTGGACCCCCCGATTTCCAAGCTTGCAGCTAGATCCATAGTTGCAGTGGAGGATGGCGCTTCACTTAAGGATGCCAATGACAGACAGATGGACCTTTGGTTAAAATCTGTCTATGAAGCTATCGGCGCGTCGTTTGCTCCAGCATTCGCAGCCGTATGGGCACTCCAAGCTATTTCAGCTGGTTTAGCAAAAGTGGATGCTATCTTACATCCAGCGGTGCCGCAAGTGGCGTCCCTTACCTCGCAGATGTCCGCGTTTGCGTCTTACGCTATCAATGCGGTCCTAGAATCTACCAGCCGCACCTCAATGGCGTCTGCCAATTCGGTAGTTTTGCGCAGAGCATTGTGGTTAAAGGACTGGAAAGCAGATGCTGGTTCCAAAAAATGTTTAACCAGCTTGCCTTTATCTAGAGATAGACTGTTTGGCGAGCCATTGGCTGACATCATTAAACAGTCCAAGGGTAAAGACTCCTCTTTACCCCAGCCCAGATCAAGCAAACCTCAGCAGAGAAAGTGGCAGCAGAAGTTTCAGTCCTTTCGAGGTTCGGGCAAAACACAATTCTCCTCGTCCAAAGGGACTCAGAGGACGCAAAGAAACTCAGATTCCTGGCGGGCTCATTCACGCCCCAAGAAAGCAAATGGAGGAACCGCTTCCAAAGCGGCTACCTCATGACTTCCAGTCCCCTCCCTCCGCATCTCCGGTCGGGGGCAGGCTCTCCCGCTTTTACGACACTTGGATGTCACAGGTCAAAGACCGGTGGGTGACAGACATTTTGTCGCGCGGGTACAGAATCGAGTTCAGTTCTCGTCCTCCAGCTCGGTTCTTCAGAACCTCCCCACATCCAGACCGTGTAGATGTCCTGCGGCAGGCGGTGGACTCCCTAAGAGCGGAAGGAGTAGTGGTTCCTGTACCGTCTCAGGAACAAGGGAGAGGGTTTTACTCCAATCTCTTTGTGGTGCCAAAAAAGGACGGCTCGTTCCGTCCTGTTCTGGACCTAAAACTGCTCAACAAACATGTGCACGCCAGACGTTTCCGGATGGAAACCCTGCGTTCTGTCATTGCCTCAATGTCTCAAGGAGACTTCCTTGCCTCAATAGACATCAAAGATGCTTATCTCCACGTGCCAATTGCTACAGAACATCAACGTTTTCTACGTTTTGTGATAGGAGACGACCATCTTCAGTTCGCAGCTCTGCCATTCGGTCTGGCGACAGCCCCCCGGGTCTTCACCAAGGTCATGGCGGCGGTGGTAGCAGTCTTGCACTCTCAGGGACACTCGGTGATCCCTTACCTAGACGATCTACTTGTCAAGGCACCCTCTCAAGAGGCATGCCAACTCAGTCTACAGGCTACGCTGGAGACTCTCCAGACTTTTGGATGGATCATCAACTTTCCAAAGTCAAATCTGTCACCGACACAGTCACTAACGTATCTTGGCATGGAGTTCCATACTCGAGCAGCGAGAGTGAAGCTTCCGCTAAACAAGCAGCGGTCCCTACAGACAGGGGTGCAATCTCTCCTTCAGGGCCAGTCGCACCCCTTACGGCGCCTCATGCACTTCCTAGGGAAGATGGTGGCAGCCATGGAAGCAGTTCCCTTTGCGCAGTTTCATCTGCGTCCACTTCAATGGGACATTCTCCGCCAATGGGACGGGAAGACGACTTCCCTAGACAGGAAAGTCTCTCTTTCCCAGACGGCCAAGGACTCTCTACAATGGTGGCTCCTTCCCACCTCATTGTCTCAGGGAAGATCCTTCCTGCCCCCATCCTGGGCAGTGGTCACGACAGATGCGAGTCTGTCGGGGTGGGGAGCAGTGTTTCTACACCACAGGGCTCAGGGGACGTGGACTCCGCAAGAGTCCACCCTTCAGATCAATGTTCTGGAAATCAGGGCAGTGTATCTTGCCCTACTAGCCTTCCAGCAGTGGCTGGAAGGAAAGCAGATCCGAATCCAGTCGGACAACTCCACAGCGGTGGCATACATCAACCACCAAGGAGGGACGCGCAGCCGGCAAGCCTTTCAGGAGGTCCGGCGCATTCTGAATTGGGTGGAGGACACAGCATCCACCATCTCCGCGGTTCACATCCCAGGCGTAGAAAACTGGGAAGCAGACTTCCTCAGTCGCCAGGGTATGGACGCAGGGGAATGGTCCCTTCACCCGGACGTGTTTCAGGAAATCTGTCGCCGCTGGGGGGTGCCGGACGTCGACCTAATGGCGTCTCGGCACAACAACAAGGTCCCGGCATTCATGGCGCGGTCGCGCGATCAAAGAGCTCTGGCGGCAGACGCCTTGGTACAAGATTGGTCGCAGTTCCGCCTCCCATATGTATTCCCGCCTCTGGCACTCTTGCCCAGAGTACTACGCAAGATCAGATCCGATTGCAGCCGCATCATACTCGTCGCCCCAGACTGGCCGAGGAGATCGTGGTATCCGGATCTGTGGCATCTCACGGTCGGCCGACCGTGGTCACTTCCAGACCGTCCAGACCTGCTGTCTCAAGGGCCGTTTTTCCATCAGAATTCTGCGGCCCTGAACCTGACTGTGTGGCCATTGAGTCCTGGATCCTATCGTCAACAGGCTTATCCCAGGGAGTGGTAGCCACAATGAGACAAGCTAGGAAGTCAACTTCTGCTAAGATCTACCACAGAACGTGGAAGATTTTCTTAACCTGGTGCTCTGCTCAGGGAGTGTCTCCCTGGCCATTTGCATTACCCACTTTTCTGTCTTTCCTGCAATCAGGGTTGGAAAAGGGCTTGTCGCTCAGCTCCCTTAAAGGGCAAGTCTCGGCACTATCCGTGTTTTTTCAGAAGCGTCTGGCACGTCTTCCTAAGGTGCGCACGTTCCTGCAGGGGGTCTGTCATATTGTGCCCCCGTACAAGCGGCCGTTGGATCCATGGGATCTGAACAGAGTACTAGTGGCTCTCCAGAAACCGCCTTTCGAGCCTCTCAAAGAAGTTTCTTTTTCTCGCCTGTCACAGAAAGTGGCGTTTCTTGTTGCGATCACATCGCTTCGGCGAGTGTCTGAGCTGGCAGCTCTGTCATCCAAGGCTCCCTTCTTGGTGTTCCACCAGGACAAGGTAGTGCTGCGCCCCATTCCGGAGTTTCTCCCTAAGGTCGTATCCTCGTTTCATCTTAATCAGGATATATCTTTGCCTTCCTTTTATCCTCATCCGGTTCACCGGTATGAAAAGGACTTGCGTTTGCTAGATCTGGTGAGAGCACTCAGGATCTACATTTCCCGCACGGCGCCCATGCGCCGTTCCGATGCACTTTTTGTCCTTGTCGCCGGTCCGCGCAAGGGGTTGCAGGCTTCTAAAGCCACCTTGGCTCGATGGATCAAAGAACCAATTATAGAGGCCTACCGTTCTGCTGGGCTTCCGGTTCCTTCAGGGCTAAAAGCCCACTCAACCAGAGCCGTGGGTGCGTCCTGGGCATTACGGCACCAGGCTTCGGCTCAACAGGTGTGTCAGGCAGCTACCTGGTCGAGTCTGCACACTTTCACCAAGCATTATCAGGTGCATACCTATGCTTCGGCGGATGCCAGCTTAGGTAGAAGAGTCCTGCAGGCGGCAGTGACATCCCCGTAGGGGGGGGCTGTTTTGCAGCTCTAACATGAGGTATTTCTTTACCCACCCAGGGACAGCTTTTGGACGTCCCAATCGTCTGGGTCTCCCAATAGAGCGCTGAAGAAGAAGGGAATTTTGTTACTTACCGTAAATTCCTTTTCTTCTAGCTCTTATTGGGAGACCCAGCACCCGCCCTGTTGTCCTTCGGGATTGTTTTTGCTGTTTGCGGGTACACAGGTTGTTCATGTTGAACGGTTTTTCAGTTTTCCGATGTTACTCGGAGTTAATTTGTTTAAACCAGTTGTTGGCTTCCTCCTTCTTGCTTTGGCACTAAAACTGGAGTACCCGTGATACCACGGGGGGGTATAGCCAGAGGGGGAGGGGCCTTGCACTTTTAATGTAGTGCTTTGTGTGGCCTCCAGAGGGCAGTAGCTATACCCCAATCGTCTGGGTCTCCCAATAAGAGCTAGAAGAAAAGGAATTTACGGTAAGTAACAAAATTCCCTTCTTTTCACTCATTATGGATGAAATTGATTTTCCGCTGATGGCGGCTTTATCTCTTTTAGGAGGTGCTATGCTCGTTTATGAAGCCGTCTGATAATACAGTGCATAAAATCACTCCAGACACCGCCCTGAGGGCCTTCAGCCTGTACTGCCGGCTCAGTATCCACCTCCAATACAAGGTAATGTTACTTAAGTGATCAGGAGTCTGGAGGATCAGGGCTCGGGGTGCATGCATTATCTTGGCTCCTGCTGACGAGCACCGTTTGTGTTTGATGTATAGTTCAGCTCAGAAGGAAGAATCTATCTGTCACTCTTGGAGGACACAGCGACCTGGATTAAAAATCAAGTTCTTGCCCTTCTCGGTTCCAGGGAGATCTCTTCTGATGAGCAGATTGATTTGTCTCTGGAAATACTTAAGGTGAGATGTTTCTTAACTGTTAATTTATAAGCTACCAAAGGATTAATTTTCCTAAACGCATACCTAAGTGTGTTCTAACTTGGGCTTTGTTTCTATCACATTTGAACTTTCCATCTGGGGTTTATGGCAGGAGGAATTCTTGACATAAACCTCCCAACATGAGCCAGCCTATATACAGGTACAGTGGAGCCTTGCTTAATGAGAACAATCCGTTCTGGGATTGTGCTTGTTAACCAAGTTACTCGTTCAGCAAAGCAAGATTTCCCATAGGAAATCATTGCAATGCTGACAATTTGTTCCACAATGTGTTAAATGTCCCATCCTGGTCCCCTATTCTATCATTCCACACATGCACAAACACACGCAAACACGTACAAACACACACAAACTCACACAAACACACAAGCACGCACACGCACATATTATATGCTCACCTTACCTTCCGTTCCATCGCCGGTCTCCTGAGACTTGCTGTTCTCCGGTGCGGGCCGTGTATCGGGTAACCATAACGACGAGGGCGGAACTTCCTGCCAGAGCGCTGACGTCAAAGGCAGAGCCGCTTGCCTCTGATTGGCCAGCGCTCTGCCTTTGAGTAGCGGTGACAGGAACCAGGAAGTTCCTGCTTCGTCGCTATGGATGCCAATGCCTGTGCCTGGAGCGGAGTGGCGCACTACAGGACCCAGGAGACCGGCAATGAAACAGAAGGTACACATATTATATGCTCACCTTACCTTCCGTTCCACCGCCGGCCTCATGGTACTTGTAGTTCGCCGCGATGTACCCGGGAACTACAAGAACCATGAGGCCGGCGGTGGAACGGAAGGTAAGGTGAGCATAATACTGTATGTGTGTGCGTGCATGTGTGTTTGTGCGTACACGTGTGTGTTTGTGTGGACTTCAAGTGCGGGTCAGAGCGTGGTGGATGGACGAAACCGGAAGTGTGTGCGGTGAGGATTTTCCTCGCACAGCAAAGCTTTCTCGTAAACCGGGTTACAAATTTACAGAAAGCTTTGCTTGTTAAGCGAAATTCTCGTTAAGTGGGTTACTCGTTAAGCGAGGTTCCACTGTATATATTATGTTAAAAATAAAAGGATACCCACCAAAAGGTCGCTCTTGACCTTCATCAGTTGAATGGAAGCCCATGGATACCTTTTAACATTTGCATTTTTTCGTATGAATTTTGCCTAGCAAATAGGAAAAATGCTTTCTATTGTTTTTATTTGCAAGCTCCACTTTTAATCGTTTTTGCATCTCTAAAAATAAATATTCTAGGCTTCCACCCTTATTGGGTTTGCCTTTTTTACAAAGTCCTGTTCTTAATATGCAGCATTTTCTTTTCAAGCCTAACCAGCTTTTTTCCAAGCAGTAGATGGTTGGTCAGAAGCCCCCTCCTGTATTGTCATTGGAGCTTCACCAAAGCCACCTTTTTGATTTTCAAGTTTTTTTTCACGTGTGGACTGGAAATAGTCACATTGAAGGGAGTCTCTTAGCATTTTTTTTTTATATTAAATCTGAGAGAAGCATAATGTAAGGGCAGAGAGCCTGATTCCATCCATGTCACACTTTCTCAGCAGCCTGTTGTAGTTTGAATAAAACAAGTGTTTTATCACCAGGAGATTATCACTGCAGGACTACAATAGGTCTCACATGCAGATAAGTCAGACTAATCCGTGTATTCCCACCCCAATGATTATATAAATATTTTTGTCAGGGATATATATTTATTAGAATATTTATTTATTTTCCTAATAGACATACCTGACCATCTGTAAAGATCTAGTAATGGTTGGTCTTGCTGACTCTGGATTTCATGCACAGATTCTTCAAACTGCTATTTCGACATTGCAAGTTGGTGAGTATGTATGATTGTCATGGTCATAGAAAGTGCTGAGTATGTATGATTGTCATGACCATAGAAAGTGCTGATGATTGTCATGACCATAGAAAGTGCTGATGATTGTCATGACCATAGAAAGTGCTGATGATTGTCATGACCATAGAAAGTGCTGATGATTGTCATGACCGTAGAAAGTGCTGATGATTGGCATGACCGTAGAAAGTGCTGATGATTGGCATGACCGTAGAAAGTGCTGATGATTGTCATGACTGTAGAAAGTGCTGATGGTTGTCATGACCATAGAAAGTGCTGATGATTGTCATGACCTTAGAAAGTGCTGATGATTGTCATGACCGTAGAAAGTGCTGATGATTGCAATGACCGTAGAAAGTGCTGATGATTGCCATGACCGTAGAAAGTGCTGATGATTGTCATGACCGTAGAAAGTGCTGATGATTGCCATGACCATAGAAAGTGCTGATGATTGCCATGACCATAGAAAGTGCTGATGATTGTCATGACCATAGAAAGTGCTGATGATTGTCATGACCATAGAAAGTGCTGATGATTGTCATGACCGTAGAAAGTATGATGGCTTGATTGAATGCAGGCATAGTAAGTGTCGGTGTAACATGGAGGACTGAAAACATGCCTGAAGGGTACGTCCATCACTGGGACCCTCAGTTATTGGTAGACTGTGCAACTTGCTCTACTCTTTATCTCCTTTCCATTTCAATGGCGAGAGACCTCTCTCCCCTAGACTCCATGGAGACTGTCACAGGCACATTGGGGGTCTCCGAATTATCCCCGTGGTTGTGACATAGCCTGTAGAGCGAACACAAATACATAGAACTGAAATAATTCTGCAATGCAAAATGTAGGCAGCACGATGGGGGTCTTGTCTTTGACTAATCCAGTAGCACAGGTGGTGAGAATGGAGAATGACGCAGGAGTGTGATATAAGGGGGGAGGTGGGGTTATTTTGTTGTTAAGTAAATCTGCAATCCTCAGTGCTGCTAATGTGCTGTGTGATTCCTCTTTCTCAGAGAAGACCTATACCTGCCTGCCAGTGCTAATATCCCTGCTGAAAGAGATAACAGAAGTCTGCTTGGCTCAGAAGATGAGTATCACCTCTACTGACTTGGATAATCACTTTGATGCTATTCAGACAATCTTCCACAAATCTCTGGAGACGGCCGCCCGTAGACTGAGGAAGCAGCAGGATGAAGCGCTCCAGGTACATGGCCGAACTGTACCGGGTTTGTAGTGTGGTGAGAACTGCGAAATGGCCCAAAAACCGCATGGATTGGGAAGGTTCTCCTACACATCTCTGCAGAAAATCTTGTGAACAGACCTTTCCGACACCAAGAAGTCTTCACATCTGCAGGTTTTTCGGCTCCTCTTTAACACTAGAAGTCCCAGAGAGGGGTCATTTAACATTTCTACCATTGGAACCCTATGGAGCTCGAAATTTCTGGGACTTCTAGTGTTAACCCCATCCTGACTGGACGATTTTACGCATTTGCACTTTCTTTTTTCTTTTCCCTTCAACTTCTTCCAAGAGATATAGCTTTTTATTTCTTTGTCGCTCCATTGGGAGACCCAGACAATTGGGTGTATAGCTTCTGCCTCCGGAGGCCACACAAAGTATTACACTTTAAAAAGTGTAACCCCTCCCCTCTGCCTATACACCCTCCCGTGGATCACGGGCTCCTCAGTTTTATGCTTTGTGTGGAAGGAGGCACACATCCACTCATGCATTCTCATTTTAGTTAATCGGTTGGAAGAAAAGTGGGCCCCCACGGGGCCCCCGGCATGTTCCCTTCTCACCCCACTACGTCGGCGGTGCTGTTAAGGTTGAGGTACCCATTGCGGGTACAAAGGCCGGAGCCTCATGCCGTCTCCTTCACCATCCCTTAGCGGCTCTGGGAGAAGTGGGATCCTGAGCGGTCATCCATTCACTGGGACCGTGCTCCCTCCGCAGCCCCTGTGGGAATCTGTCGGACAGGAGTCTATTTATCCTCAGGGACCGGGCCCTGCATCACTAAGGTACTCTGTGTCCCCATGGGGGATGTGCATGGAGCGCCTTCATCCCGGACGCTGCAGCAGCTGCTTATTTGTGACGGCCGGCGGACTTCCACGCCGACCGCGCCTGCTTGTCGGACGCGGTCTTAAATTTAGTCCCCGGCTTCAATTGCGGCCTAGTAGCAAAACTCCCGCCCCCGGGCCTGTCTATCAGGGGTAAGGGCGGGACTGCCGACCTGACGTCGGATTTGAGGGCTGGAGCATCCTGTATGTTTCCTCCCCCCTCACTGATCACTGTGGGGACTCCAGATTCCCGCACTTTTCTAGCACCGCCCACGGCCCCACTCCTCCCCAGAGAGCTCCGGCAGCCATTTTTTTGGCATTCTGCCGGTGGAGGATTTCCAGGAAAGAGCTCTGCAACACTGGGAGACCTAAGGCAGGGAATCTGGAGGACAGGGGGCCCCTCGGCTCAGGCAGACCCCCCTGCTCTCCCTGTCCAGGCGGCAGGGACAGAGTTTGCCGTTTTTGCTGAAAAACTCTCTGAGTCACTCTCACAATCCATGGCTCAGTCTATGGACAAATGGTCTGCCAAGCTGCTTGAAGCTTTGCAGTCCAGACCAGTCCTTACACAGGCCCCGGGCCCTGTTGGATCGTCGCCTCCAGGCCCCTCTCTGTCCGCGCCGCAACGCGTTCCCAGGGGGGCCCCTAGGTCTCACGTGGAGGACTCCTGCATGGACCACAGTCCCAGACCGGCTAAGCGGGCCCGCTGGGAATCTTCCCCAACTTCTTCACGCTGCTCGGGTTCCCAGCTTGAGGACTCTCTGGAGGACGAGGCGGACGTCGCAGCTCAGGGCTCTGACCCTGACGTTGCTCTCAATCTTGATACACCTGAAGGGGACGCCATAGTAAATGACCTTATCTCGTCCATCAACCAGGTGTTAGATCTATCTCCCCCGCCGCCACCTGTAGAGGAGTCGACTTCTCAGCAGGAGAAACACCAGTTTCGGTTCCCCAAACGTACACGGAGTGCGTTTTTCGATCACTCTAACTTCAGAGATGCTGTCCAGAAGCCCAGAGCGGTTCCGGACAAGCGCTTTACTAAGCGCCTTACTGACACACGTTACCCCTTCCCCTCTGACGTTGTTAAGGGTTGGGCTCAATGTCCCAAGGTGGATCCTCCAGTCTCTAGATTGGCAGCTAGATCTGTGGTATCGGTTGCAGATGGCTCATCGCTAAAGGATGCCACTGACAGGCAGATAGAGCTCCTGGTGAAATCCATCTATGAAGCCACGGGCGCGTCTTTTGCCCCGGCTTTTGCAGCCGTGTGGGCACTCCAAGCTATCTCAGCTTGTCTGGCTGAGATTAATGCGGTCACACGTAATTCTGCTCCGCAGGTTGCGTCTTTGACTTCTCAGGCGTCAGCCTTTTCTTCCTACGCCATGAACGCAGTTCTAGACTCTGCTAGCCGTACAGCGGTGGCATCCGCTAACTCTGTGGCAGTCCGCAGGGCCATGTGGCTGCGCGAATGGAAGGCAGACTCTGCTTCCAAGAGGTTCTTAACCGGTTTGCCGTTTTTTGGCGACCGCTTGTTTGGCGAACGATTGGATGAGATTATTAAGGAATCCAAGGGAAAGGACTCCTCCTTACCCCAGTCCAAACCGAAGAGACCTCAGCAACGGAAAATACAATCGAGGTTTCGGTCCTTTCGTCCCTCCGCCAAGCCTCAATCCTCTTCGTCCAGCAGGCCGGAGAAAGGCCAGAGGAACTCCTATGTGTGGCGGGCGAAGTCACGCCCCCAAAAACCCGCCGGAGGCAATGCCTCCAAGGCGGCCTCTTCATGACTCTCGGCATCCCCGAACCGCATCCTCGGTCGGTGGCAGGCTCTCCCGCTTTTGCGACGCCTGGTGGCCACATGTTCAAGACCGATGGGTGAGAGACATTCTGTCTCACGGTTACAGGAAAGAGTTCAGCTCTCGTCTCCCGACTCGTTTCTTCAGAACTTCTCCGCCCCCCGAGCGAGCCGATGCACTTTTTCAGGCGGTGAACGCTCTGAAGACAGAAGGAGTTGTGATCCCTGTTACCCCCCAGGAACATGGTCGCGGTTTTTACTCCAACTTGTTTGTGGTGCCAAAGAAGGACGGCTCGTTCCGTCCCGTTCTGGACCTCAAACTACTCAACAGACATGTGAGCACCAGACGGTTTCGGATGGAATCTCTCCGCTCGGTCATCGCTTCGATGTCACAAGGAGACTTCCTAGCATCGATCGACATCAAGGATGCTTATCTCCATGTGCCGATCGCATCCGAACATCAACGCTTTTTGCGTTTCGCCATCGGGGACGAACACCTTCAGTTCGTGGCATTGCCTTTCGGCCTGGCGACAGCCCCACGGGTGTTCACCAAGGTCATGGCATCTGTTGTGGCGGTCCTACACTCTCAGGGCCACTCGGTGATTCCCTACTTAGACGATCTTCTGGTCAGGGCACCCTCTCAGATGGCGTGTCAAAACAGTCTTTCCGTCGCTCTGGCGACTCTCCAGCAGTTCGGGTGGATCATCAACTTCCCAAAATCCAAGTTGACACCGACCCAATCACTGACGTACCTTGGGATGGAGTTTCATACTCAGTCAGCGGTAGTCATGCTACAGCTGGACAAACAGCTTTCGCTGCAGGCAGGGGTGCAATCTCTTCTTCGGGGTCAGTCAGACCCCTTGAGGCGCCTCATGCACTTCCTGGGGAAGATGGTGGCAGCGATGGAGGCAGTGCCCTTCGCGCAATTCTATCTACGGCCACTCCAGTGGGACATTCTCCGCAAATGGGACAGGAGGTCGACTTCCCTCGACAGGAACGTCTCTCTTTCCCTTGCAACCAAGAAGTCACTTCAGTGATGGCTCCTTCCCAACTCTCTGTCGCAGGGAAAATCCTTCCTACCCCCAACCTGGGCTGTGGTCACCACGGACGCGAGCCTATCAGGGTGGGGGGCGGTTTTTCTCCACCACAGGGCTCAGGGAACCTGGACTCCGATAGAGTCATCCCTTCAGATCAATATTCTGGAGATAAGGGCAGTGTATCTAGCCCTATTGGCCTTTCATCGGTGGCTGGAGGGCAGGCAGATCCGGATCCAGTCGGACAACGCCACTGCCGTCGCATACATCAACCACCAAGGCGGCACTCGCAGTCGTCAAGCCTTCCAGGAAGTCAGACGGATTCTGCAGTGGGTGGAAGCCACAGCTTCCACCATCTCCGCAGTTCACATCCCGGGCGTAGAAAACTGGGAAGCAGATTTTCTCAGTCGTCAGGGCATGGACGCGGGGGAATGGTCTCTTCACCCAGACGTGTTTCGAGAGATCTGTCGCCGCTGGGGAACGCCGGACGTCGATCTCATGGCGTCACGGCACAACAACAAAGTCCCGGCATTCATGGCCCGGTCTCAAGATCACAGAGCTCTGGCGGTGGACGCATTAGTTCAGGATTGGTCGCAGTTTCGACTGCCTTATGTATTTCCTCCTCTGGCGATGCTGCCCAGAGTGCTGCGCAAAATCAGGTCCGACTGTCGTCGCGCCATTCTCGTCGCCCCAGATTGGCCGAGGCGGTCATGGTACCCGGATCTGTGGCATCTCACGGTGGGTCAACCGTGGGCGCTCCCAGACCGCCCAGACTTGCTGTCACAAGGGCCGTTTTTCCATCTGAATTCTGTGGCCCTCAACCTGACGGTGTGGCCATTGAGTCCTGGCTACTAGCGTCCTCAGGGTTATCTCAGGATGTCATTGCCACCATGAGACAGGCCAGGAAACCAACGTCCGCCAAGATCTATCACAGGTCTTGGAGGATCTTCTTATCCTGGTGCTCTGATAAGGGTTTTACTCCCTGGCCTTTTGCCTTACCCACTTTTCTTTCATTCCTTCAATCCGGAATGGACAAGGGATTGTCTCCCGGCTCTCTCAAGGGACAAGCATCGGCACTATCCGTATTTTTTCAAAAGCGTCTAGCCAGGCTTCCGCAGGTCCGCACGTTCCTGCAGGGAGTTTGCCGCATAGTCCCACCTTATAAGCGTCCGCTGGAACCCTGGGACCTTAACAGGGTGCTAACGGCTCTTCAGAAACCACCTTTCGAACCGCTGCGGGATGTCTCTTTATCACGTCTTTCGCAGAAGGTGGCATTTCTAGTTGCAGTTACATCGCTCCGTAGAGTGTCGGAGCTGGCAGCGCTGTCATGCAAAGCCCCCTTCCTGGTTTTTCACCAGGATAAGGTGGTTCTGCGTCCTGTTCCGGAATTTCTCCCTAAGGTGGTATCTCCTTTTCATCTCAATCAGGATATCTCCTTACCTTCATTTCTTCAGCGCTCTATTGGGAGACCCAGACGATTGGGGTATAGCTACTGCCCTCCGGAGGCCACACAAAGCACTACACTAAAAAGTGCAAGGCCCCTCCCCTTCTGGCTATACCCCCCCGTGGTATCACGGGTTCTCCAGTTTTCAAGCTTTGTGCGAAGGAGGTCAGACATCCACGCATGGCTCCACAGATTTTAGTCAGCAGTAGCTGCTGACTATTTCGGATGGAAGAAAAGAGGGCCCATATAGGGCCCCCAGCATGCTCCCTTCTCACCCGTGGATGGTGTTGTAAGGTTGAGGTACCTATTGCTGGTACAGGGGCTGGAGCCCCACATGCTGTTTTCCTTCCACATCCCCTTGTAGGGCTCTGTGGAAGTGGGATCCTGCCGGCTTCTAAGCTCTGACGCCGGGCTCCATCCACAGACCCATAGCACCTGATGGATACGGAGCAGGAGTACAATCAGGGACAAGGCCCTGCATCATACAGGTACTCTGTGTCCCCGGCAGGCACAGACACACTCCGGGCTGGCTGGGTGTTGTAGTGCGCCGGGGACCGTAACGATTGAGTTGGTGTTCCTGCAGTTTACTGGGGGACTTTTGTGTTGTGGGAACGCAGCGCCGACCCCCACTGGACCGGCGGCGCTGCTGTGACTTGTGGTGCGCCGGGGACACGCCGACCGCGCTTTTACGGCGGCGGCGTTTATAAATCCAGTCCCCGGCTTTTGCGGCCTAGCTCCGCTTCGTTCCCGCCCCCACCCTGTCAATCAGGGTAGGGGAGAGACGCTGTTTCGCAGCAGCGACGAGGGCTGGAGCCTGATTTACATGCTCCAGCCCTCTCACTAGGCACAGAGGGAAGCAGGCTTCCCGCTCTTAGTCAGGAACGCCCAGGGCCCGCCCCCCCTCCTCTCCCAGGACGCCGGCAGCCATTACATGCAGTCTGGCTAGAGGAAGGACGCAAGGCTCTGGGAGACCTGGACTAGGGGGCTTTTGGAGACCTCACACCCGCTCTTAAGCGGGCGGTAAGCGGCATTTCAGCTGGCCCCTCTAGTGCCTCAGTGTGCATTGGTGTACTGTGTCACCAGATATATATATTTATTTATTTCTTGCACTGTGAGGTCGCTTCCTGGCTGGATACCCCAGATCGCTCTGAGGAGGCAGCAACATGTCATCCACAAAACGCAAGGCTGCCAAGGCTAGGGCTGTGTACACTGCGTGTGCTGCATGTGGGGCTGCTCTACCAGCAGGTTCCAAAGACCCCCATTGTGTGCAATGCTCAGATCCGGTGCTGCTTCGCCAGCCGGAGTCCGGAGGGGTAGTGACCCAGGCTGAGACGCTTGTAAGTCCTGCCCCGGTGTCAGGGACAGACTTTGCAGTTTTTGCTGATGGAATGTCTGTGACTATGGCAAAAATCCTTGAAACTTTGCAATCCATGACTGGGGCTCAGTCTATGGACACGGCGAGGTCTCTGTCCTCTAATCCCCCTCAGTTGGAATTAATCCAGACTGCAAGGGGGTCCCCGGCTTCCCAGGCTGAGAATTATGACTCAGATGATAGCCCTAGCCACCTTAAGCGAGCTCGCTGGGAAAGACCCTCAACGTCATCACACTGCTCAGGGTCTCAGCGCAATCAGTCGCCCTGTGATGCGTCTGAAGAGAGTGATCAGGAGTCTTATCCTGGAACCCCTCTCAATCTGGATACCCCGGATGGGGACGCCATGGTAAACGAGCTTATCTCAGCCATCAATAGACTGTTGGATATTTCTCCCCCAGCTCCTTCTGCAGAGGAGGCAGCTGCAGAGCAGGAGAAGTTTCGTTTCCTCTATCCCAAGCGTAAATTGAGTGCTTTCTTGGATCACTCTGACTTCAGAGAGTCAATCCAGAAACACGACGCTCATCCAGAAAGGCGTTTCTCTAAACGTTCTAAGGATACACGTTTTCCTTTCCCCCCTGATGTGGTCAAGCGCTGGACCCAGTGTCCAAAAGTAGACCCCCCGATTTCCAAACTTGCAGCTAGATCCATAGTTGCAGTGGAGGATGGCGCTTCACTTAAGGATGCCAATGACAGACAGATGGACCTTTGGTTAAAATCTGTCTATGAAGCTATCGGCGCGTCGTTTGCTCCAGCATTCGCAGCCGTATGGGCACTCCAAGCTATTTCAGCTGGTTTAGCAAAAGTGGATGCTATCATACATCCAGCGGTGCCGCAAGTGGCGTCCCTTACCTCGCAGATGTCTGCGTTTGCGTCTTACGCTATCAATGCGGTCCTAGAATCTACCAGCCGCACCTCAATGGCGTCCGCCAATTCGGTAGTTTTGCGCAGAGCCTTGTGGTTAAAGGACTGGAAAGCAGATGCTGGTTCCAAAAAATGTTTAACCAGCTTGCCTTTATCTAGAGATAGACTGTTTGGCGAGCCATTGGCTGACATCATTAAACAGTCCAAGGGTAAAGACTCTTCCTTACCCCAGCCCAGATCAAGCAAACCTCAGCAGAAAAAATGGCAGCAGAGGTTTCAGTCCTTTCGAGGTTCGGGCAAGACACAATTCTCCTCGTCCAAAGGGACTCAGAGGACGCAAAGAGTCTCAGATTCCTGGCGGGCTCACGCACGCCCCAAGAAAGCAAATGGAGGAACCGCTTCCAAAGCGGCTACCTCATGACTTCCAGCCCCCCTCCTCCGCATCTCCGGTCGGGGGCAGGCTCTCCCGCTTTTCCGACATTTGGATGTCACAGGTCAAAGACCGGTGGGTGACAAACATTTTGTCTCGCGGGTACAGAATCGAGTTCAGTTCTCGTCCTCCAGCTCGGTTCTTCAGAACCTCCCCACATCCAGACCGAGCAGATGCCCTGCTGCAGGCGGTGGACTCCCTAAGAGCGGAAGGAGTAGTGGTTCCTGTACCGCCTCAGGAACAAGGGCGAGGGTTTTACTCCAATCTCTTTGTGGTTCCAAAAAAGGACGGCTTGTTCCGTCCTGTTCTGGATCTAAAGCTGCTCAACAAACATGTGCACGCCAGACGGTTCCGGATGGAAACCCTCCGCTCTGTCGTTGCCTCAATGTCTCAAGGAGACTTCCTTGCCTCAATAGACATCAAAGATGCTTATCTCCACGTGCCAATTGCTACAGAACATCAACGTTTTCTACGTTTTGTGATAGGAAACGACCATCTTCAGTTCGTAGCTCTGCCATTCGGTCTGGCGACAGCCCCCCGGGTCTTCACCAAGGTCATGGCGGCGGTGGTAGCAGTCTTGCACTCTCAGGGACACTCGGTGATCCCTTACCTAGACGATCTACTTGTCAAGGCACCCTCTCAAGAGGCATGCCAACTCAGTCTACATGCTACGCTGGAGACTCTACAGACGTTCGGATGGATCATCAACTTTCCAAAGTCGAATCTGTCACCGTCACAGTCGCTAACGTATCTTGGCATGGAGTTTCATACTCGAGCAGCGAGAGTGAAGCTTCCGCTGAACAAGCAGCGGTCCCTACAGACAGGGGTGCAATCCCTCCTTCAAGGCCAGTCGCACCCCTTACGGCGCCTCATGCACTTCCTCGGGAAGATGGTGGCAGCCATGGAAGCAGTTCCCTTTGCGCAGTTTCATCTGCGCCCACTTCAATGGGACATTCTCCGCCAATGGGACGGGAAGTCAACGTCCCTGGACAGGAAAGTCTCTCTTTCCCAGACGGCCAAGGACTCTCTACAATGGTGGCTCCTTCCCACCTCATTGTCTCAGGGAAGATCCTTCCTGCCCCCATCCTGGGCAGTGGTCACGACAGATGCGAGTCTGTCAGGGTGGGGAGCAGTGTTTCTCCACCACAGGGCCCAGGGGACGTGGACTCCGCAGGAGTCCACCCTTCAGATCAATGTTCTGGAAATCAGGGCAGTGTATCTTGCCCTACTGGCCTTCCAACAGTGGCTGGAAGGAAAGCAGATCCGAATCCAGTCGGACAACTCCACAGCGGTGGCATACATCAACCACCAAGGAGGGACGCGCAGTCGGCAAGCATTCCAAGAAGTCCGGCGCATTCTAATGTGGGTGGAGGACACAGCATCCACCATATCCGCGGTTCACATCCCAGGCGTAGAAAATTGGGAAGCAGACTTCCTCAGTCGCCAGGGCATGGACGCAGGGGAGTGGTCCCTTCACCCGGACGTGTTTCAGGAAATATGTCGCCGATGGGGAGTGCCGGACGTCGACCTAATGGCGTCCCGGCACAACAACAAGGTCCCGGCATTCATGGCGAGGTCGCGCGATCAAAGAGCTCTGGCGGCAGACGCATTAGTTCAAGATTGGTCGCAGTTCCGGCTCCCATACGTCTTCCCACCTCTGGCACTCTTGCCCAGAGTGTTACGCAAGATCAGATCCGATTGCAGCCGCGTCATACTCGTCGCCCCAGACTGGCCGAGGAGATCGTGGTATCCGGATCTGTGGCATCTCACGGTCGGTCGACCGTGGTCACTGCCAGACCGACCAGACTTACTGTCCCAAGGGCCGTTTTTCCATCAGAATTCTGCGGCCCTGAACCTGACTGTGTGGCCATTGAGTCCTGGATCCTAGCGTCCGCAGGATTATCTCAAGGAGTCGTAGCCACAATGAGACAAGCTAGGAAGTCAACGTCTGCTAAGATCTACCACAGAACGTGGAAGATTTTCTTATCCTGGTGCTCTGCACAGAGAGTATCCCCTTGGCCATTTGCATTGCCCACCTTTCTTTCCTTCCTGCAATCGGGGTTGGAAAAGGGCTTGTCGCTCAGCTCCCTTAAAGGGCAAGTCTCGGCACTATCTGTGTTTTTTCAGAAGCGTCTAGCACGTCTTCCTAAGGTGCGCACGTTCCTACAGGGGGTCTGTCATATTGTGCCCCCGTACAAGCGGCCGTTAGATCCATGGGATCTGAACAGAGTACTAGTTGCTCTGCAAAAGCCGCCCTTCGAGCCTCTAAAGGACGTTTCCTTTTCTCGCCTGTCACAGAAAGTGGCGTTTCTTGTTGCGATCACATCGCTTCGGCGAGTGTCTGAGCTGGCAGCTCTGTCATCCAAGGCTCCCTTCCTGGTGTTCCACCAGGACAAGGTAGTGCTGCGCCCCATTCCGGAGTTTCTCCCTAAGGTCGTATCCTCGTTTCATCTTAATCAGGATATATCCTTGCCTTCCTTTTGTCCTCAGCCGGTTCACCGGTATGAGAAAGACTTACGTTTGCTAGATCTGGTGAGAGCACTCAGAATCTATATTTCTCGCACGGCGCCTATCCGCCGTTCAGATGCACTTTTTGTCCTTGTCGCTGGCCAGCGCAAGGGGTCGCAGGCTTCTAAAGCCACCCTGGCTCGATGGATCAAAGAACCAATTCTGGAAGCCTACCGTTCTGCTGGGCTTCCGGTTCCTTCAGGGCTGAAAGCCCACTCAACCAGAGCTGTGGGTGCGTCCTGGGCTTTGCGACACCAGGCTTCGGCTCAACAGGTGTGCCAGGCAGCTACCTGGTCGAGTCTGCACACTTTCACCAAACATTATCAGGTGCATACCTATGCTTCGGCGGATGCCAGCTTAGGTAGAAGAGTCCTGCAGGCGGCAGTGACATCCCCGTAGGGGAGGGCTGTTTTGCAGCTCTAACATGAGGTATCTCTTTACCCACCCAGGGACAGCTTTTGGACGTCCCAATCGTCTGGGTCTCCCAATAGAGCGCTGAAGAAGAAGGGAATTTTGTTACTTACCGTAAATTCCTTTTCTTCTAGCTCTTATTGGGAGACCCAGCACCCGCCCTGTTGTCCTTCGGGATTTTTTTGTTGTTTGCGGGTACACATGTTGTTCATGTTGAACGGTTTTTCAGTTCTCCGACGTTATTCGGAGTTAATTTGTTTAAACCAGTTATTGGCTTCCTCCTTCTTGCTTTGGCACTAAAACTGGAGAACCCGTGATACCACGGGGGGGTATAGCCAGAAGGGGAGGGGCCTTGCACTTTTTAGTGTAGTGCTTTGTGTGGCCTCCGGAGGGCAGTAGCTATACCCCAATCGTCTGGGTCTCCCAATAAGAGCTAGAAGAAAAGGAATTTACGGTAAGTAACAAAATTCCCTTCTTTGCCCTAATCCAATTCACTAATGTGAAAAGGATTTGCACTCCTTAGATCTAGTGAGAGCACTCCGGTTCTACGTGTCTCGCACGGCGCCCCTGCGCCGTTCAGATGCGCTCTTTGTCCTTGTCGCTGGCCAGCGTAAGGGTTCGCAGGCTTCCAAGTCAACCTTGGCTCGGTGGATCAAGGAACCGATTCTTGAAGCCTACCGTTCTTCTGGGCTTCCGCTTCCTTTGGGGCTGAAAGCCCATTCTACCAGAGCCGTGGGTGCGTCCTGGGCATTGCGGCACCGGGCTACGGCTCAGCAGGTGTGTCAGGCAGCTACGTGGTCTAGTCTGCACACTTTCACGAAACACTATCAAGTGCATACCTATGCTTCGGCAGACGCCAGTCTAGGTAGGCGAGTCCTTCAGGCGGCGGTTGCCCACCTGTAAGAGGGGGCCGGTTTTCGGCTCTTTTTATTGAGGTATTCTTTTACCCACCCAGGGACTGCTTTTGGACGTCCCAATTGTCTGGGTCTCCCAATGGAGCGACAAAGAAGAAGGGAAGTTTGTTTACTTACCGTAAATTCCTTTTCTTCTAGCTCCTATTGGGAGACCCAGCACCCGCCCCTGTTCCCTTCGGGCTGGTTGTTCTTTTGTGTACACATGTTGTTCATGTTGAATTGTTCTTTTGGTTCATGGTTTTCAGTTCTCCGAACATCCTTCGGATTGAATTTACCCTAGACCAATTTATGTTTCCTCCTTCCTGCTTTTGCACCAAAACTGAGGAGCCCGTGATCCACGGGAGGGTGTATAGGCAGAGGGGAGGGGTTACACTTTTTAAAGTGTAATACTTTGTGTGGCCTCCGGAGGCAGAAGCTATACACCCAATTGTCTGGGTCTCCCAATAGGAGCTAGAAGAAAAGGAATTTACGGTAAGTAAACAAAATTCCCTTCTTTTCCATCAACCCACCCATATGAGGGCTTGTTTTTTTGCAGGACAAGTAGATGTGAATGACCTCCATTTATTTTACCACATAACGTACTTATTATATTGCGAATGAAGAAAAAAAAGATTCTGGCTTTGTTTTGTTATTTTGGGCTTTGCTGGGAAACAAAAGTTGTTCGTTTTTTTTTTTATTTAAGTCCCAAAAGGGACTTGATCTTGCGTTCGTTTGATTGCTTGTACATCAGTATGTGGGGAAATTAGTAACCGTCATTGATTTCATAAATTAATAGTGCAGATGAAAATAAGAAACTCTGTAATATATCTTATCAGAGAAATCCGCTTCTTTCTCCTCTGGGGACTGATCCTTCATTTTCAAAATTCCCAATTTGGGTAATTTGTATCAGTGAAGAGAGATTGTTATACTTCAGATATATGAAATGACGGTTGGTGCTTTTAAGATTCTATGTACAGGGGAGGGAGACTCTGGAGGCAGAGCTCCTCCTTCGCCCACCTTCTTTCTTAATAGAGCTTTATAAGACTGCTTTCACACATCAGTTTTTTGCAATCAGGCACTATCTGGCGCTTTGCAGATAAAGCGCATCCGGTTTTTTTTGCCACCGGATGCGTTTTTTTCCTCATAGACTTGCATTAGCGCCGGATTGTGCCGCATGGCCTTGCGTTGCGTCCAGTTTTTGCCGGATGCGGCATATTTAGCCGATGCGGCGGCTGCATGTAACGTTTCTTTCAGCGGTTTTTGTCTGCGGCAAAAAAACGTATCGCGCCCGATGCGGCGCGGTTTACAATGCAAGCCTATGGACGCCGGATGTGGCGTCCTGCGGCAAAAAAACGCATCCGGCGGCCACATGCGGTTTTTTGAACTGCGCATGCTCAGTATCAGTCAAAAAACGGACGGGCCGCATGGAAAAACTTATGCAACGGATCCAGTTTTCTTCGGCGCTCCATTGGGAGACCCAGACGATTGACGATTGGGTGTATAGCACTGCCTCCGGAGGCCACACAAAGCATTACACTAAAAAGTGTAAGGCCCCTCCCCTTCTGGCTATACACCCCCAGTGGGATCACTGGCTCACCAGTTTTCTGCTTTGTGCGAAGGAGGTCAGACATCCACGCATAGCTCCACTGTTTAGTCAGCAGCAGCTGCTGACTATATCGGATGGAAGAAAAGAGGGCCCATACTAGGGCCCCCAGCATGCTCCCTTCTCACCCCACTTTATGTCGGCGGTGTTTGTTAAGGTTGAGGTACCTATTGCGGGTACGGAGGCTGGAGCCCACATGCTGTTTTCCTTCCCCATCCCCCTGAGGGGCTCTGAGGAAGTGGGATCTTACCGGCCCCCAAGCCCTGAGGCCGGGCTCCATCCACAGACCCATGGAACCTGCTGGATACGGAGCTGGGTACCGTTCAGGGACAAGGCCCTGCGACATTAAGGTACTCTGTGTCCCCGTATGTACAGGCCGCGCACACTCCAGACTTGCTGGGTGTGCTAGTGCGCCGGGGACAGTAGCGCTGCGCGCTGGGGTTATAGTCACTACAGTTTTTCTGAGTGACTTTATGTGTTGGGGACTGCTGCGCCGGCCGCCCCTAGAGCGGCGGCGCAGCTGCGACTTGTAGTGCGCCGGGGACTTAGCGACGCCGTGCTTTTACGACGGCGTCGCTTATAAATTTAGTCCCCGGCTTCTGCGGCCTAGCTCCGCTTCGTTCCCGCCCCCACCCTGTCAATCAGGGCAAGGGAGAGACGCTGTACGATTAAGCAGCGCCGAGGGCTGGAGCCTTATTTACATGCTCCAGCCCTCTCACTGAGCACAGTGGGACGCAGGTTTCCCGCTTTTTGTCTGCACACGCCCAGGGCCCGCCCCTCTCCACAGGACGCCGGCAGCCATTCCTCACATGCAGTCTGGCTGGAGAACGGACACAGGCTCTGGGAGACCCAGACAAGGGATTTCTGGCGACCACACACCCGCGTTAAGCGGGCGGTAAGCAGCACTTAAGTGCTGGCCCCACTTGTGCCACAGTGTTATATTTGTGTACTTTTTTCTCTGTACCATATATATCTATATAGTTGCACTGTAAGGTCGCTTCTTGGCTGTATACCCCAATTGCTCTGAGGAGACGACAACATGTCATCTGCAAAACGCAAGGGTGCCAAGACACAGGCTGTGAGCGCTGCTTGTGCCGCTTGTGGGGCTGATCTACCGGCAGGTTACAATGACCCCCATTGTGTGCAATGTTCGGTCCCTGTGCCACTTCGTCAGCCGGAGTCTATGGTGGTAGTGGCCCAGGCAGAGTCGCCGGTGAACCCTGTCCCGGTGACGGGGACAGAGTTTGCAGTTTTTGCTGACAGGATGTCTGTCACTATGACTAAAATCCTAGAGACCTTGCAGGCCAGGCCAGTTACTCAGTCCATGGACACTGCTGCGGCAATGTTCCCCGGTCCCCCTCAGTTGGAGTTAATCCGTGCTTCAAGAGGGTCCCAGGCATCTCAGCCTCACGGCTCTGATTCAGATGACAGTCCCAGGCAGCCTAAGCGTGCTCGCTGGGAGAGACCCTCCACGTCATCACGTGGATCAGGGTCTCAGCGAGAAGAGTCTCTACATGATGAGACAGAGGAGGAGGATCAGGAGTCTAATCCTGAAACCGCTCTCAATCTGGATACCCCTGATGGTGACGCCATGGTAAATGACCTTATAGGGGCCATCAATAGTCTATTGGAAATTTCTCCCCCTGCCCCTTCTGCAGAGGAGGCAGCTGCACAGCAGGAGAAGTTCCATTTCAGGTACCCCAAGCCTAAACTGAGTACTTTTCTGGATCACGCTGACTTCAGAGAATCAGTCCAGAAACACCATGCTTACCCAGATAAGCGTTTCTCCAAACGTCTTAAGGATACACGTTATCCCTTTCCCCCTGACGTGGTCAAACGCTGGACCCAGTGTCCAAAGGTGGACCCCCCAATCTCCAGGCTTGCAGCTAGATCCATAGTTGCAGTGGAGGATGGGGCTTCACTTAAAGATGCCAATGACAGACAGATGGACCTTTGGTTAAAGTCTGTCTATGAAGCTATCGGCGCGTCGTTTGCTCCAGCATTCGCGGCCGTGTGGGCACTCCAAGCTATTTCAGCTGGCCTGGCACAGGTGGACTCTATCATATGTCCAGCAGTGCCGCGAGTAGCGTCCCTAACCTCGCAAATGTCTGCGTTTGCGACTTACGCTATCAACGCTGTCCTGGACTCTACAAGCCGTACCTCAATTGCGTCTGCCAACTCTGTTGTCTTGCGCAGAGCCTTGTGGTTAAAGGAATGGAAAGCGGATTCTGCTTCCAAAAAATGTTTAACCAGCTTGCCACTATCTGTAGATAGACTGTTTGGTGAACAATTGGCTGAAATCATTAAGCAATCCAAGGGTAAGGACTCCTCCTTACCCCAGCCCAGATCAAGCAAACCTCAACAGAGGAAGTGGCAGTCGAGGTTTCGGTCCTTTCGAGGCTCCGGCAAGACCCAATTCTCCTCGTCCAAAGGGACTCAGAAGGAGCAAAGGAGCTCAGATTCCTGGCGGGCTCATTCACGCCCCAAGAAAGCAACCGGAGGAACCGCTTCCAAGGCGGCTGCCTCATGACTTTCGGCCTCATCCCTCCGCATCCTCGGTCGGTGGCAGGCTCTCCCGCTTTTGCGACATTTGGCTGCCACAGGTCAAAGACCGGTGGGTAACAGACATTTTGTCTCACGGGTACAGGATAGAATTCAGTTCTCGTCCTCCGCCTCGGTTCTTCAGAACCTCCCCACATCCCGACCGAGCAGATGCCCTTCTGCAGGCAGTGTGCTCACTAAAAGCAGAAGGAGTGGTAATCCCTGTTCCTCTGCAGGAACAAGGGCAAGGTTTTTACTCCAATCTCTTTGTGGTTCCAAAAAAGGACGGATCGTTTCGTCCTGTTCTGGACCTAAAGCTGCTCAACAAGCATGTGAACGCCAGGCGGTTCCGGATGGAATCCCTCCGCTCCGTCATTGCCTCAATGTCTCAAGGAGATTTCCTTGCATCAATAGACATCAAGGATGCTTATCTCCACGTGCCGATTGCTACAGAGCACCAACGTTTTCTACGTTTCGTGATAGGAGACGACCATCTCCAGTTCATAGCTCTGCCATTTGGTCTGGCGACAGCCCCACGGGTTTTCACCAAGGTCATGGCGGCAGTGGTAGCAGTCTTGCATTCTCAGGGACATTCGGTGATCCCTTACTTAGACGATCTACTTGTCAAAGCACCCTCTCAAGAGGCATGCCAACACAGCCTGAATGTGGCGCTGGAGACTCTCCAGACTTTCGGGTGGATCATCAACTTTTCAAAGTCCAACCTGGCACCGACTCAATCACTAACGTATCTTGGCATGGAGTTTCATACTCTCTCAGCGATAGTGAAGCTTCCGCTGGACAAGCAGCGGTCACTACAGACAGGGGTGCAGTCTCTCCTTCAGGGTCAGTCGCACCCCTTAAGGCGCCTCATGCACTTCCTAGGGAAGATGGTGGCAGCAATGGAGGCAGTCCCGTTCGCGCAGTTTCATCTGCGCCCACTTCAATGGGACATTCTCCGCCAATGGGACGGGAAGACAACTTCCCTAGACAGGAAAGTCTCCCTTTCTCAGACGGCCAAGGACTCTCTGCAATGGTGGCTTCTTCCCGCCTCATTATCACAGGGAAGATCATTCCTGCCCCCTTCCTGGGCAGTGGTCACGACAGACGCGAGTCTGTCAGGGTGGGGAGCAGTTTTTCTCCACCACAGGGCTCAAGGGACGTGGACTCAGCAGGAGTCCACGCTTCAGATCAATGTTCTGGAAATCAGGGCAGTGTATCTTGCCCTATTAGCCTTCCAGCAGTGGCTGGAAGGACAGCAGATCCGAATTCAGTCGGACAACTCCACAGCGGTGGCATACATCAACCACCAAGGAGGGACACGCAGTCCGCAAGCCTTCCAGGAAGTCAGGAGGATTCTGATGTGGGTGGAGGAAAGAGCATCCACCATATCAGCAGTTCACATCCCGGGCGTAGAAAACTGGGAAGCAGACTTCCTCAGTCGCCAGGGCATGGACGCAGGGGAATGGTCCCTTCACCCAGACGTGTTTCAGGAAATCTGCCGCCGCTGGGGGGTGCCGGACGTCGACCTAATGGCGTCGCGGCACAACAACAAGGTCCCGACCTTCATAGCGCGGTCTCGCGATCAAAGAGCTCTGGCGGCAGACGCCTTAGTGCAAGATTGGTCGCAGTTCCGGCTCCCTTATGTGTTTCCACCTCTGGCACTCTTGCCCAGAGTGTTACGCAAGATCAGATCCGATTGCGGCCGCGTCATACTCGTCGCACCAGACTGGCCGAGGAGGTCGTGGTACCCGGATCTGTGGCATCTCACGGTCGGCCAACCGTGGGCACTACCAGACCGTCCAGACTTACTGTCCCAAGGGCCGTTTTTCCATCGGAATTCTGCGGCCCTGAACCTGACTGTGTGGCCATTGAGTCCTGGATCCTAGCGTCTTCAGGATTATCCCAAGGAGTCGTGGCCACCATGAGACAGGCTAGGAAGTCCACTTCTGCTAAGATCTACCACAGAACGTGGAAGATTTTCTTATCCTGGTGCTCTGCACAAGGAGTATCCCCCTGGCCATTCGCGTTACCTGTTTTCCTTTCCTTCCTGCAATCTGGGTTGGAAAAGGGCCTGTCGCTCGGCTCCCTTAAAGGGCAAGTCTCGGCACTATCCGTGTTTTTTCAGAAGCGTCTAGCACGACTTTCTCAGGTGCGCACGTTCCTGCAGGGGGTATGTCATATCGTACCTCCGTACAGGCGGCCGTTAGATCCGTGGGATCTAAACAAGGTCCTTGTTGCTCTCCAGAAGCCGCCTTTCGAGCCTCTGAGGGATGTGTCACTTTCTCGACTCTCACAGAAAGTGGCCTTTCTGGTAGCGGTCACATCTCTTTGGAGAGTGTCTGAACTAGCAGCGCTGTCATGCAAAGCTCCTTTCCTGGTGTTCCACCAGGACAAGGTAATGCTGCGCCCCATTCAGGAGTTTCTCCCTAAGGTGGTATCCTCTTTTCATCTTAATCAGGATATCTCCTTGCCTTCCTTTTATCCGCATGCAGTTCATCGGTATGAAAAGGATCTGCATTTGTTGGATCTGGTGAGAGCACTCAGAATCTACATTTCCCGCACGGCGCCCCTGCGCCGCTCGGATGCACTCTTTGTCCTTGTCGCTGGTAAGCGCAAAGGGTCGCAGGCTTCCAAGGCCACCCTGGCTCGATGGATCAAAGAACCAATTCTTGAAGCCTACCGTTCTGCTGGGCTTCCGGTTCCATCAGGGCTGAAGGCCCATTCTACCAGAGCCGTGGGTGCGTCCTGGGCATTACGACACCAGGCTACGGCTCAACAGGTGTGCCAGGCAGCTACCTGGTCGAGTCTGCACACTTTCACCAAACATTATCAGGTGCATACCTATGCTTCGGCGGACGCCAGCCTAGGTAGAAGGGTCCTGCAGGCAGCAGTTGCCTCCCCGTAGGGGAGGGCTGTCTTTGCAGCTCTAACATGAGGTATTTCTTTACCCACCCAGGGACAGCTTTTGGACGTCCCAATCGTCTGGGTCTCCCAATGGAGCGCCGAAGAAGAAGGGAATTTTGTTACTTACCGTAAATTCCTTTTCTTCTAGCTCCTATTGGGAGACCCAGCACCCGCCCTGTTGTCCTTCGGGATTTTTGGTTGTTTTTCGGGTACACATGTTGTTCATGTTGAACGGTTTTCAGTTCTCCGACGTTACTTCGGAGTGAATTTGTTTAAACCAGTTATTGGCTTTCCTCCTTCTTGCTTTTGCACTAAAACTGGTGAGCCAGTGATCCCACTGGGGGTGTATAGCCAGAAGGGGAGGGGCCTTACACTTTTTAGTGTAATGCTTTGTGTGGCCTCCGGAGGCAGTGCTATACACCCAATCGTCTGGGTCTCCCAATAGGAGCTAGAAGAAAAGGAATTTACGGTAAGTAACAAAATTCCCTTCTTTTCGCTGCATCCGTTGCATAGGTTTTTGAGCCGGATTGTGCCTGATGCAAAAAAACTGATGTGTGAAAGCAGCTTAAGCAATAACTGTCCTCTCCTCTCCGTAATGTCACAATCTGTCCTCACTGATTACAAATTTTACCCATGAACTGAATATGAATGATTCTGGCAGAGAAAGAAGCTGATTTCACTGAGGAGACCTATTACAAAGTTGTTGTTTTTTATTTTCTAAAATTCTATTGAAATAATAAAAATGAAAACGATGGTGGATATTTAAGTGCTGCTCTCCGTGATTGACAGCAGCAATTAAAGGGACTCTGTCACAAGGTTTTTGCCACCTATTCTGAGAGCAGCATAACATAGGGGCAGAGACTTAGGCCCCTTTCACACATCAGATTTTTGCCATCAGTCACAATCCGTCGAAATGTGAAAAAAACGAATCCAGTGCTGGATCCGTTTTGTTCTCATTGACTTGTATTAGCGACTGATTGCGACAGATGGCCTCACATTACATCCATTGTACAAAGGAGTCGTCGACAAATGTGACAGAGACAACGTCCATAGTAACGTTTTCTGTGTGCGTCAAAAAAACGGACCACGACAGATCCGTCGCCATCCATCGTTTGTTGTAATGGAAGCCTAAGGGCGCAGGATCCGTCAAATGACAGATCCGTCGTCTGATTCCATTTTTTATAACCGAGCATGCCCAGAAGTGTTGTAAAATCACTGCTGGTCAGGAAAAAATGGTACAACGGATCAGTTTTTCTTCCAGGATCCTTCGCATCAGTTTGACCACAATCTGCGACGTATCCGTCGCATCAGTCACAAAACTGATTGTGACTGATGCAGAAAAAACTGTGTGAAAGAGGCCTTAGGCTGGTTTCACACTTGCGTTGAACGGTATCCGTTGCATTGCATTGCGTGACGGATGCAACGGATGTGTTACATATAGTGGCACAATAGATGCTGCAAAACAACGGAATCCGTTTTTTGTTTTTTTTTTTTTTACAGTTTACCGGCGGCAGACTATTGTAAACGATCAGCTGATCGCTCACAGCAAAAAAAAAGTTACATGCTGCGTTCCTCCCGCCCGGCGCAGCGTCAAAATAACAACGCTGCGTCGTCCAGCGGATGCAACGCTGACACTTGCGTTACAGTGCGTTGTCCATACAAGTCTATGGAGAATAGCGCAGTGCGTTAACAGACTGCGCTATTCTCCATAGTGACGGACTCCGCTGAACGCAAGTGTGAAAGTACCCTTACTGGGCTGCTAAGTGTAGTAATGATAAAATCACTGATTAACCAGCAGTAGATTATCATTACAGGACTACTTGGCGTATTGCAGGTAGTCCAGCATATTCATGAGCTCTGTATAACTGCTAGATCTGCAGCAGAGAAAACAGTGATTTTATCAAAATGACAGCAAACAGCTCAGTAAGTGACACATCGCTGGAATCTGGAGCTCTGTCTCTACATTATGCTGCTCTCGGATGGGGAAGCAAAAACCTGGTGACAGATTCCCTTTAAGTGGTTACATAGCAGGATCACTGACAGTGTACGGTGAAGGCTCATCTTCAGAACCTGCACCATGCGTCAGCATCCAATATAGGAATTGCCAGTACCTCCTATGTTTGGAAGGGGTTAAAAGGAGAATCCAGTTAGAATCCAGTGTCTGTAGATACTTGACATTGGTGCACTTCTTGAGATTGATAATAAGGTATTACTGGGCATTTATACACTTTTGGCACTGCTCGGAGATTTCTGGAACTTACATGGAAATCTAAGTAAAGACCTGTCCTGTAAATGCAGGGTATTTCTTTGTCAGCCTTGTCAAAATGTAGAAATACAATACTTTTGTAAAAAGAATGGAGCAATTATATTTGTTTTTTTGTGTTAACGTGCAGCTCCTTCAGTCCATTCAAGTCCCTCTCGGCCATTTCATATACACCGTTCAGTGCTGGCACACCATGGCCCCGGAGCTGCACCGGGGAATGCTCTCCACCATCATCGCTGCTTCTGTTGTGGAGATAAGCCATTCTTTACGCAAAGTAGGTATTGCTGAATATTCTACAATGTGGGTTACTCCATCTTGGATAGTTGTGTTCGATAGCATTTGAACTTGTTGGAAATATGATGTGGTGTAATAAAACGCCTCTGCAAAAAAAAAAAAAAATAAGTCACCATGTTGGTGTTGGGTTTTTTAGGGTTCTGGATGGCAGGTGAAAGGTTACTGTATCAAGCACTATATTAAAGGCTTTATACAATAGAACCTTGTGGTTTCTGCTCACATATCCCTTTGTAAACGTTGTTCACGTATGCAATGCCAAAACTATCCGGAACGGTGTTTCCAAGCTTGGGGTGCAATGCTGCAGTCGCTTACCGTGCACGCTGTCAGAATTCTCCCGGAGTGGGCAGTCATGTCACTGCAGGTATGTCATTCTGGCCGCACTCTGACTAGTCGTGTTCAGCCTTGCTCAATTCAATTCACCTCTATTGAGTGAGACTGTGCATGTCTAGTTGGCAAGTGAGCATATGTATGCAAATTACATACTTGCAGTCATGCCTGCTCTGAGCTGGAGAATCCTAACTGCGTGCACACTGCGCACTGTATGGATTCACAACTGTGCAGTTACATAAAGTGACTGCATATTTTAGCCCAAAAGCCTGGGCAACCTTTTTAAGGCCCCTTTGCAGCCAATGTGGTTTTGGCATTTGTTGGGCCTTTTGTATAGGAATATGTATTGTAAGGTGGTGAAAGTTGCAAAGCAATGTCTTAAGAAGGAGAAACTAAGAAATATTAAAGTGTCTGGAGAATAAGAAGGCAAATAAAGTAAAGGGGGATTAGTTTCAATGTAATTTACCTATAGACAAAAGGGGTGAAACCAAGAGAAAGAATCGGCTTCCAGGTGTAAGAATAGCCCAATAAACTCACACCAAGGCACGTCCACATTTTTGTCTTGCAAAATCAAGACATTACTTATTCCATCTCTGCCTTTCATGGCCAAGATGCAAATAACAGCTTTTTATGTAACCGCACCTCTGCTGGAGGGACCTAGAAGCAAAGTATATCTGTGATACGTTACGATGTTTGCATAACTCCCATAGCAATTAATGTTACTCCCGTTCATCGCTATGGGATTTATGCAAATGGAAAGCACGGCTTTGCTCTGCTGCTGTTGCACAGCCTCTGGTGGTCCGGGACCTAGAAGCTGTTATTTCAGTCTTGGCCATGAAATGCACAAATGGTAATAGTCCTGTATGTCAATATTTGTCTTATTCCATGGAAATATCGTGAAGCTTTTCTTATTTTTTTATTTTTTTGCCAGACATTATTGCTTGCTTTGCAACAAAACGGTCAGTGGATGAGAATATCTTCCCTGTGACACTAAGCTTGTCCTCCCACACGCTCTAAGGCCCCCTTCACACGTCCGTGATAAAAACGCAGATTTTCCATGGTCCGTGTTAAAGATGCGTATGGCCATTGGTGTGCCGTGATTTTGGCACATGTGTCTTCTCCGTGTGCTATACGTGAT
The DNA here is from genome assembly GCF_048569485.1 of Anomaloglossus baeobatrachus. Lineage (NCBI taxonomy): Eukaryota > Metazoa > Chordata > Amphibia > Anura > Aromobatidae > Anomaloglossus > Anomaloglossus baeobatrachus. Next base: position 507,083,746 of record NC_134358.1, on the reverse strand, counting down.
AGCACACATAGTTCAGGAACTTTTTACTCACCTGTCTCCGGCGCTGCGGTCTCCGATGCTGCTGCTTCCGGGTTCGCAGTGCAGTGAATATTCATGAGTATAATGAGCGAGCCTGGAAGCAAGTGACAGCAGCGCTGCAGACCAGTAATGCTGGAGACAGGTGAGTATAGAAAATAATTTTATTTCAAAGACGCGTGTTTTCTCCAGTACATGTCACACTGATGTCACACACATCACACGTACCGGAATCACGCACATGGGAAAGGGGCCTTAGATCTATTTATCTATCATATTCACACTTTCTGGTTAGGGCGGCACGGTGGCTCAGTGGTTAGCACTGCAGTCTTGCAGCGATGGGGTCCTGGGTTCAAATCCCACTAAGGACAACATCTGCAAGGAGTTTGTATGTTCTCCCCGTGTTTGCGTGGGTTTCCTCCCACACTCCAAAACATACTGAGAGGGCACTTAGATTGTGAGCCCCAATGGGGACAGTGTTGCCATTGTATGTAAAGCACTGTGGAATTAATACCGCTATATAAATGAATAAATATTATTATTATTATTATTATTATTCTAGAAGACCACAGACAGAACATGCTTTAACCGAAATCCAATTTCTCTTTTTATCTAGTTCACTAGTGTTTGTGTTTCTGAGATTTCAGGCACGTTTTATAATTAGGATTTACAGGGTTTTACAATTGTCAGATGATATTAAGTATCGCTCATTTTAGCTTCCAGACCCAAGTGAAATTCCGACCCCGACGTCTGTTTCAGATCTCCCTCCGCTGTCCCGATGTTTAATCGCCATTGTTGTAAAGACATCCAATGTCCTGAGGTAAGGTTACATGTACATGGGGCCTCCATGCTGTGTTTGTTCTTAAGATTTTCAATCTTCGAGACTTTTGTATCGTATCTCCAGCTGATTTTTAAACCTTAACCTGGCATGATGTGAACGTACTGGTCACGTCCCAGCTGGACTAGCTGCCTCTGTGGTTGATTGGCACAAAAAAGATAATGGAGCACGAAGGTGTCATCTATGTGCAATACTAATATTTGGATTAGACCAATCACTAATATGGATCCTTTATGCAAAATACAGTAAATAAATTTTACTCCCTAGACTTCTAAGCCCTAAAATGTGGGGGTCAAATTGTATTTCTCGGTCGCTTCATTGGGAGACACAAAACTATGGGATAGTCTGCTGCCACATGGTGGACGATACACATATTACATAGAACTAAAAATGTGGCTCTCCCCAGCAGACTATACCTTGCCTGCCGGCATTCGGCCTCCTCAATTTTTTTTCTGCGTCAGTCGGAGGCTGGGTCTGTTTCAGATTTGTCTTAGATGTTGGCATTTAGAGGCCAAGTTTGTTGTCAACTGTTTCTCTTGTTTTCTTTTTTAGATGGATCGCTTATAGGGTAGTAGGGTAATTGTGCACTCTTCTTTCACCCATGTAGTGGTGGAGAGTACAGGCTGTAATTGTTCAGTCGGTATCCTCTCGCGCCTGTATGGCTAGACCAGGTACTTTCACACGTCGTCAGTCAGGTACCAGGTTGATGGTCTTTTGGCTCCTGCCAGCCCCCATAGTGCACATGTTTGCATGGAGTCTGGATTTCATCAACTTCTACCCTTGTTCAAGACAAAGTTAAGTAGGTTCCTTGTTGTAGCCCTGTGTTGCGCTGCTTCCTAGTGGTCATTTTTCGTTGCGGTTTCCACTCTCTCCTCCCCCCTCCTCCTCTCCCTCAGATTGTGTGTTTCCCATGGGTCAGGGGTGTGAGTGGAGAAGGGATAATTTCTGTGCTGTTAAGGGTGCATGCGGCTGTTGTGGCGGTAGTGGTCCTGCATGATTATGGTGGGGTGTGTCTGTCATATTTGGTGTGCAATCTCATGGAATTAACATGGGTGTAGCCGCCAGCTGTTTGCATTCTATATTACTTTTAACAATTAATTAAATGTGCTCACACCTTAAGCCAATCAACGAGTTGATGGACCTCACCCTCTGGTTAATCAGTGCTGCCGGTGTGTGTCTGTGTCTGCCAGCCAATCGGCGCTGTTAGTGTGCACAAACCCCCGGCCGATCAGAACAGCTGGTGTGTCCCGCCTACTGGCCAATCACTGTGGCCAGCAAGCACCTGCCCCTCTGACCAGGAAGAGTGTACAGCTGTGCCGTGGGCCCCACCCCATCCTGTCGCAGCCCAGCCCCTTCCTCCTCTTGTGGTATGGGCGACACCATTTTGCTGGGGTATACCCAGGATAACTCTTCCCCATTACTTCTCTGCTTGATTGACACACCTGCACCGGCCTGCCTGTGCCTCCATGCCCTCAGTCGATGTAGGCTGTTTCTTGTTGGGGGACTTGACTTTTGCAGTGCCCCTGCTGCTCCCACCTCTTTTCTATCACCACTTAACTTTTCTAGCAGTCCCTGTACCTTTTCTGTCTTTCGTAAAGCCAGGCTTCAGGGGAGGCCACACATTTTCGACTATTCAGACTGCTTTGGTTACCTGATTTGCTTGCAATTCATGCAAGGTCCAGGTTTCCCTCAGACCAAGCCTTGGCGTATTATGTTGCAGGTATCTCGCGGTCTGAGTATGAGTAAGTGTCCTGCTGGGATTTTGGCTTTTAGCTCTACTGTATGCTACTCTCTGGTGGTGGTTGTGGAATTTATTGTCTAGGGCTTCAATCGCCCGTATTACTGCTACCTCTGCCCAGTGTCACACTTACTAGCTGCACTGCACCTGTCCAAACAGCCTTGGATTGGGTTCACACAAGCCACAACCTTGTCGTCATTCGCGCTTTGCACTCCTAGTTCGACTGTAGCCTTCTCTCAGCATGGTCTAAGTTTATCAGGAGTTAAAGGGGTGGTTCACCCATATTTTTTTTTATTGTCTAGTTCGATATTATATTGAGAAACAATGTTTCTCTCAAATACCTTTTGTTGGCAATAGTGCCTGTGAGAGGCGCTATTGCAGACCGCTGCTCCCCGCTCCGGTGACGTCACGTCAAGTTCCGCACACGTCACATCCCTGCGGCCGGCTGCAGTCCTCCTCACTCACTGAGCTGTGGGCGGTGTTTCACCGCTTGTCACAGCCCATCTGCTCCCTCCTCCCTCACAGCAGAATGCTACAAGCAGTAGATACGATGAGCTGTGACAGCGGTGTAACACCGCCCACAGCTCAGTGAGTCAGGAAGACTGGGGCCGGCCGCACGGATGTGACGTGTGCGGAACTTGACGTGACGTCACCGGAGCGGGGAACAGTGGTCTGCAATAGTGCCTCTCACAGGCACTATTGCCAACACAAGGTATGTGAGAGAAACATTGTTTCTCAATATAATATCGAATGAGAGCGGTCTCAGGATCAGAATCCTGATCAGCTATCTCCGCCTCATCATACAGAGAGTCCTGCTGGGACCCTGACCAGTGTGATGAAGTCGAGGGTCGCTAAAAAATATGGGTGACCCACCCTTTTTAATTGTCCTGGTTTGAAGCTGTTAAGCATCCATCGGGTTCCTCTCAGTTGTTGGTGTGCTGACTACTTCCCTGAGCTGTTCTGCCGGGCGAAGCTAGCACAGAAGCCTGCAGCCTAGATGCTGCTCTGTCTACCATCCTGGAGACGACAGAACCTTCAGCTGAGAAATCCCAATTGGGTGTATCCTGTAGGTGACCCTGCAATCAAGAGGTTATTCTGACCGCCTTAGGCCCGTTTCACATGTCAGTGAAAAACACTGACGTTCTTCACTGACGTGTAAAACACGCACATGTCCCTCCGTGTTCCGTGATTCATGGCACACGTGGGTTGTCAATGTGCAATCCGTGATCCATGATTGCATATAGACATTACTCACCTGCCTTCGCTCCTGCTGTCCATGGTGCTGAATTCCTTGGGTCTGCAGCGTCCGCCCACCGCTCTCAGCAGCTACTTCCTGGTCGGCTATTCCTGCTCTCATGAATATTCATGAGCCAGGCAGGAGCTGCCGAGAGCGGAGGCTGCAGAGCGAATCGCAGGCAAGGTAAGTTGAAAATATTTAATATGTCCGTGATTTTCTGGTAAGTGTTTCACGGATCACTCACGGATCACAGCCATAGTGTGGTCCGTGGGTCATCAGTGATGCCAGAAAAAAACTGACTTGTCTCCGTGCAGAATCACGGCCACGGGTGTACGCTGCACGGAGACACGTTCAGTGAAAAATCACTGACGTGTGAGCAGACCCATTGATTAGAATGGGTCTGCGTGTGTCAGTGATTCTGATACGTATAAAAAAAAAGCACAAACGTACCAGAATCACTGACGTGTGAAAGGGGCCTTACAGAGTGTGAGTCAGATCTACCAGCTGAGTGAATCCCACAGAGGACTCTGCAAATCAAGTAGTTTTTCAGATCACCCTTTCTGAGTGAGTGAAACCTTCCAGATAAGATTGCACAACCAAACAAATTCCACAGGTCATCCTACAACTCTGAAACTATGTGGACCACCTCCCACACCAGGTAAGGTGGCACATGCAAAGATGATCCCGAAACACTCTACCTCTTTACTAGGTGAGTCAGACCTGCTGGACGTTCTCTCTATAGAGCGCATCACATATTTAGTGATCTACAGGTGCTCAAACACCTTCCTGTTCAGAAGGCTGTTGACTTTTCGGATCAGGATTGTCTGACTAGGATTAGGGAACTCGGGCCTTAAAGGTCACTTTTCTGATGTTTAATTTAGCACATTTCTCGTAGGTGGGAACCTATGGGCTCTGCTCGTAGTGCAATATCCTTTTTAATGTTTGCATCCTGTTGAACTTGGGTAGACTCCTAAGAGCCAGGTTATTCCCTTGGCTATCCTGGTCCAGCTGAATTTATCGTTTAGTCCAGGGGTGAGGACTGTCTGTTCAGGCAGGAATGACTCACAGTCACTGTATTATTCCCCGTGATCCAGGAGCGCTCTGAGTTTCTGCTGCCCTTTGATTTCCTCCCCCCCTTTTTTGTCCCACCTTTTCACTTTTAATGAGGAGATTGCTCTCCTTTCTTTGCGTACTTTGCCCCTCTTCTCCCTGAGAAGTTCTGACATAGCCTGAGCGATAGAGATATGCCAGTTTCTCACATCTCCATTCTGATGTCTTGTGTGGTCATTCTAGTGTTCTCTGCAGGGGTCTGATCGCCTTTTGGGTGACCATTGCTCGCTGATTAGTTGAGCCATTAGTGAGCCTTTTAGGACAGGTGTTAGTGTTCCCCTATTCAGAGTTGGGGAGTACTCTGCTTGGGATATGAGAGCTTCCTGGGCCATTCTTCACCAGGCCTAAGTTCTGCAACTATGTAGAACAACTGCTTGGTTATAGGTGCATAACTTTGTAACTTTTATAGGGTTTCCACCCTCATTTCTGCAAGTCTTGGCAAAAAGATTCTGTTGGTGACAGTTGCCCAGACAGCAGCTTGAGCAGAAGTAGGATACTTCTATGGTCAGAGTATATTTGGTTTTCATTTGCATCCCAGAGATAGCTTTAGGATGTCCCATGGTTCTCTGTCCTCCAATGAAGCAACTGAGAAAAGTAGATTTTTGGTACTCTCCATAAAATCTGTTTCTCGTTCGTCTTCATTGGGGGACATAGCTCCTTCCTCTGTGTGCCCGGCTGGTCATTTATTTATGTTGTCCTTCTCTCGGTAGTGTTGTTGTTTCTTTTTCCTTTGTGCCTTATTTCTTTGACTGATTCTCTTATTGCTATCTCACTAAACTGAGGAGGCTGGGTGTCGGCAGACAAGGTACAGTCTGCTTGTGAGGAGGCAGTTTTTAGTTCTATGTAATATCTGTGTCTGACACCAGGTGGCAGCAGACTATCCCATGGTCATGTGTCCACCTATGTAGACAAATGAGAAACCGATTTTACTGTGATTACCAAAAATATACTTTTCTTGTTTGCCAAATTAAAAATCAACATTATTACGTTTAAACTAGAGAAAAAGCGGTAAAACTGTAGCTAGAGAAACCGAAGACTTTACATGAAAAGACTACTTGTAGCAGCAGCCACCAGGGGAGTATAGGAGCATTCTGCATAATGTTACACATTCGAGGGGGCGTGGCCTGCACGCTGATGGCCACGGCTGCTTGAAGGAGAGCTCTGTGCTGACAGCAGGATAAACCGGCTCCTATCAGCTCACAGATAACAGGATTACCAGCTACAGGAGGTGTGAGTAACCCCAGCCCCCAGCTATGCCTAAGGGGAGACGTAAAAAAACTGGCACTCCAGCCAAACTGACAGACTTCTTCCCCCTGGATAGGGATCTCTCCTCACCAAGCAAGATGGCTTCCCACTCAGCTTCTTCCCACTCCTCACAAGGAGAAACAGGCTGCTTGAGAGGCTGCACAGCCATTCCTCTGACAGAGGAAACAATGCAAGCTCTGCTGAAAACGCTGAGGGCTTCCTTGCAGGCTGATCTCAGAGAAATAGTAAGAGAGCTCAAGGAAGAGATTAGGTCTCTAGGGGTTCGCACAGAGCATGTAGAAACTAAGGGTATGTGCGCACGTTGCTTTTTACCTGCTTTTTTGCTGCTTTTTCTTCTGCGCTGTTTAATGCCAAAATGGATGTGTTCTTCTATTCAAGCAAAGTCTATGGGAATTTGGGTTTCTTGTTCACACTAGGTTGTTCAAAATGCTGCCTTTTTGAGGCAGAACTTTGGTCAAAAACTCAGCTTTTCAAAGAAGCAACATGTCAATTGTTTTTGCCATTTGGGTTTTGCACTGCAAAGCTGAGTTTTTGACCAAAGTTCTGCCACAAAAAGGCAGCATTTTGAACAACATAGTGTGAACAAGAAACCCAAATTCCCATAGACTTTGCTTGAATAGAAGAACACATCCATTTTGGCATTAAACAGCGCAGAAGAAAAAGCAGCAAAAAAGCAGGTAAAAAGCAACGTGCGCACATACCCTAAAATGGCTGAATTTGCAACATCACATAACAATCTGATAGATGCTAACACAGCTTTGGAAAAGGAGGTGGAGGCACTAAAACTTAAAATCAGTGATATAGAGGACAGATCCCGAAGAAATAACCTAAAAATCAGAGGGATTCCCTCATCAGTAGCAGATAAAGACCTCCAGGAATACTTCCACAAGTTTCTGCAGCTTATACTCCCTGGATGGGACACCAGAGACCTGATAGTGGACAGGATTCATAGGGTCCCTAAAGCCAAAGGCATAGATCCAGCTCTGCCTAAAGATGTCCTGGCTAGACTTCATTTCTATAAAACAAAAGAAGCTGTGCTTCACACACTGAGGGGAAATCCAGCCCTGCCAGACACTTTCATGGGACTAAAAATCTTCCCAGATCTTTCTGCTGCAACTCTTAATAAAAGAAGAGAATTTGCCCACCTTTCTAAACTCCTTAGAGATCAAGACATCAAGTACAAGTGGGGTTTTCCGGTGAAGATGATAATTTTCAAAGATGGAGGCACTCACATATGTCATACTCTTTCTCAGCTGGGCAAATTGCTGGATGACTGGGGAATAGCCCACCCACCAAACCCTGGTGGGCAGGAGAATCATAGAGGCCCTCCAGACAGGATTAACCCTGAATGGTCAGTAGCTTAGCTGGGACTCCTTCCTGCTTATGGCACCTGCTGCCCCTGCTCCTGTGACACGGGATGTCACGCAGCCCCCCTGATGTTCTCGCCTATGGCGAGCGGTTCTACACCGGGCACCCTACTCGGGGCAAACCGGTGTTGTTGGAATTTTTTTGTTTTTGTTCCTCTTCTCACAAATGTTCCTTAATTTTTTCTGGAAATTTCTCTCAATTCCTTGCTGGTCTAGCCCCTCTCATCCCTGATGGCGTTCCTAGGAATTCAAACCCCCCTGCGGCTCCAATATGAGAATTAAGATATTGTCTATTAATGTGAACGGACTCAACTCCCCAGCAAAAAGGTCAATGATGTGGAGAGAGGTGAAGGCATCTAACTGTGATATAGCGTGCATTCAGGAGACCCACCTTCTTTCCACAGATAATAAACGGCTACTTCATCCAAGCTTCCAACACACCTTTTTTGCTAATGACTCAAAAAAAAGAGGAGGAGTGGCCATTTTAATAAAGAACTCAGTGGCCTTTAAATTGATAAATGTCAGTTATGGAGCGGATGGAAGATATATTATTTTGTCTTGTTATATCAACAGCGTCCCTTATACCTTGGCAACGGTCTACTCCCCAAATTCATCACAATTGACCTTTGCTAGGAAATTTTTCCAAGTATTCAAAGATACTGCCACAGGGGCGGAAATCATCTGTGGAGACTTTAATATACCTGTAATACGCTCCATGGATTGCTCCAACACCGGCATCCCACATGCTAAGGAACTTAAGCATCTCATCAATGAATTCCATTTTCATGACATCTGGAGATATTTGCACGCATCAGAAAGAGACTATACATTCTTCTCTTCCAGGCATCGCTCATACAGTAGAATTGATTTTTTTTTTGGTCGACAGCAAATCTATAAGTAATTGTGTGGCAGCTGATATTGGTTTAATTACTTGGACAGATCATGCGCTGATCTCTTTGTCTGTTCAGGGTAGCTTTAATGTTCAAAATTCCCCTAGGTGGAGACTGAATACCAGCTTGCTTGGTAGGCAGAAGGTACATGATGAAGTAGAGTCAGTGTTAACAGAATATTTTAAACTTAATAATAATGGGGAAATTTCTGACGAGACCCTGTGGGCTGCTCATAAAGCCGTAGTCAGAGGGCAGCTCATAAAAATAGCCTCCATCCAAAAACGGAAAAAAGACGCAGATATTAAATATATATTAACCCGTATTCATCACCTTGAATTCCTGAATAAAGCCAAAGCATCCCCTAACTTGACTAAAGAAATTGTAACCCATAGATTCCAATTAAGATCCCTACTCCTGCAAAAATACTAACATAATCTTAAAAAAAATAGATCGACATTTTATGGTATGGGGGATAGAGCGGGGTCCTTATTGGCAAGAAGGACGAAAAAACGTGAGATCCAATCTAAAATAGAATTCCTGAGGGACCCGAACGGAACAATCACTAGACATCCCATTGAAATAGCAGAAGCATTTGCGAAATACTATGAGGCCCTGTATAATCTAAAATATGATTCCAATACGTCACAGCCGACTCAAGTGGATATACAGGGTTTCCTAGACACCCTGGATCTTCCCCAGGTCTCAGATGAGCAATTAGAGGAACTTAATCTTCCCTTTACTACACATGAAATCCTAGGTGCCATCAAAATGACTAAGTCTAACTCTGCCCCGGGCCCCGATGGGCTGCCATACGAATATTACAAACAATTTACATCCACTCTGTCCCCCTTTATGTCAAAAACCTTCAATTTTTGGCAAAATAAAGGGTCAATTTCCCCAGACAACTTAGAAGCGATAATTATCACGCTACCAAAGCCAGGGAAACCTGCAGACACCCCGGGTAATTTTAGGCCCATTTCACTCCTAAATTGTGATGTTAAAATTTATGCCAAACTAGTGGCAGATAGACTTCATAAAGTGATCCCGACCTTCGTGGCTCCAGACCAAGTTGGGTTTGTGACAGGGAGGCAATCTAAGGATGGCACCAGACGGATGCTTGACTTGATTGGACTGGTGGAGATATCGGGTGAACCCAGTGCATTCCTGTCTCTTGATGCTGAAAAAGCCTTTGACAGGGTGCACTGGGGATACCTGGAGAGAGTTCTAACAAAATTCGGATTCTTGGGGAAAATCAGGTCATCCATTCTAGCCCTCTACTCTTACCCAAATGCGTCAGTGTTGGCATCGGGGTTTCTGTCATCTAAATTTCAAATAAGTAATGGCACCCGCCAGGGGTGTCCATTGTCTCCCGCTATTTTTGCTTTAGTGGTAGAACCTCTGGCGGAAGCTATACGAAAAAACATAGCCATTTCTGGTATAAGAGTTGGGGAATTTGAACATAAACTTGGTTTATACGCAGACGATGTGATAATTTCCTGTTCTAACCTTGCAGTGTCGATTCCAGCAGTGGTGAACACATTATCAAACTTTTCTAAAGTGTCGTATTATAAGCTTAATGCGGCAAAGTCTTTGATACTGCCGTTTAATGTACCGGTGGAGGCCAGGAGTGCGCTGGAGGGGGCCTTTCAATTCAAATGGTGCGACAGGGGGATACCTTATTTGGGTATTAAGCTGACACCATCGCAGATGTTAATTAAAGAAAATTTGGAACCTCTGATCCAAAATTTAGAAAAGGAATTGGGAAGGTATGAAAAAATATCATTGTCCTGGATGGCCAGGATACAGTCCTTTAAAATGGTTTTCTTACCCAAAATATTGTATGTGCTCAGATGCCTTCCCATCAAAATTTCTCACAAAACCATGATGAAACTTCAATCGTTGACTAACAAATTTGTCTGGGGTAATAAAAGGGCTAGGGTCGCAGGTAAAGTGTTATACCCCCCATATGACTTAGGGGGATTGGGCACCCCAAACATAACGGCATATTATAAAGCCTTACTAATTGAATCACTAAAGGAATGGTGGCGTCCAGGTAATTCACATAGATGGGCTCAGATTGAAAATTTCCTGTCCTGCCAGGGCTCGGTCAGAAGAATGATGGAAGCAGAATATTTGAGCCGTTCACGGTTCTCCCCGTGTGTTCCCACCAGGTCAGCCTCCCTGGAGGTCTGGCGAAATGACTTGATTCATAAGATTCAGATTCCTCTTTCAGAGATTTCCCTCAAGTCGTTGGAATCTCAAATCCCCTTTTTGAATCTGGCCAGGTGGGAGGGATCGGGTATTACAGTGCTGGCGGATCTATACTCTGATATGGGTGTTAACCCCTTTAATGAAATAGTACGGGAACACCCCTCTTTAAAGGGCTGTTTCTATCAACACATCCAAATTAGTCATTTTCTGGCCTCTAAATTTCCTCCAAAGTCGAATCCTCTGTTACCTACAACAAAGGCTTTGGTATTTAAAAAGATAATTAAATCCAAAGGTATCTCCTCGACATACAAATGGCTCAATAACCCCCCCGAAGAGCAAAAATCTCCTTATATGAATAAATGGGACGTGGAGTTGAGTGTCTCTACCTCTCCTTCAAACTGGCACTCGGCATCAGCAAATATCCAAAAATATTCCAAGTGTATAAATCATCTGGAGCAACTGAAAAAAGTACACCTGCGATGGTATCGGTCCCCAGCCAACTTAGCACAGTTCCTCCCAAATTATTCGCCACATTGTTGGAAGGGCTGCCTCCAAAGGGGTACTCTTGGTCACTGCTGGTGGGCTTGTCCCAAGGTTTTCTCGTTCTGGTTGGAGGTGTTTGGCCTGATGGGTGAGCTGACAGGCAATCGTATTAATCCGAATCCGGCTCTGGCAGTGCTAAACGTGGGTATAGAGGAGTTCTCTTGGGAATCCAGGGGTTTATTAGTTCACATTCTAGTAGCTGCCAGATATTGCATAAGTTTGCACTGGAAATCCCCAAAGACGCCTACATTAGTTGAACTATATAACCGAATTAATCTCCAATGCCAATACGAGTTCTGTCTGGCTCACTCCATCCGCGCCAAAACCAAAATACTTCAGATTTAGAACACGTGGCTAAACTCTGTATATGCATCCCCTGTCAGGCATCTGTCTCCAGGGCAAACTGTTGATAATTAAAAACGGGTCAAATAGGGTCAAAGAGTGTGTTACGCTGGGAGTTCACCCATACCACATGTCAATAGTCAAGGTGTTTAAATTTCTGTTGTTGTTACTGCTCGGGCTACCCCGAAACGCCATCCAATTCCCTCCCTCCCCCCTCCCCCTCCCTCTCCCTGGTTGCTTCCTTGCAACCATCCATGGTTCTCCCCCTCTCCCCCACCTCTCTCTCCCCTCCCTTTTCTTATCTTCCTTTCTTACTCTCTGGTTCTGGTTGTTTGGATCCCTCATTTTGAGGATTAAAGAGTAAATTGGTAGGTTGACTCTATACGTATTGGGTATTGATTAACCTAAAAAAGTTGCAACTTGCATCAGACACGATTGGTGGTGGTGTGACCAGGAAATGTGAATCATAATCAAAGGTGATACTACCACATGTTACAGCGTTGTTTTCTTTGTGTATTATTGCCAATGATACCTGAATTTCTCCTTTTTGTAATGTAACTTCCTACAATAAAAATTGATTGGATTAAAAAAAACAACAACATAATGTTACACATTCAACTCTATACACAGTATGCAATGAGCTCCCTCTAGTGGTGACTACAAACACCAAACATGTTATGGTAAAATTTGTCTATACAGTAGGACCCGAGGCTTCAAAGGATTGTTCACATTTAGACAGACATGGTTGCATTTCTTTCAAAGGTTGCATGTGGTATTACACCCATATATATTACCCATCTGCTTTCTTCTATACAAATTTGACATCTGTTAGTGGGTTCTTTGTTGAAATCATAAAAAGCTTCTTCCCACCACTAGCGGTATCCACTGTCAATGTTGCTGGCTCTACTTTGGACCTCACCCCTTACTCTTCCACCCCAATACGTGATGTAAAGGTCTATCACATATGAGAAAGTGGTTTAAAAATCCCTTTTGGATCCTAAAGTCTAAAAGTGTAAGGACTATGTGATATTTTATGATTGCAGTGGCAACGATCCTAGTGGCTATCTGGAGCCTGAGAAACCAAACTGTTCACACAAAATATGACACTTGTGATTTATTTAAGCTTTTCGAAGCTGAAGTAGTCATGGGCACTCATTTATAGGTTTCCATTTTGTATCTTTTGCAGTTCATTTATAGGGGAATTGGCGGAGTGCATTGCAGTGGGAGAGATTGAAGGAATACAGAGTCTGACTGCATCCTTATATATCATTATGGTCAGCTCCAAAGGTAGTGTGCATCTTGAAAATAATTGCATATTAATATGAAATGTACTAATTTATGTATAAAGTGAAAGTGCATCCCCCCCCCTTATCATGTTTAGGTCCAAAATTTTATACAGATTATTTTCTTAATAATGGCTAAACCTCATTTTTTTTTCAGATGTAAATATCCAGATCCTCTGCATGGCCTTAGTGGGGATCTGTCAGTAGGATCAACCCTCTTAAGCCATCTATATGGGCATACACATCATAGGAAGCTGAATGAAATGATACCTTGATATCTGCAATCCGATGTCTTATTCCAGAGATATCCACATTTTTCTTGATTTCTAAATAAGATGTTAAGATCTGTGGTCCAGATCTCCCTGATAATCTGCCTCCAGAGCTTATTTTAAATGAAAGGGGACATTAGCAATGTGAGACATGTAATGACTGACAGTCTGCTTTCCTGATTTACATGTCTCACACTGGTAACTCTCTCTCAATTTCAGTTAAAATAAGCTTAGATCTTACTGACAGATTCCTTTTAAAGCTAAATAATAAAATTCCATCTTCCTTCAGCCACCACCATAGAGGGAGCCTGAGGCCAATATTTGAACCGAATGAATCAGGCTTGATCATATAGAAAAATGCGCTTAACAACAATTAACATTCAAAAAATGTTATTGCATCTTTAATAAATTAAATTATCTTTTCTTAAGTGGTGGGACAGCTCAAGGGTGCACTGAGCATCTGAGTTATTTTGTTCCGACAGACACCCTTTTAATTAACGGGAACCTGTCAGGTCCCATATGCGTTCTAACCTACAAGCAGGGTGATGTGTGGCCTAGAAACCCCTTCCTACCCATCCCTGTGTTGTAATATTGTGTAACATGATTTAATAAAAAAAGGTTTTCTAACTTACATCTTATCTATGTAAATAGGAGATGGTCTAGTCCCCTGGGCATTGCATTGCCCCATGGGCATTTACATGCTTTCCGTCGTATCACACCCCAGTGGGCGTGATACCATGGATATACAAGAACAACATGCACTTGTGAAGCCGGCAAGTAAACACCCGGATATGAAGGCTGCGCGAACGGCAATTGCGCACGTGCAGGATCTCCCGGAGCTGTACTTGGTATCACACCCTTGTGGACGCGATACCATGGATTAACATGAGAGACTTCATCGTCAGCGCCTGGAGATCCCGCGCATGCAAGCTTGCCGTTCGCGCAGGCTTCATATCCGGGTGTTTACTTGCCGACTTCCCAAGTGCACGTTGCTCATGTAAATCCATGGTATCATGCCCAATTTGGTGTGATACCACGGAAAGTATGCAAATGCCCATGGGGCAATGCAATGCCCAGGGGACTAGACCCTCTCCTATTTACATACAGTCATGGCCAAAAGTTTTGAGAATGACACCAAAATTATTTTTTCACATGATCTGTTGCCCTCTGGTTTTTAATTGTGTTTGTTTACATCACATACAGAAATATAATTGCAATCATATTATGAGTACCAAAAGGTTATATTGACAGAATGATTTAATGCAGCAAGTCAATATTTACAGTGTTGACCCTTCTTCTTCAGGCCCCCTGCAATTCTCCCTGGCATGCTCTCAATCAACTTCTGGACCAAATCCTGACTGATAGCTGTCCATTCTTGCATAAGCAATGCTTGCATTTTGCCAGAATTTGTTGGTTTTTGTTTGTCCACCCGTCTCTTGATGATTGCCCACAAGTTCTCAATGGGATTAAGATCTGGGGAGTTTCCAGGCCATGGACCCAAAATCTCAGTTTTGTTCCATGAGCCATTTAGTGATCACTTTTGCTTTATGGCAAGGTGCTCCATCATGCTGGAAAAGGCATTGTTGGGCGCCAAACTGCTCTTGGACAGTTGGGAGAAGTTGCTCTTGGAGGACATTCTGGTACCATTCTTTATTCGTGGCTGTGTTTTTAGGCAAGACTGTGAGTGAGCCGATTCCCTTGGCTGAGAAGCAACCCCACACATGAATGGTTTCAGGATGCTTAACAGTTGGCATGAGACAAGACTGGTGGTAGCGCTCACCTCTTCTCCTAATAAGCTGTTTTCCAGATGTCCCAAACAATCGAAAAGGGGATTCATCTGAGAAAATGACTTTACCCCAGTCCTCAGCAGTCCACTCCCTGTACCTTTTGCAGAATATCAGTCAGTCCCTGATGTTTTTTCTGGAGAGAAATGGCTTCTTTGCTGCCCTCCTTGAAACCAGGCCTTGCTCAAGCAGTCTCCGCCTCACAGTGCGTGCAGAAGCACTCACACCAGCCTGCTGCCATTGCTGAGCTAGCTCGGCACTGCTGGTAGTCCGATCCCGCAGCTGAAACCGTTTTAAGATACGGTCCTGGCGTTTGCTGGTCCTTCTTGGGCGCCCTGGAGCCTTTTTGGCAACAATAGAAGCTCTCTCCTTGAAGTTCTTGATGATGCGATAGATTGTTGACTGAGGTGCAATCTTTGTAGCTGTGATACTCTTCCCTGTTAGGCCATTTTTGTGCAGAGCAATGATGGCTGCACGTGTTTCTTTAGAGATAACCATGGTTAACTGAAGAGAAACAATGATACCAAGCACCAGCCTCCTTTTTAAATGTCCAGTGGTGTCATTCTTACTTAATCATGACTGATCGCCAGCCCTGTCCTCATCAACACCCACACCTGTGTTAATGGAACAATCACTAAAACAATGTTAGCTGCTCCTTTTAAGGCAGGAATGCAATGCTGTTGAAATGTGTTTTGGGGGTTAAAGTTCATTTTCTTAGCCAATATTGACTTTGAAAGTAATTGCTGTTAAGCTGATCACTCTTTATGACATTCTGGAGTATATGCAAATTGCCATTAGAAAAACTTAAGCAGTAGACTTTGTAAAAATTAATATTTGTAGCATTCTCAAAACTTTTGGCCATGACTGTAGGTAACATGTAAGCCATAAAACTTTTTTATAAAATCATATTACGCAATATTACAACACAGGTATGGTTAGGAAGGGGCTACTAGGCCACACATCACCCTACTTGTAGGTTAGAACACATATGGGACCTGACAGTTTCCCTTTAAGTAAGCAAACCCCTGACCACTGTAAATATATGGTAAGAAATTAACTGGCCCAAACAGTTCAACTGATTTAGACTTGGACATTAATTTTAGATCATTGTTGGCAAATCCTGCCTCCCGACTGACCCAGTACTTGCTTTGGGAGGTTAGGAGCCATAAAAATGTCAAGAATAAAACCATTCCAAGAGAGTACCTATAGCCTCAAGGAGAATATGTTGTGTGCATTTTATGCTATTATGTGCTGTAATAAAACAAGTCAAAATGGACTTGTACTCAGATCATTAGGATTGTAAAGATCTGTTTCTTCATTATAATTTGTAAGTATGATTTTAATATAAAAAAAACTTCATCAATTAGGTAAAGCCATGTCTGCTGCCGCCAAAAATACCGCATCAATTATTCACCGGAAACTGAAAACGTACAGAGAAATCACAATGGAAGATGATGACAATCTGGAAAGGTAAATTGTTAGAGGGATACGTAAAGAACAACCTTTTAAGATCCGCTATATATTCCTAAATCGTTTATTTCATAAAAAGCCCCAGTGGTGTCCAGTTAGGCCTCATGTATAGGAGCATAAAGACGGCCCCTGGGTCATGAACTAGATGCATTCTGTTGGCTGGTTCGCAATCCGAATGTGTATTTGTAGCTGAAAAGAACTGTCTTAAGCTATGTGCCCACACTGCGGAAAATTCGCGGAATTTGCCACGATTTTTTTTCGAAAATTCTGCAGATTTCTTAAAAATCCGCAGTACAGAGAGTCCCCAGCCATTTCTATGGCATTTTTGAACTACTGTGCCCATGCTGCGTATTTTTCCACAGCGGAAATAATGCGGATTTCCCTGCGGAAAAATCTGCAGCATGTCAATTATTCCTGCGGATTTTTCCGCAAGATCCCATACTTACCTGCATTGATAGAAGACACCAGAGTCACTTCCTCCAGTGCAGAGGAGCGCGGTGGAGCCAGGAGCAGGAAGCAGGAGGTGGGCGGGGCCTGCACAAGCTTCGGTCATGTGACAGCCAGAGCTAGTTCAGGCCCGCCCACCTTCTCCTGCAAAGTGCAGACAGACACGGCCAGAGAGTGAAGTGCTGCGTGATGGAGGTAAGTATGAACTCACCGATCACTCAGCACTTGTTCTGCATTGAGGATGCAGTGCCGAAGCCATGGTAATGTATCCTCAATGCAGAATGACCGTAGCATATCCGCAGGACATTCCACAATACATCCGCAGCATGTAAACAGACCACGTTGTGCTGCGGTTTTCTGGGAGCTCCTGTGGAACTTTCCCCGTGGGCACATAGCCTTAAAGTAATAGTCACTGCGCTGCCCTCCATCCGGTCCTCTTCCTCCCGGCCTTTCTACTATAGACCAGGACACTGCATACAGCAAGTGATCTTACTGTGTGATATCACAATAGCTAACTATAAAGCCACCTACATCCATATACTCCGCGTGTGAAACGTTGTTGCATAGAAATATAATATCATGGCTGTTGGGATATGAAGACAGGTCTGTTCCTTCATGTGACCTCATCCACTAATCACAAACCTCATAGATTCGCCCTCCGCACATGGTGAGATCACATTGTCAGGACACCTTTATACATATTTGCCTGTAGTGAATATGATGGAGGGTCGACCACATTATGATGATCCGGATACAATGTAGTGTTATGTACTTGTAGTGACGTAAGAGGAAGTCTCCGCGTGTTCTTATCTGATCTGCATCTGCCGCACACTGGACTGACATGCAATAATGGAAGTGTCTTTTTCTTTTCAGGGCCATTTATGAATCATCAGTGAAGACTTTAGATCAGCTCCTACTGGCGTAAATTCACTACCGGAGAAAATCTGCTGGCTTATATCACACTTGCAATGTACAGATTATTAACTATGACCATTTGGGGGGAAGGGGGAGTTTTTTTTTTTTTTTTGTAAAGTTCTGTTGTATTTTTACTGTTTTCTCATGTTGTAAATTTAAAATATAATCTTAAGTAAGTTGTTGTTTTTTTTTTGTTTTGTTTTTTTTTGTGGTTGATGCTTTTCTTATCATAAACAGTATGGCAGGATTACCACCGCTTCCCAATAGAAAGCCTGATTTCCCCATCAATCATCTCAGTGTTTTCCACAGCAACTCTGACCCTTCTAGGTACCAGGGGCTGCTGATAAGTCTTTGGCTTTACCCAGAAAAAAAAAACAAGAAAGATTGGATGAGGAAACTTTACATTTATTCCACATACTCTCCACTGATGTCAACACACTTCTTACATCAGTATTCCAAGTTCTGTAAGCCTAGCAAAAAAAAGGATTCGGTAGTGCCTCAAACCAGGCATTCATAGCAGCCATGGCCTCAGAAATAGTGTGAAATTTGGTACCCTTGAGGTGTTTCTTTAGGTTTGAAAACAGATGATAGTTTGAGGGAGCTAGATCTGGTGAATAAGGTGGGTGATCAACCAGCTGGAAGCCCAGCTCTGCCAGTTTTGCCATGGTCGCTTGTGCAGTGTGAGTGGAGGCGTTGTCTTGCAGGAACAAGATTCCTTTGGACAGCTTGCCACGCCTTTTGGCCTTTAGAGCTGCCTTCAATTGGTTCAAAAGTTCAATGTAATACCTTGCATTGATGGTGGAACCCTTTTGAAGGTAGTCCACTAGCAGCATCCCTCCTTATCCCAGAACACAGACTCCATCACCTTAGTGGCTGATTTTTGCACCCTGAACTTCTTTGGACAAGGAGAACCAGTGTACCGCCACTCTTTTCACTGTTCTTGTTTTCAGGGTCATACAAATAAATCCAGGTCTCAACCATAGTAACCAGTCGATCCAGGAAGTTCTCATCAGTCTGGAAACGCTGACAAATGGACTGGGAAGTTTTCACTCGCTGCTTCTCTGATCTGTTTTCAAACATTTGGGGACCCACTTTGCAGATCACTTCCTCATGTCCAAATGTTCATGGATGATGACACAAACATGTTCACAGGAAATCCCCATGATGGCTGCTATGGCTTTAGCTGAAATTCGTGGATTCTCCAGTATGAGGTTGTGCACAGCATCGACGATCTCCGGAACCAGAACCACTCTCGGTCATCCAGGACGTTCCTCATCATTGGTGTTAAAGTGGCCCGTTTTACATTTGGCAACCCAGTTCTTAACTGTGGAATATGAAGGGCATTGACCCCGAATGTCTGTGACATATCACCATGAATATCCTTCACAGACTTTCCTTGCAGAAACAAGAATTTTATCACTCCCCTGCTCTCAGTTGCTGGAATATCGCATTAGACTCCTCCATTTTGTTTTCTTGCGTGCGTAGAACACTGTTGCCATAAGCAACAAACACAACATTTTGAAAACATATATTAGACACATAAGGCTTTCATGTAATGTAACATTTGTTACCATAGAAACAAAAAAGATCACACAGCCAAAGACTTATCAGCAGCCCCTCCTAATGCTGGCATGGACCTGGCTCTACGTAATACGGTAATCATAAGTGAAACATAATAGTCCTTATGTATGAAAACCAGTGGAGGAAGGGCCTGGAGGAGAGGTTCCCAACCGTTCTTACCTTGAGAGCCACATTAGACTCTGAGAGGTGGTCAAGAGCCCCATCTAGGCCCCCGCCCAACAGTAATGACAGAGGTGACCATTACTGATATGAAACAGCCAAAGCTTCCCTTAAGAAGGCACACCGAGACCTTGTGCCCTATCCCATATAGGCAGTATAGTTACATCCAAGGGTTTCCACTTTACCCTCTTTTTAGTTTTTGTATTAAGGTCACCCTCCACACCAATTATATCCAGCTTCAACTCCCCCCTCTCCCAACAGTATCGTCCTATCTCCAGTGTAACATTTATTTCTCTCCTCGCCCCCAAGTGCGATTATATGAACATTAAATATTTGCTCATCAGTGCAGAGCTAGTCATAAAAGTCACCATCCGGAGTCCAGCGCTTCATAGCTGTTTGCTTTACCAGGTGCTAATGCACCAAGATGGCAGACAGCTGTGAGCCACACATCTTGGGCCCGTGAGCCACATTTGGCTCCTGAGCAACAGCTTGGGGGCCCCTGGAATAGAGCAACTAGTTAGATTTCACAATTCATCTTTGGAGAATGTCGTTTCGTTGGAGATGTGTGTCTAGAAGAGTCACTGTACTGGAATGCATTACTCTATTTACAGCTATTTTTTTTTAGGAACATTGCCCTCTGGGTAGATGTGTAGAATTTTAGCCAACTGTTTTGAGCCTATAGATTTCTTTAATGTATACCTTGGAGCTTTAACCCACGTATACGTCAATCTTCTTGTCTTTTGCTAATGCAGTCTAATTTACTCTCCAAATCCATCTATCTAGGACCTAGTGTAAAGGGACATAATGAGCATTTCTGATCATCCTGCACTTAGTATGACGTTAGCTAAGATCTGACATATGAGATGAGAGAGGACATCAATGGAGGTTCGAAACAATTATAAAAGTTTCTCCGTGATCATTGAGACCTCTACATGACCGTGAAAACCTGGTAGTTACATCATGCTATCAGACATAGATATGAAGTGCAGTTAGTGAGTGTTGTGGATACAAAAGAAGAGGAAAAAAGCCAGTAAGAACTTTAATCCAGATCATTAGTAGATTAACACATACTGATAACATTAGTGTGCACATGAGGAATAGCACCATTTCTGGCCATTATGCGTTAGATCCTGAAGAGGGGAAAAATGCAGGAACGTATCTAATTTTCAGTTGTCTCAAAGAGAGTGTGAGGATATTACCTGTCGTGATGTCTGCCATATACCATACAACACAGATGGATTCCTGTCCTTCTTTCTCTGTATCAAACAGACGCAATCATCAGCTTATGATATTTATACAGCAGTACTGAGCATTGTAGCTGCGAATTCAGCTCTGGAGTGAAATATATTGGTTTAAAGCTGCAGCTCAGTCTTCCTGTTCTCACTGCTGAGTGCTCCCCCTCCCTGCACATTCTCTATAGGTTTTAATAGGAGCTATAACCTGATGCCTGCATCCAATCCCTAAGACACAGGTGTTTTTTCGAGGTGGATGGTAAGTTTCTAAAAGCAGGGGAACAGGAAGAAGTGTCTCATAAGTGTGCAAAAAGTTTCAAATTTCTTTGTCGCTCTATTGGGAGACCCAGACAATTGGGTGTATAGCTACTGCCTCCGGAGGCCACACAAAGTATTACACTTAAAAGTGTAAGGCCCCTCCCCTTCTGCCTATACACCCCCCGTGGGATCACGGGCTCCTCAGTTTTCATGCTTTGTGCGAAGGAGGTCAGACATCCACGCATAGCTCCACTGTTTAGTCAGCAGCAGCTGCTGACTATGTCGGATGGAAGAAAAGAGGGCCCATACTAGGGCCCCCAGCATGCTCCCTTCTCACCCCACTTTTGTCGGCGGTGTTTGTTAAGGTTGAGGTACCCATTGCGGGTACGGAGGCTGGAGCCCACATGCTGCTTTCCTTCCCCATCCCCTTAGGGCTCTGGGTGAAGTGGGATCTTATCGGTCTCCAGGCACTGAGGCCGTGCTCCATCCACAGCCCCTGGGAATCTGCTGGACTTGGAGCTGAGTATCCTCAGGGACATGGCCCTGCTACGTTGAGGTACTCTGTGTCCCCATGAAGGGGACCGCGCACAGACACACGGCAGCACTGCTGGGTGTGTTAGTGCGCCAGGGATGGCGGCGCTGCCCGCACTAGTGCCATCGCACACTACAGCGTGCTGGGTGTGTTAGAGTATTGAGGGACTGCCGCGCTAACCGCCGCTGCCATTTTTATCTCAGGCGCGGCTGGGACTTGTGGTGCGCCGGGGACTTCCGCGCCGACCAGGGCTTATATGCCGGGCCGCGCTTATCACTCTAGTCCCCGGCTTTTGCGGCCTACTCTCACTTCGTTACCGCCCACTGGCCTGCCAGTCAGGGTAAGGGCGTGACGCTGCACAGCACGGCAGCGCTGAGAGATGGAGCATGCTTTGCATACTCCACCCCTCTCACTGTACACAGTGTGAAACCGGATTCCCGCACTTTCTGGGGCACGCCCACGGCCTCCTCCTCTACACAGGACGCCGGCAGCCATTCATGTCAGTTTTTTCTGTGACTGAGAAAAGAGACAAGTTTGGGAAGACCCTGGCATGGATTCTGGTGGTCACACACCCGCTGTGACCGGGCGGTAAGCAGCACCTGTGGTGCTGACCCCACTAGTGCCGAAATGCACATATAGATATATGCTTGTACGCTATACATTGCACTGTTCGGTCGCACTTTTGTATTTTGGCTATATACCCTCCTTGATGGTCGGGGGAGATAACAGCATATCGTCTGTGAAAAACAAGGGTGCAAAAGCACAGGTTTTTCTATGCAGCCTGTACAGCATGTACGGCTATACTGCCGGCAGGTTCCACGGACCCCAATTGTATGCAATGCACGGCCCTTGTGGAACTTACTCAGCCGGAGTCTCTGCTAATGGTCCAGGTGATGGGGACGGAGTTTGCAGTATTTACTTCAGACTTTCTGAGACTATGGCTAACATACTAGAAGCCTTGCAGTCCAGACCGGTCCCTCAGACCATGGGCTCTGTTGATTCATTGCCCCTGGTCCCCCCCCCCCAGTTGGTACAACAAGGTGCTCCTGGAGTGTCTCAGGGATCCCAGGGTGAGGGGTCTGACTCGGACCGCAGTCCCAGACCCCCTAAGCGACCTCGCTGGGAGCATCCCTCGACGTCACCGCATCATTCAGGACTCTCTCTATGATAAGGCGGAGGTATCTGATCAGGATTCTGATCCTGAGAATGTTCTCTACCTGGATACACCTGATTGTGACACCGTAGTGAACGATCTTACGGCGTCCATCAACCATATGTTGGTTATTTCTCCCTCAGCTCCTACGCCTGAGGAGTCAGCTTCTCAGCAGGAGAAGTTCCGTTTCAGGTTCCCCAAGCGTACATGGAGTACGCTTTCTGGATCACTCTGACTTCAGGGAGGCAGTCCAGAACCACCAGGCTTGTCCAGATATCGTTTTTTTCAAAACGCCTTAAGGATACACGTTATCTCTTCCCTTTTGACCTTGTCAAGGGCTGGGTTCAGTGTTCCAATGTGGACCTCCTATCTCCAGCGGCTAAATCCTTCACTCAAAGATGCCACTGACAGACAGATGGAGCTCTGGTTGAAATCCATCTATGAAGCTATTGCCGTGTCTTGCTCCAGCTTTCGCAGCCGTCTGGGCGCTCCAAGTGGTCTCAGCGGCTCAAGCGCAAATTGAGGTAGTCACACGTATGTCTGCGTCGCAGGCTGCGTCTTTAACGTCTCAAACGTCAGCGTTTGCGTCATACGCCATTAATGCTGTCCTGGACTCGGCGAGCCGGAAGGCGGTTGCGCAATTCAGTGGTAATACACAGAGCCTTGTGGTTGTGGGAATGGAAGGCAGATTCTGCTTCCAAAAAAGTGCCTAACCAGTTTGCCATTCTCTGGCGACTGCTTGTTTGGTGAGCGACTGGATGAAATCATCAAACAATCCAAGGCAAAGGATACATCCTTTCCTCAGGCTACACCGATCATACCCCAACAGAGGAGGGGACAGTCGAGGTTCGGTCCTTGCGGGGCGCAGGCAGGTCCAATTCTCCTCGTCCAAAAGGCCTCAGAAGGATCAGAGGAACTCCGACGCGTAGCGGTCTAAATCACGCCCTAAAAAGACCGCCGGAGGCGCCGCTACCAAGGCGGCTTCCTCATGACTTACGGCCTCCTCACACCGCATCCTCGGTCGGTGGCAGGCTCTCCCGCTTTTGCGACACCTGGCTGCCACAAGTAAAAGACCGTTGGGTGAGAGACATTTTGTCTCATGGTTACAGGATAGAGTTCTGCTCTCGTCCTCCGACTCGATTCTTCACAACATCCCCGCCTCCCGAGCGAGCCAAGGCTCTGCTGCAGGCGGTGGGCATTCTGCAGGCAGAAGGAGTGGTGGTCCCGGTTCCTCTTCAGCAACAGGGTCACGGTTTCTACTCCAACCTGTTTGTGGTTCCAAAGATGGACAGGTCCTTCTGTCCTGTTTTGGACCTAAAACTGCTCAACAAACACGTAAGGACCAGGCGGTTCCGGATGGAATCCCTCCGCTCCGTCATCGCCTCAATGTCCCAAGGAGATTTCCTAGCATCGATCGATATCAGGATGCTTATCTCCACGTACCAATTGCTCCTGAGCATCAGCGCTTCTTGCGCTTCGCCATAGGAGACGAACACCTTCAGTTCGCGGCACTGCCGTTCGGCCTGGCGACACCCCCAAGGGTTTTCACCAAGGTCATGGCTACAGTAGTTGCGGTCCTCCACTCTCAGGGTCACTCAGTGATACCCTACTTAGACGATCTGCTGGTCAAGGCACCCTCTCAAGAGGCATGCCAACACAGCCGCAACGTTACTCTGGAGATTCTACAGAGTTTCAGGTGGATCATCAATTTTCCAAAGTCAAATCTGACACCGGTCCAATCGCTGACATATCTTGGCATGGAGTTTTCTTACTCTTCCAGCGATAGTGAAGCTTCTGCTGGACAAACAGCGTTCACTACAGACAGGGGTACAATCACTCCTTCAAGGTCGGTCACACCCCTTGAGGCGCCTCATGCACTTCCTGGGGAAGATGGTGGCAGCAATGGAAGCAGTCCCTTTCGCGCAGTTTCACCTGCGTCCTCTTCAATGGGACATCCTACGCAAGTGGGACAGGATGCCGACGTCCCTAGACAGGAACGTCTCCCTCTCTCAAGCAACCAAGGCTTCCCTTCGGTGGTGGCTTCTTCCCACCTCATTATCGAAAGGGAAATCTTGCCTAACCCCGTCCTGGGCGGTGGTCACGACGGACGCGAGTCTGTCAGGGTGGGGAGCGATCTTTCTCCACCACAGGGCTCAGGGTACGTGGACTCAGCAAGAGTCCTCACTTCAGATCAATGTTCTGGAGATCAGGGCAGTGTATCTTACCCTAAAAGCGTTCCAGCAGTGGTTGGAAGGCAGGCAGATCCGAATTCAGTCGGACAACTCCACAGCGGTGGCTTACATCAACCACCAAGGTGGGACACGCAGTCGGCAAGCCTTCCAGGAAGTCCGGCGGATTCTGCTGTGGGTGGAAGCCACAGCACCCACCATATCCGCAGTTCACATCCCGAGCGTAGAAAACTGGGAAGCAGACTTTCTCAGTCGCCAGGGCATGGATGCAGGGGAATGGTCCCTTCACCCGGACGTGTTTCAGGAGATCTGTTGCCGCTGGGGGATGCCGGACGTCGACCTAATGGCGTCTCAGCACAACAACAAGGTCCCGGCATTCATGGCGCGGTCTCACGATCACAGAGCTCTGGCGGCAGACGCCTTCGTTCAGGATTGGTCGCAGTTTCAACTCCCTTATGCGTTCCCTCCTCTGGCACTGTTGCCCAGAGTGTTACGCAAGATCAGGTCCGACTGCCGCCGCGCCATCCTCGTCGCTCCAAAATGGCCAACGAGGTCGTGGTACCCGGATCTGTGGCATCTCACGGTAGGCCAACCGGGGGAACTTTCAGACCGACCAGACTTGCTGTCTCAAGGGTCGTTTTTTCCTTCTGAATTCTGCGACCCTCAACCTGACTGTGTGGCCATTGAGTCCTGGATCCTAGCATCTGCAGGGTTATCTCAAGGGGTCATTACCACTATGAGACAGGCCAGAAAACACACATCTGACAAGCTCTACCACAGAACGTGGAAGATATTCTTATCTTGGTCCTCTGCTCAGGGAGTTTCTCCCTGGCCAATTGCCTTGCCTACTTTCTTTCCTTCCTGCAATTCGGTTGGAAAAAGGTTTGTCGCTCGGTTCCCTTAAGGGACAAATCTCAGCGCTCTCTGTATTTTTTTCAGAAGCGCCTAGCAAGACTACCTCAAGTACGCACGTTCCTGCAGGGGGTTTGCCGCTTAGTCCTTCCTTACAAACGACTGTTAGAACCCTGTGATTTGAACAGGGTGCTGATGGTTCTGCAGAAACCACCATTCGAGCCTATGAGGGATTTTTCTCTCTCACGCCTTTCGCAGAAAGTGGTTTTCCTAGGGACAGTCACTTCACTTCGGAGAGTGTCTGTCGGGGCAGCATTGTCGTGCAAAGTCCCCTTCCCGGTGTCTCACCAGGTCAAGGGGTTCTGCGTCCGGTTCCGGAATTTCTCCCTAAGGTGGAATCCCCCCTTTCATCTCAATCAGGGTATCCGTACCCTCTGTTTGTCTTCATCCAGTTCACCAATGTGAAAAGGATTTGCACTTGATTAGATCTGGTGAGAGTACTCAGACTCTTCATCGATCGTACGGCGTCCCTGCGCCGCTCGGAAGCACTCTTGTCCTTGTCGCTAGCCAGCGTAAAGGGTTGCAGGCTTCCAAATCAAGACTGGCTCGGTGGTTCAAGGAACCAATTCTCTAGCTTATTGTGCTGCTGGCCTTACGGTTCCCTCAGGGCTGAAGGTCCATTCTACCAGAGCGGTGGATGCGTCCTGGGCTTGAGGCACCAAGCTACGGCTCAGCTTGTGTGTCAGGCGGCTACCTGGTCCAGCCTCCACATTTTCACGAAACACTGTCAGGTGCATACCTATGCTTCGGCGGATGCCAGCATAGGCAGACGAGCCTTCAGGCGGCGGTTGCCCACCTGTAGAAAGGGGCCGTTTTACGGCTCTATTACGAGGTATTATTTTACCCACCCAGGAATTGCTTTTGGACATCCCAATTGTCTGGGTCTCCCAATAGAGCGACAAAGAAGAAGGGAATTTTGTTTACTTACCGTAAATTCCTTTTCTTCTAGCTCTAATTGGGAGACCCAGCACCCGCCCCTGTTTTTTTGTATATACATGTTGTTCATGTTGAATGGTTTCAGTTCTCCGATATTCCTTCGGATTGAATTTGCTTAAACCAGTTTATTGGCTTTCCTCCTTCTTGCTTTTGCACTAAAACTGAGGAGCCCGTGATCCCACGGGGGGTGTATAGGCAGAAGGGGAGGGGCCTTACACTTTTAAGTGTAATACTTTGTGTGGCCTCCGGAGGCAGTAGCTATACACCCAATTGTCTGGGTCTCCCAATTAGAGCTAGAAGAAAAGGAATTTACGGTAAGTAAACAAAATTCCCTTCTTCTCTGATATATTACAAAGTTTCTTGTATTTGCTTGTGACCATTTCAAGAAGCCCTCCTATGAAGTGTTTTATATTTTTTTTAAATCAATTAATCTCTGTATATGTGCATGTAGCATGAATGTGTTAACATACTCACCTACCGCTGCTCTCCAGGATCCAGCGCAGTTCTGCTCCTCTTCTTAGTGACATTGCCGCTCTCCAGGTTACAGAGCTGGAAGGTTTTTTTTTTTTGTTGTTGTTTTTTTTTTTATATATACACAATGTCTACAAATCATCAGAATGAGGCTCCATAGACTTACTGTACATTGTAAAACAGACTTCCAGCTCATACAGAGTGAGCCGGATAGTCTTCAGTCTGATCGACTAGACTAGCTTTGACGAATGCTCAGACAATGTTACCTGCCTAACTGCATTGTAGCAACTGTAAGGTTGGTAGAGGAAGGATAATGCGAAGTTGTTAATTTTCAGAATTTTGCCTAGGCCCCTTAGTTCCAGTGAAAGGAAATCTTAAAGTTTCAACATAGCAAGACAATTTGAACCTTTTTCTGTTCCCCTTGACTCTGCTCCAGTGCACAGTACAAGTTCCTTAAAATTTTGGTTGGAGTTTGGTGTTGAAGAATTTGACTGGTTGCACTGTGCCCATGACATCAAGCCCATCAAACAATTTTTGGTTGAACTAAAACAAAAAAATGCTCTTCTGGATGAATAGATAAAACAAATTCCTACAGCCCCCTCTAAAATCTTGTAGAATGCCTTTTCAGAAGATTAGCAGCTGTTATATGCAGATGATCTCTCCCTTCCAGCTATGAGGCCGGTTTCAGACGTCCTTGTTTCAGGTACGTGTGACATCCGTTTTTAACACTGATGCCAAATGTACCCATGTTATTCTATGGTGTTACTCAAACAGCCGTGTTTTCACACAGACCATGTGACCCCTCGTGGCCCCGCACGCACACACGGAGACATGTCCGTTTTGTCTCCGGCAGCATAGGTGTCACATGGATCGCACACTGATGCGATCCGTGTGACATCAGTGTGACACGTACCGGAGAAAACACAGGTCTTTGAAATAAAAAGATTTTCTATATTCATCTGTATCCAGCGCTGTTTTCTTCAGCTCTGCTGTCTCCTGCTTCTTACCCCTGCTCATTATATTCATTGATTATTCACTGCACCTTGAGGCTGGAAGCCAGAGCATGCGGGAACCGCATCGGGGACAGTACTGCCGAGGACAGCATAGCGGGGACAGCACCGCCAGTGACAGGTGAGTATTCCACAAGCAACCAACGTGTGCAGTGACGTCCAGGAGGTCATCAGAGTTCCCAATCAACTCTGATGAAGCAGTGAAGTCACCGTCCTAACACCCACTGGCGCGGGGATGTCATCAGGGTTCATTGGAAAATCTGATGACCTCCTGGACGTCGCTGCGCACGCACTGCTTGCTGAATACTCACCTGTACCCGCGATGCTTCGGCTTGCAGCTCCTCAGTGCAGTGAATAATCAATGAATATAATGAGAGGCGGTCAGAAGTGGGAGACAGCATGGCCGAAGAAAACCGCTCTGGATACAGGTGAATATAGAAAATCTTTTTATTTCAAAGACCCGTGTTTTCTCCAGTATGTGTCACGTATGCAAACACAGATGTCACACATGTGACACACATATGACCATAACACTGCGCATGGCTCGTACCTGGTTAAACACGGACGTCTGAAACCGGCCTAATGTGTATGGATTTAGACTGGGATGTCATAAACTCTCCCATAGTTGTAATGTGTTGGTTCCCGATACTTCTGTTATATAATAATTCAGATGGTCTTATGGGTATTCTGAATCCGCTGCTCAATAATATTTTAGCTACTGAACATGCTAAGTACTAACATGCATGCTCAGCCAGACCGAGCACATGTTTATGATGGAGTTAAATTGGCAACTATTTCAGATCTTTTAGTATTGGAGTTGAGCATATTTCCCCAGTAGTCTGCGGCCACTAAAACCAGAGCTTTGCAATTGTTTTTGCTCCATACTAATCTGTACAATTTAATGGTGACAGGTGACCATACCCTTTGTGGATATTTCCATTGATATCGGTATGTTATGTACCTCTGATAGACATCAGGTAAGCACAGATAGACTTTTCTCTTTCCTGTACGGTAATTTGTTTGTTGCTTATACATAACAAATGTCAGTCACATATAATATTAGTTTTATGTAACAGTAACACAAGAAAGAATGTTTGTGAAATATTCCTCCTGTTTGCCAAGTGCATATTAAATGTCACCGCTCGATAACGCCCAGTGTATTACATGAAATATGAGCACAATTAATACATGCACGGAATGAGGAGAGAATCATTATTTATATGTATATTATATATAATTATAATATACACCCTTTAGGGTGCACAGACAGCCCATTATAGTGATGGATTGTGGTCTGACTAGTCCTAATTGTGCTTTAACATCTAGGAATATAGGGAAGAACTTTGCTTGAGAGACAATAAATGACTTTATTTTCCACAGCTCCTGCATCTGTGAAATCAGATAATTAACATGTCTAACACAGTGGATGCACCCATGTAAGATACACACTGGTGATCACATATGTATCTACTATATTATGATATTTAAAGGTTAGAGCCGGGGTCTCATACGTCTGAGCCCGAGAAGAGAGCTGCGAATAAGAAGTCGTTCTAGCAGAACCAGTTTGTCCGTGTATTATATGGATGACCATTCATCTGAATGGCAGCAAATAATAAGTTTCCCTTATACTGGCTTTTGCAACCTACTTAGACAAAATCAGGTATGTGGCATGAGTCCTTAAGCAGGAACTTAAACTTTAGGACTGTCTAGTGCACATGGTAAATTACAAAAAGATAAGGTCTTACTTAAACTACTGCGCCTGACCCACCCGGTTCTTGTACAGACTAGAGGTCCCAGCTGTGCAGTCCCTAAAGGCCCCTGTGGAGACTGAAACAACCCTAACCAAATGACTCTGATGACCACTCAGGACTTTGCTTCCTAAGCAGCCATCAAGGTGTTCCATGTACCTCTTAATCCAGGGGAAGGTGCTGAGTAAAATTAAAGAAAATTAAGTCTTGCAGGAGAAATACTGTACAAACAGGCACTAGTTCCAAGCAAGGTTCACTTCAGACATATCACAAGTGGAGAATAGCAGCCCAGGAGGCTACACCTGGCAGGTGATAAGGCAGACCAGATTACATAATAGGAAACACTTGTTGGCAGAAAGGCAATGTGTAAAAAGTGCAAAAGTGTAAACACAGACAAATTGTTCAGAACCTGGACAGCGACCAAAGCTGACTGTAGCCCAGAGGAGAGGGAAATGGACCATAACACAGTTACGCTGGTTTCACATCAGCGTTTTTCTGCCGCACTGCCAGATCCGGCACAAGTACAGTACAGTTCACAGACAGTGCGGCAAGCCCCGGTCACATGCTCCGGTCACATGACCGCATGTTCTCGGCGCTTGCTAGTGAACTGTATTGAACTCTACTACACTTATGCCGGATCTGGCAGTGCGGTAGGAAAACACTGATGTGAAACCAGCCTTATACTCCACAAATCTGACTATATGGAAGAGTGGCAAGAAGAAAGCCATTTTTTGAAAGCAAGTCATAAGAAGTTCTATTTGTGGTTTGCAAAATGCCATGGTAGGGGACACAGCATGTAGAAGAAGGTGCTGTAATTACCATAAATGAGACCAAGCTTTTTGGGCAAAATGCAAAACACTGGCAGAAAATGAACACTGCACATCATCCTAAAAACTCCATCCACACCATCAAAAATGTTGGTGGCATCATGCTGTGAGAAGGCTTTTCTTCAGCAGGGATAGCGAAGCTGGTCACAGTTGATTGGAAGATGGCTCAAGCTAAATACAAGGAAATCCTGGAGGAAAACTTGTTAGAGACTGCAAAAGACTAAAGACTGAGGCATAGGTTCACCAATCCTACAGGACGTCAACCCTAAACATTCTGCTAGAGCTACAATGGAAGGGTTTAGATCAAAGCATATTCATGTGTGAATTGCCCAGTCACAGTCCAGACCTAAATCCCATTGAGAATCTGTGGCAAGCCTTCAAAATTGCTGTTCACAGGCGTCTCCATCCAATCTCACTGAGCTACAGCTATTTTGTAAAGAATTGGGCAAAAATATCAGTTTCTAGATGTGCAAAGCTGGCAGAGACGTCCACCAAAAGAAATACAGCAATAATTGCAGTGAATGGTAGTCCTTCAAAGTATTGACCTGAGGGATGAATACATATGCACTCCTCAATTTTCAGATTTCTATTCCTAAAAATATTAAAACCATGTAGCATTTTCTTTACATTTCACAAATACTTCCTACTTAGCGTTGGTATAATATACATTTAAGTTGTAGGTGCACCGTGAAAAGATATGGAAAAGTTCAGGGGGTATGAATACTTTCTCAAGGCACTGTACATTGTCTAGAGCATAACTGTAGGTTCAGTGTATATGAATAATATGCTGGCTTGTAGAGGATATTTATACGGGAGGAAGCTGTGCGGAAATTCTGATACCGAATCGTAGCTCAGATCTGAGATCCATATGTTGAGCTGACAAAATGCAGTCCTACAAGATCAATCATCTGCCATGTCTTACGTAGATAGAGCTAGAAAATAGAATATGGCAGGGAAATAATATCTCTGATTCCCATCCTCTCTGCTTCCCCCTGAACACATGTTCAGCTAAAGAAATACAAGGAGAAGTTGGTGCATGAAAGGGTTTATTAACTTTATTCAGCATTAAGTTAGAAGCTCTTTTGTCTGATAAAAGGGAACACATGTAGATGGAGAACCTATAAATAAGCCAGTTGGCTTATATAGGATAAGTGCCTAGTGCTGGTATTCTCCAGCCCTTGCTATCTATCTGTATATACTGTACAGTGGACAACGATGACATTAAATGGAACCTGTGAAAGGATTTGTAGCACGAAAAGCACCATCGCTACCTGTTCTCTTGTTGCTATCTGCAAAGATATCACAAGGTGCTCAGATGTATAATTTTACTAATTCTGAAATATATTGCCCATTTTACTCATTGGACCCATGAAGACAAAGAAGCCGAGCTGCTGCAGAGTCAAGACAAGCTGTCCATGTCTTAATATCGCCCTCTATGGCTTTATTGATGTCCCCTACGTTGGAATAATAATTTTAATTGTTTAACGCCAACATATTCCGCCGAACTTTACAATTTAGAGAATACTTATACAAAGTAGAAAAGACTTTACAGAGTAATACATAGTTCAATGCATTCCAAGAGTTAGGGCCCTGCTCTGAAGCTTACAATCTTTAAGGAAATAGGGCTAAACACAAAAGTAAAGTAAAAACAAAGTGCTTGTCGTGTAAGGTCTGGCCATCAATATAATAAATAGGGGCATTCAAATTGTAAAGAGATGGATTTATTTCCCACGTTCCCCTTGACGATACCAATGTTATTGTTAGGCTATGTAATGTGTACTGTTATGTATAATAGTGTTGCAGTGTATATTGTTTGACCATAGAGTAAGATGATATAATTTCGGACTAGCCCATAGTGGGAGGGGTTTGAGTGCAGGGACAGTGATAGTTTCCTTATGGGGAGATAAGGTATGCACACCAGTGACTATGTAAGGGGAATACATGAAATAGCAGAAACTGCTGTGTGAATACTGACTTGAAAAATCCAATAGCTATATGTAAGAGTGAAAATGTGAAAAATGGAATCTGCATTACTGCCATGAACATATGAATCAAGAGAAATTTAGCTACTGAATTGATCAATGCAATAGAGCCCCAACACTACGCCAAAGTATTTCTCTACGTTGGGGTCCCTAGCTTGTGTGTGTCCTCTCATGCAGTTAAAAAACTTACCGTGTATGGGAAGCTGAGACCCAGGCTATTTATGCGTATGATATGGATTGGCAATAGGTGTGGTTGGGGAGGGTTCACAAACGAAAAACTGCTAACAAATAAGGAATATGTATAGTGATAGTTTCCTGTCAGAACTTCAGAGAGGGCCCTGCGTGTCAGAGGGACAGACCTAAAGTCTAGTTAGTCGACGAGGCTGCATGACGCACGTGTCCCAAGAGTTAGAGGAGAACAAAGCAAAGGATAGCGAGATCCTGAATGAAGAGTTACTGAGAGACAGAGTGATCTAGTGGAGGACTAAGTGACCAAGTGGAGTGACAGGTCCTAGAACAGGACGCGTAGCAGAATAGCCCAGAGTTTACAACTCTTAAAATGGTTCACCCATATTTTTTATTGTCTAGTTCGATATTATATTGAGAAGCAATGTTTCTCTCAAATACCTTGTGTTGGCAATAGTGCCTGTGAGAGGCGCTATTGCAGGCCGCTGTTCCCGCTCCAGTGACGTCACCGTCAAGTGCGCACACGTCACATCCGTGCAGCCGGCTGCAGAATTCCTGACTCACTGAGCTGTGAGAGGAGTTTCACCGCTGTCACAGCTCATCTTCTCCCTCCTCCCTCACAGCAGAACGCTGCAAGCAGGAGACACGACACACTGTGCTGTGAGGGAGGGGGGAGCAGATGGGCTGTGACAGCAGTGAAACACCGCTCACAGCTTAGTTAGTGTGGATGACTGCAGCCGGCTGCACGGATGTGACGTGTGCAGCACTTGACGGTGACGTCACTGGAGCGGGAACAGCGGCCTGCAATAGCGCCTCTCACTGGCACTATTGCAAACACAAGGTATTTGAGAGAAACATTGTTTCTCAATATAATATCGAACTAGACAATAAAAAATATGAGTGAACCACCCCTTTATAGATAACGAGCTAGGACGAAACAGAACGTGAGACAAAGTGAGTGTACAGGGCGGGAGTTCCCTAAATGTCAGAAATCTAGAGGCTCAGTTCTGCCATATTGGCAATTCAGCTCCTTTAATAGGACAAAGTGCGGAACCGCGGGTGGAAGAAATTATTTTCATGGACTGTAATGTGGTGTTAAGCTGGGTTGTGGTGAAACAAGTAATGATGAGGCAGAAACAAGGGAGGTTAAAGACATGAATAGACCGTGCATAGAGATGTTCTGTTTTCATGAAGAAATGTGCGAAAAGTTGTGTACCTGCTATTTAATTGACAAAGTCGCTATCAAATGGCTGTTCAGTAAAACAATGTTTATAAAGAACTGGTGGTCACCCTCAATGAAGTGGTTAACATCTGGTCCTGGCAAGCCGAAGCTATCCGCATCATGTGGCCTGCAAGGCATAACACCTCTTCAACATGAGTCTGCACACCCAGCCAGGACCACCTCTTACATGTAACATGCCTGGGCGCAAGAAATGCAGACCTGACCCATGACTACTACACTGTGCCATGTTACAAAAATACCGCTGCATGAACCAGTCACCAGCCAGTATCTGTACAGGTACAAAGTGCTACCAAGTGTGGAAGACAACATGGAAAAATTAGATTAATGAGGTGAGGTTCTTAGGAAATGCTTGAAACTGGATACTGGGAATTAATCAGATTGTCTGGGGGTAGCGCAATCCAGAAACTTGGTGCAGCGCAAGAGAAATCCTAGAGAAGGTAATGGGAAGTTTGGATTATGGAGAATGTTAGTCTAAGGTCATTAGCGGGAAAGAGAGGACGGGTAGGGTTGTGAGATGTAGGGAGGTGCAGAACGGTGGAGAGCTTTTGTAAAAGTGATGTTTATATTGGATTCTGTAACCAAGTGGGTAACCAGTGTAAAGACTAGTACATGGTGGCAGCATCAATGTAGCAGCTGGACAGAAATTTGATCTTAAGTAGATGTAGAAACTTGGTACTCAAATAAATGCACCCTATCTTGACAG
This sequence comes from Anomaloglossus baeobatrachus, assembly GCF_048569485.1. NCBI lineage: Eukaryota > Metazoa > Chordata > Amphibia > Anura > Aromobatidae > Anomaloglossus > Anomaloglossus baeobatrachus. Next base: position 507,048,899 of record NC_134358.1, on the reverse strand, counting down.
AAATGTAAAAATTTTAAAAACTGAAATATCACATGGTCGTAAGTATTCAGACCCTTTGTTCAGCATTGAGTAGAAGCACCTTTTTGAGCTAGTACAGCCATAAGTCTTCTTGGGAGTGATACAAGAAGTTTTTCACACCTGGATTTGTGGACCCTCAGCCATTCTTCCTTGCAGATCCTCTCCAGTTACGTCAGGTTGGATGGTGAACGTTGGTGGACAGCCATTTTCAGGTCTTTCCAGAGATGCTCAATTGGGTTTAGGTCAGGGCTCAGGCTGTGCCAGTTAAGAATAGTCAGAGTTGTTCTGAAGCCACTCCTTTGTTATTTTAGCTGTGTGCTTAGGGTCATTGTCTTGTTGGAAGGTGAACCTTCTGCCAAGTCTGAGGTCCAGAGCACTCTGGAAGAGGTTTTCTTCCAGGATATCTCTGGACTTGGCCAGATTCATCTTTCCTTCAATTGCAACCAGTCGTCCTGTCTCTGCAGCTGAAAAACACCCCCATAGCATGATGCTGCTACTACCATGTTTCCACCATGTTGGCACGGGCGGAATGCCGATGGATTTTCCTCCTCGACACAGTGGCCCCCAGGGGATTGAATGAGAGGCAGACCTTCACCTCCTATTTATAAACCAGTGTACCTCTTCTGTGGTTGATTTTTGCCTTTTTGGCTTCTTCTGACTCTGCTTTGGCTGCGAGATCCCTGTATTGAATCCGTTTTATATAATGTTTTTTATTGGTTTTTAATTGGACCCTTTTGTGTCCTTCCTTTCACAGTTTTTTCACTCTTCCGTTTTGTGTCCCTGTTGGATGTCTCTTCCGTCATCACTATCATCGTCCTACTGCACAGGAAAAAGAGCGGGGAAGGAATAAAATAAGCAGCGATCACCTGTATATGACTATTAGTTGGACCTGGTTCATCTGACTGTTGTCCAGTTATATTCGATATCTTTTTGTAAAAATATTGTCATATTTATTAATGTATATCATTTTAGGTATTATTGTGGTGATATCGTATGCATTTTCCCTTCCTATATTGCTCTGAACCCGTTTCAAACTGTAATAACTATTTGCCCTCACTTCTGCCAGTAGTGAATATGGCATTTGCAGTCGCGCTTCCTGATTGCGGCTTTGCGCATGCGCAGTGTGCGCGGCTCTCCTCTGAGCGTCTCCTGGGTAAAATTGACGTCACCAAGGGGTTTGCCCTAGCCCAGGCGACGCTGGAGTAGCTGCCCACGCTAGCGCGGCGCGCTCTCGTATTTTGGAATCGCGACAGGTGCTGCAAATGATGAGACATGCGCTGGTATATAAAACTCACTGTTTCCTTCATTGTCCACGGTCCCATGAGGAAGTCACCCCACGAAACACGTGTTGGGACTGGTCCCCATGTGTGCCTGCATGTGAGTCTCTAATTATGGTAAGCTCCCTGCTGGGTATAGTGCTGTGGTAATAAGTTACTGGCTGTTTTCCACTGACTCTTTAACCTTGGTCAAATACATTGACTTCTGTGCCTGTGTTAACTGTAAACCACTTGCACTGGCCCTACCAGGGAGCAAGCATACCTTGCTACTTATTCCTTCTTTTCCATGCAGCCCCACATGGGGATTTTTGCTCGCCTATCCTTGTCTGTTAACCTGCTTACTTGTCATCACTATCTATACCCCATGACTTAGTTTTATGCCTGACCCAATAAACAGATTTTTTTATGTGCAAATTGTATCCATGTATTGGTGGTTTTTGGGCCATGGGATATGGTATTACTGAGGCAAATCTAAAGACTTCATTCCTCGCTTGTTTTCTCATATGTCATGTGAAGTTGTTGCCTATTACTCTATGAAGTCCTTTCTGACTGCTCTGCTTGTTTTTAACCAGTGTAAAGACTAGTACATGGTGGCAGCATCAATGTAGCAGCTGGACAGAAATGTAATCTTAAGTAGATGTAGAAACTTGGTACTCAAATAAATGCACCCTATCTTGACAGAAATGTAAAAATTTAAAAAACTGAAATATCACATGGTCGTAAGTATTCAGACCCTTTGTTCAGCATTGAGTAGAAGCACCTTTTTGAGCTAGTACAGCCATGAGTCTTCTTGGGAGTGATACAAGACGTTTTTCACACCTGGATTTGGGGACCCTCAGCCATTCTTCCTTGCAGATCCTCTCCAGTTACGTCAGGTTGGATGGTGAACGTTGGTGGACAGCCATTTTCAGGTCTCTCCAGAGATGCTCAATTGGGTTTAGGTCAGGGCTCAGGCTGTGCCAGTTAAGAATAGTCAGAGTTGTTCTGAAGCTACTCCTTTGTTATTTTAGCTGTGTGCTTAGGGTCATTGTCTTGTTGGAAGGTGAACCTTCTGCCAAGTCTGAGGTCCAGAGCACTCTGGAAGAGGTTTTGTTCCAGGATATCTCTGTACTTGGCCACATTCATCTTTCCTTCAATTGCAACCATTCGTCCTGTCTCTGCAGCTGAAAAACACCCCCATAGCATGATGCTGCCACCACCATGTTTCACTGTTGGGATTGTATTGGGCAGGTGATGAGCAGTGCCTGGTTTTCTCCACTTAGAATTATCACCAAAAAGTTCTATCTTCATTTCATCAGACCAGAGAATCATATTTCTCATAGTCTGGGAGTACTTCATGTGTTTTTTTTGCAAACTATGCGGGCTTTCATATGTCTTGCACTGAGGAGAGGCTTCCGTCAGGCTATTCTGCCATAAAGGCCCGACTGGTGGAAAATCGTAGTGATAGTTGAGTTTGTGGAACTTTCTCCCATCTCCCTACTGGAGCTCAGCCCCAGTGATCTTGGGGTTCTTCTTTACCTCTCTCACCAAGCCTCTTCTCCCACGATTGCTCAGTTTGGCTGGACAGCCAGGTCTAAGAAGAGTTCTGGTGGTCCCAAACTTCTTCCATTTAAGAATTATGTAGGCATCTGTGCTCTTAGGAACCTTGAGTACTGCAGCAATTATTTTGTAACCTTGGCCAGATCTGTACCTTGCCACAATTCTGACTGTGAGCTCCTTTGGCAGTTCCTTTGACCTCATGATTCTCATTTGGTCTGATATGCACTATGAGCTGTGAGGTGTTATATAGAGAGGCGTGTGCCTTTCCAAATCAGGTCCTATCAGTTTAATAAAACACAGCTGGACTCCAATGAAAAAGTAGAACCATCTCAAGGAGGATCAGAAGGAACTGGACAGCATGTGACTGAAATATGAGTGTCTGAGCAAAGGGTCTGAATACTTATGACCATGTGATATTTCAGTGGTTTTTTTTGTTTAATAAATGTGCGATAATTTCTACTTTTTTTTTTTCTGTCAAGATGGGGTGCAGAGTGTACATTAATGAGGAAAAAATGAACTTTTTTTGAATTTACCGAATGGCTGCAATGAAACAAAGAGTGAAAAATTTAAAGGGTCTGAATACTTTCTGTACCCACTGAATTTACATACGGTATATAAAAACATACACAGGGGTTGGAGAGTTGTGTTGATATTTCGGATTGTGATCTGATTATATTTGAATAAATGTTGATTTTTGTTGAAAGAATAAATATGGATTGTTATTCTTGGAAAAAAATAAGATATTCTTTGATAATAAGCCCTAGCCCATCTTTCAGAACAAATAAAGCTACATTTAATCTTCAATCCTCATGATCTGGTAGTCATTGGCGCGGCTTGGAAATACCCTGCTCTACCACTCTACGTTATCAGAACAAAAATTATATAAGACCCTGTGTTGTTTTTGGAGACACATGGTATTATCCACAGACATTCCAGGATGTATAGCGCATAAAGCAACCCGGAATATGCGATTATGTGATGCTTGTATACAGTTAATGGAGATCTTTATGAGATTTCTGTATTCAAAGCTTGGTGAATATTCGAGTTTTGGTATTTGTAGTTTCTCCCAACAGAACAACATAGGTTCCCAGTGGAGAACGCAGCCGGTTGATGCTTTATGGTTTGTTCTAGACTCTGCAGCAGATGTCATTACTTGACATGATGCCCAGAACAGCAAGAAAGGGAGAAGAGAGAGAACTAGCAGCGGATGACACTCTACTGAGGCAGCACAGTCCCTGGAGAGGACAACTCATGTGTAAATACAGTTTAAATAAATTTAATAAAAGTAAAGAAACACTCACACCCGAAAAATCCTTTATTTTGAATAAAAGACAAAAAGCCCCCTCTTTCTCCACTTTATTAACCCCTCCCGAACACATAGCTCCGACGTAATCCACAGCGATATCCCGCGGCGCTTCGAGCCCTGCTCCAGCCGCGTGTGACAGTTCTCCACGCAGCCTCGTTCAGTGAGCGAGTGCTGAATGCGGCGCCCTGAGCGAGTGCAGAGGTAACTCCAGGACATTTCTCACGGCCGCTGATGTGAACACATTACCGGCCACGAGAACTGCAGTATTGTATATGGTTCTACAGAACTTTTTTCTAAGTAGTTTGTCAAGTCTGCCGGACCATAATGTGGCCTCCTAGTAGTGGTCGCGCATGGAATCCTCCTGAGTAGAGCATGCAATCATGGCTGGATTGTCACAGGAACACACAGAGCTTGCTCATGCATACTGTCATTTATCTGACAGGGCTCCTGATAGGCTGTGGAGCGCATAACTATTGTATATTACCAGCACAATTCCTCCCCTTTCATGTTGTGAGCATGTAGTGCTCCTGACACCCTGAGGACTGTGGCAGGAGCAGGGAAGCTGTGGGATGAACAGATCATGGGGGTCTGATGTGTGAATTCTTTCTCCTGTTGTGGCAGGACGTGTATCCGGTCAGACTCCTGCACCCAGCGCTGCTAATGACAATACAGTGCTGGGGCTGAATGCTGAGCAGCTTTACCTTTCCCCTGCTGTACAAATACTAGAGCAATGGAAAGGTAAAGCTGCCGAGCATGGAGACCCAGCGCTGTAATGGAGCCATGAGAGGAGAAGGGAGATGATCATGATAATATAGCAGGCTATGTGTGGCTCAGAGAGTATATAGGAGGTTATGTGGGACTCATGCTGTATATAGGAGGTTATGTGGGGGTCAAAAGGGTATATAGTAGGCTATTTGGTACACAGTATATAGGAGGCTATGTGGGCTCAAAGTATATAGGAGGCCATGTGGGCTCAAAGTATATAGGTGGCTGTGTGGGCTCAAAATACATAGGAGGCTATGTGAGCTCATAAAGTATATAGGAGGCTATGTGGGCTCAAAGTATATAGGAGGCTATGTGGGCTCAACGTACATAAGAGGCTATGTGAGCTCAAAATATATAAAGGAGGCTATGTGGGCTCAAAGTACATAGGAGGCTATGTTGGCTCAAAGTATATAGGAGGCTATGTGGTCTCATAAAGTATATAGGAGGCTATGTAGGTTCATAAAATATATAGGAGGCTATGTGGTCTCATAAAGTATATAGGAGGCTATGTAGGCTCATAAAGTATATAGGAGGCTATGAGGGCTTATAAAGTATATAGGAGGCTATGTGGGCTCATAAAGTATATAGGAGGCTATATGGGCTCCTAAAGTATAAAGGAGGCTATGTGGGCTCAAAGTATATAAAAGGCTATGTGGAGTTTCATAAAGTATATATGGAGCTAGGTGGAGGCTATAGGAGGATGTTTGCATACTTTATTCAGCTTAATATTAAATTATACAATTAATATAAAATAATTATGTCAATATTAATTTGGGGCAGAAATAATATTAGCCTATTAATTTGACCCTACACAACAGTCATGGTCTCTCATGTGGCCTCTCGGGAATTACCCACCCCTGGCTTAGAATATTTACTATCTCATTTAGTGGGCCAGACATTGCTGTCCCCTTACCCATCTCTCAGGAATTAATATTTGTGTATGTTAACGTCTTTTTTTATTTTACTGGGAAATATATAGGAAATATTTGGAAAATTAAAGTGCATACTTAATATATTTTTCTATTGTATTGCCTTTTCTTTCACACAGAGAATACAATATTTTTTTTTTATCTCTAAATCAAACGATCTTGTAAAATATTTGGGACAATGCTGGTTTTCAGAGGAAAAAGAAACTTCAAATGAAAAACTGCCTTGTGTTAAGGACGCATTTGCAGGATATGTGCTGGGTTTGTATTCTTTGTAGACAATGAAAAGAAAAGGTAATTATGGAGAACTAAATGCCTCATTTCAAAAGGAGGGATGCTATTGAGACTTCAAAGTGCGGGTCAGGATCTGAGGTCCAACACATGATCAGACACCGAGAAAAAAGGTTTTGATCATTTTCTGTACCTCTTGGTCAGAAGTATGAGCATTTACCCCAAACAAGCTTGGAAAAACATGTGCATTGAAAAAAAACAAGCCAGAGCATAAATTGGTGTACGTGTAATAGGAACACGCTCACACAGACAAAACCCAAGAGAAAAACGCAAATTAAGCTTATACCCTATAATAAAATACATAAGGAAATAACTGTAGTACAGTTAAACAACATAGGGTATTTGGTTAACACTGTTCGATCAAAGCGCATAAAAGCCACCCCACCTCGACAAGGTGTACCCAGTCGAGACAGTCCTAAAATCTTTCCTTGTAAGGCCAGAGTCACATTTGCGAGTGCCTCGCGTGTAACTCACACGAGTCTCTCATTGAATCATCCGACACCGACTCGCACTCTCCTGACAGGAGCGGGTCGGTTGCATGTATGTCTATGCAGCTGAGATGCTCCTGTCCTGAGAAAGTGAGTCCATGCCGGGTGATTCAATGAGAGACTCGCGCGAGTTACACGTGAGGCACTCACAAGTGTGACTCTGGCCTATCAATGACATCAACGTGAATAAGGGCAGAAAAGCACAGGGCTCTGACTACAGTTACCTGCCCTTATTCACATTTATGTCACTGACACAAGGTTTTAATATTAGAGTAGGATCATCCCAATGGCCGCACCTTATTGTGGTGGGATGGTTTCCACACTCTATAAATAAAAAAAATAAAATCAATAAATATTCAGTCCCTTTAGATTGCACTCTACGCAAGTATTTAGTTTGTCTATCTCTTGTCTTTCCCCAGAGACATTTATTAAGGAAATCATTCCAGAAAAGGTTTGAAAAATGTGGTGAGGAAGGTTAGACTTGATTACACTACAGGAGATTGAGAATGGATCCTCGAGCCACTAATGGGAATGAAGGATTGGGCTGTTGGATTTCAATATGTCTGATCCTTTTGTTCTTTGGAAAAATATGGTAAGTTACCACCAGAGGTATCTGTCAGAGGCTTACTCCAGATGTACTACCACATGCACACTTCACTGTTCACTGTCTCACTGTCTGTGCCCACATATAGGGGGGCAAACAAGGTGGTATGGCCACATTATTGAAACTATTAATTGGCCTCCCCCTGATTAGAGTTGCCCCTCTGCAGTCCATCTTTAACGCAGCAGCCAGGGTCACCTATCTGTCTCATCGTTACTCAGACACTTCTGCTCTGTGCCAGTCATTGCACTGGCTGCCCATAGATTATAGGATCCAATTTACAGTTAGGTCCAGAAATATTTGGACAGTGACACAAGTTTTGTTATTTTAGCTGTTTACAAAAACATGTTCAGAAATACAATTATATATATAATATGGGCTGAAAGTGCACACTCCCAGCTGCAATATGAGAGTTTTCACATCCAAATCGGAGAAAGGGTTTAGGAATCATAGCTCTGTAATACATAGCCTCCTCTTTTTCAAGGGACCAAAAGTAATTGGACAAGGGACTCTAAGGGCTGCAATTAACTCTGAAGGCGTCTCCCTCGTTAACCTGTAATCAATGAAGTAGTTAAAAGGTCTGGGGTTGATTACAGGTGTGTGGTTTTGCATTTGGAAGCTGTTGCTGTGACCAGACAACATGCGGTCTAAGGAACTCTCAATTGAGGTGAAGCAGAACATCCTGAGACTGTTAAAAAGAAAAAATCCATCAGAGAGATAGCAGACATGCTTGGAGTAGCAAAATCAACAGTCGGGTACATTCTGAGAAAAAAGGAATTGACTGGTGAGCTTGGGAACTCAAAAAGGCCTGGGCGTCCACGGATGACAACAGTGGTGGATGATCGCCGCATACTTTCTTTGGTGAAGAAGAACCCGTTCACAACATCAACTGAAGTCCAGAACACTCTCAGTGAAGTAGGTGTATCTGTCTCTAAGTCAACAGTAAAGAGAAGACTCCATGAAAGTAAATACAAAGGGTTCACATCTAGATGCAAACCATTCATCAATTCCAAAAATAGACAGGCCAGAGTTAAATTTGCTGAAAAACACCTCATGAAGCCAGCTCAGTTCTGGAAAAGTATTCTATGGACAGATGAGACAAATATCAACCTGTACCAGAATGATGGGAAGAAAAAAGTTTGGAGAAGAAAGGGAACGGCACATGAGCCAAGGCACACCACATCCTCTGTAAAACATGGTGGAGGCAACGTGATGGCATGGGCATGCAAGGCTTTCAATGGCACTGGGTCACTTGTGTTTATTGATGAAATAACAGCAGACAAGAGTAGCCGGATTAATTCTGAAGTGTACCGGGATATACTTTCAGCCCAGATTCAGCCAAATGCCGCAAAGTTGATCGGACGGCGCTTCATAGTACAGATGGACAATGACCCCAAGCATACAGCCAAAGCTACCCAGGAGTTCATGAGTGCTAAAAAGTGGAACATTCTGCAATGGCCAAGTCAATCACCAGATCTTAACCCAATTGAGCATGCATTTCACTTGCTCAAATCCAGGCTTAAGACGGAAAGACCCACAAACAAGCAAGACCTGAAGGCTGCGGCTGTAAAGGCCTGGCAAAGCATTAAGAAGGAGGAAACCCAGCGTTTGGTGATGTCCATGGGTTCCAGACTTAAGGCAGTGATTGCCTCCAAAGGATTCGCAACAAAATATTGAAAATAAAAATATTTTGCTTGGGTTTGGTTTATTTGTCCAATTACTTTTGACCTCCTAAAATGTGGAGTGTTTGTAAAGAAATGTGTACAATTCCTACAATTTCTATCAGATATTTTTGTTCAAACCTTCAAATTAAACGTTACAATCTGCACTTGAATTCTGTTGTAGAGGTTTCATTTCAAATCCAATGTGGTGGCATGCAGAGCCCAACTCGCGAAAATTGTGTCACTGTCCAAATATTTCTGGACCTAACTGTATATTGCTTGTTACCTACATCTCACCCCCTACATCTCCACCCTCCTCTCTGTCTGCATCTCTAATAGTATGGGGTTAAATATGACATAAGCGGATTACACATCTTGATAGGCACAACCATGTTTTTCCAAAAATAAGACACTGTCTTATACTTTTCTTTGCCCTGAAAAAAGCACTATGGCTTATTTTCGGGGTAGGTTTTATTCTTGAGAAACATGATTGGGCGTAAGTTCAGAAAAGCAGACCCCCCCACTTCCCAGGATACTCATACCAGTCGCTGGACGTCTGCGTAGCTCCCAGGTCTTCCTGTGATCTTCGGCAAGCGCTCCCAGGAGGTGTGTGTGCTGTCTGGTGTGTGTCGGCCAGAAGCAGGGGATGCTGCATCCCCTGCTTCTGGCCGACACACACCAGACAGCACACACACACGCGCACACACACATATATATCAGATCGCTCATACAATCACACATCAGATCGCACTCAAACAAGTACCACATCCGGCAATACCGATTGCTTCTGTGACACCCCTGGACTAGTCAGGGCGTCACAGGGTACTGCAAGCTCTTCATTCTTTAGTGCAGGACTCAACCCCTCTTGGTTCTGGGTTCCCAACCTATAGTACTGCCTCCATCAGCATCCAAAATCCCAATCACACTTCACACCACACCCTGTCAGACACACCAGTGGGCTGCTGAGCTAGAATAGGGCTGGCTACCTAGGGGTCAGGCAGACTGGTGGGAGGGGTTAGAGTAGTGGGCTCCAGGGGAGCAAAGTGAGAGGAGGTAGAAAAGTTGGTTCCAGGGGAACAAAGGGAGAGGAAGTTTAGAGAAGCTCTCCAAGGAAGAGGAAACTGGGAGTTGGAGCTCCCAGGGAAGCTGAGCCAAAGGTTGGGTGGTCTGGGCCCGGAGGAGTCAGAGACCCGGTCGCGGGATATTGGGACTGGGTGCCTGGACCTAGTCTTGGAGGACGGTCAGCAACTTGAGTTCAATAGCCAGTCCGGGACCGAAAGCACGGCGGGGTACTGGACCCTAGGTCGGGGAGTTGCTTTAAACAACCCAGCAATTAACCTGCGGAAGATAGTGACTTTATCGACTGTTCCCATGAAGCTCATAGATCAGGGGCACTAGCGTAATGAGGGGGATAGGGCTTTTCAACCCAAGCAGCCCACAGAAATCCCAAGCGTGAGCCTTTGAGAGCACAGCTCCACTACTAATAGTAGGGAGCGGGGCCTGGACAGCTTTATGCCTACGGGCCACTTGGACACTTCTAAAATTGTGCACGGAGGCAGGCTCCAGACCATCAGGCAGTACTGTAGGGGACGGATACCCGGACGGGCTCCCCCAAGAGGGCAGCAGCACCCAGAGACTTGGTTTACCTTGTGTCAGAGGCTGCTTTTCATCACCGACGCTGACTGAGTGAGTACTTTGTCATCCCCTGCTTCCAGCAAGCCTGCGCTCCCCTGCACCCCACTATCCAGAGTCCTGGGGCCTTCCCTACCCATGCAGGGAAACGTCATCTGGCTGTCCCCCTTCTATCTCCCGCCCCCCCGGGCACTCCCATCGGCAGCGGCGGTTGTCCCCATTACCGCAAACCACGGGTGGCGTCACGAACTATATCTATTCCCCTTGTAAATAATCCCCCCTTTACATTTGAAAGTAGCCCCTGGGTCCGGAGACCCTCGAGCCAAGAGTAACCACCCTTGTATCCAAGCGGTTCGACCGCTGCTGGGGCGGCACACCTCAAGCCAGCAGGGAAAGATGAGACATATGGAGGACCCGGCGGTGGAACGCATTGATGCGTTCCACCGCAGGTCCTATGTGTTCCACCTCACAGCGTCTCAGGATTCTCTGCCGGCCAGAAGAAATCAGTATCACTTGATGTGGTGAGTGTGTGACCTGCTGTGTGTGGGTGTGCGATCTGCTGTGTGTGCGTGTTCGATCTGATGTGTGTGGGTGTGCGATCTGATGTGTGTGTGTGCGCGATCCGCTGTGTGTGGGTGTGCGATCTGCTGTGTGTGGGTGTGCGATCTGATGTGTGTGGGTGTGCGATCTGATGTGTGTGGGTGTGCGATCTGATGTGTGTGGGTGTGCGATCTGATGTGTGTGGGTGTGCGATCTGATCTGTGTGTGGTGTGTGATCTGATGTATGTAGGTGTGCGATCTCCTGTGTGTGTGGTGTGTGATCTGATGTGTGTAGGTGTGCGATCTACTGTGTGTGTGGTGTGTGATCTGATGTGTGTGTGTGTGTGTGTGATCTGATGTGTGTGTGTGTGTGTGTGATCGGATGTGTGATTTGATGTGTGTGAGTGTGCGCTCCACTGCAGGTCTTCCCGCTCGGCGTCAGGTGAGTGTGATTGTCCACTGCCTACAATGAAGAGTCCTGCAGTATCTTTAACTTTTTTAGTTGCATGGACACTTCATTATTGAACCGCGACTAGGGCTTATTTTCGGGATAGGGCTTACATTTAAGCCTTGCTCCGAAAATGCTGAAAATCTCTGCTAGGGCTTATTTTTGGGGGAGGTCTTATTTTTGGAAAAACACGGTATCACTGCTGAGCATTATATAGAGGTTTTATAACAACATCCATATGTCTATCTGAGGGAAGATGTTGCATATTTCAGCAAGCCAATGTTAGATCACATACGGCATCATCCATCACAATAGCATGGCTTTGCAGATGAAGAGTTCGGGTGATGACCTGGCCGCCTGTAGTCCAGACCTTTCACCAATAGAAAACAATTGGCATTTTTATGAAATGAAAAATCTGGTAAAATAGACCCAGGAGTGAAAATGTTACACTAGCAATTTTCTCCTCACTGCCCAGACATTTACAGACTGTTGTAAAAAGAAGAGGGGATGTTAGAAAATGGTGGACATGGCGCCGATGTGTTGTCATGACAGCCAGGGGTCAGCTGAAGACCCCCGTGTCTGTCATGTCAATACTCCTGTGCAAACCAGCCCGTGATTGGTGATCACAGCAGACTGATATTTTCTATATACAGTAATGGCATTTGGTATCGCTGAGTTCGTAAAAGTCCGATCTGTCAAAATATAAAACAAATTCATTCGATTGGTAAACAATGTAACAAGAAAAAAAACAAAAGGCCAGAATTGCAGTTTTTTGGTGACCACAACAACAGAAAATACCGTATATAGTAACAGGTGATCACACCATTGTATATACCCCAAAATAATATCAATAAAAATCTGCTGGGGCGCAGTAAACAAGCCCTCACAAAGCTCTATACCCCAGAAATTAAAAACGTTACGGCTCTTTGAAAATCGCAACACAAGCAAGATTTATTTTTCCAAAATATTTGAATTTTTTTTCACCACTTAAAGGGAACCTGTCAGGTCCAGTATGCAATATGCGCTTCTGAATGTCGGCACTTCCAGTAATGCGCACTAGACCTCTCTGAAGCCTGGATGGGTATACCCGGCTTCATACTGCGCATGACCGGTAGTGCTCGGTATTCAGAAGTGCGGTCACAGCGAACACTGATATGGAGGGCAGACTTGTCAGGGGATATAGTCCCTGCGCTCATTAGCATAAGATAAAAGATCTTTAGAAATACTTTTCCTAAAGATCTCTTTATCTATGCATCCAGAACTGCTCGTGGTTCTGGGTGCATATTGGACCTGACAGGTTCCCTTTAAATAAAACAAAAACTAAACATGTTTGTTATCTACGCAATCGTACTGACCTGTTGATTTATACTACCCCACCAGTTTTATGGTAGAATGAACTCTAAATATAAAAACACAAAATAATTGCAGAATTTCACTTTTTGGGGTTGTTTTGCTATTTTGCCACACTTAGAATTAATGGCTTACCATTATATCATATGATAAAATAAATGGTGTCATTCAAAAGTACAACTCATCCCCAAAAAAAAACGAGATTACTGATGAGGGGAGGACATTCCCTGGGGTCAGTCTATAAAATACATTGTGACTGTCGTATTCAGGAGCCAATGAATGAAATGGAACATTTTAGTTGTGATCTGAGTGACTGCTACAAGGAACTACTTCACCATCAGGCTGTGTGCACACGGTGCATTTTATGATGCATTTTTTTCGTGTAGATTTTCTCAAATCTGCAAGGATATCCTTATGCCAGCAAAATCTTTAAGAATCCTGAATTGCTCTGCACATGTTCAAAATTTTTTCTTGAAGATTTGTGTGCAGAAAATAATCAGCATGTCAATTATTTTTGCGTTTTTTACCTGCATTTTCACCATTGAAAGCAATAAAAGTAAGGCTATGTGCGCACGTTGCATACTAGCCCTGCAGAAATTTCTGCAGCGATCTGAAGAGCACATGTGCGCTTCAAATCGCTGCAGAAAATGTCCGTAGAGAAAAAAAAAAAAGCCGATTCCATGCGCTCTGCCTGCAGCTCCTGCCATAGACAGAGCAGGAGCTGCCGGCAAAGCGCACGGAAGAAGTGACATGTCACTTCTTGAACGCAGCGCTTCGGGCAGCAGCCGAAGCGCTGCGCTCTAAGACGCCACGTGCGCGCGGCCCCTGCACAATCTCCATAGGTTATGCAGGGGACGCAGGACGTATGCAGTTATGCTGCGCTACAAAGCGCAGCGTAACTGCATGTATTTACGCAACGTGCGCACATAGCCTAAGCATGCAAAAAAAAAAAAACACGCATAAAAAACACATCAAGTCACAAAAAAAATGCACATTTTTGCAGCAGAGTTTTTCCTGCCAGGAGATGCAGATTTTCTGCAACCAAATCTGCAACGTGTGCACATAGCGTAAGGGGTACTTTGCACACTACGACATCGCAGGTGCGATGTCGGTGGGGTCAAATTGAAAGTGACGCACATCCGGCATCGCAGGCGACATCGTGGTGTGTAAAGCCTAGATGATACGATTAACGAGCGCAAAAGCGTCGTAATCGTATCATCAGTGTAGCGTCGGCGAAAACCATAATTACCTTGCTGCGACGGTCCGATGTTGTTCCTCGCTCCAGCAGCAGCACACATCGCTGTGTGTGAAGCCGCAGGAGCGAGGAACATCTACCGGCGTCACCGCGGCTCCCGTAGGATATGCGGAAGGGAGAAGGTGGGCGGGATGTTTACATCCCGCTCATCTCCACCCCTCCGCTCCTATTGGCCGCCTGCCGTGTGACGTCATAGTGACGCCGTACCACCCGCCCTCTTAATAAGGAGGCGGGGTCGCCGGCCAGAGCGACATCCCAGGACAGGTGAGTCTATGTGAAGCTGCCGTAGCGATAATGTTCGCTACGGCAGCTATCACAAGGATATCGCAGCTGCGACGGGGGCGGGGACTATCGCGCTCAGCATCGCAGCATCAGCTTGCAATGTCGCAGCGTGCAAAGTGCCCCTTACTGTTCGCTTACTGGTTATATAAAACCGTACCAATTTTTTAACCAGAAAAGTTGGACGACTGAAATCGGTTTGGTTTTCCATGTGCCATGCGAGAAAGTGAGTTTTTTTCTTGCCTCTCTTCTATATGCAATGCGGGTTTTTTTTTCTCAGCAACTATTCTTCCAGAATCACTTACAGGACTACAGGGGAATCAAGTGTAACATTTCACAGTGATATACAAACAAATATAGCTTATACATCTCTTTCGCTGGGTCTTCTGATTTTGCCTCCTCCTTCTTGATGTTACTTTCATACTGCATAAAAAAAGAACCATCATATGCTCACTTACTCTAGGGTCCTGATGATCCACAGCGGGTGGACCACAGCGCTGTCATCGTGCGCACAAGACATCAGAGACCCAGCGCTTAGCGATGATGTCACCACGCTGGGACTTTGATGTCGTGCGCGCACATTGTCATCAGTGGCAGTGAAGGGAGATCGTATCTTCCAGCACTATCACAAAGGTTAGCTATATCGGTGCTATGCGCACGCTGATATAGTTAACAGTAGCATAGCTCTGAGTGGACCTCCTCTGAGCACGGGGCCCGCACCCTCTGCCCCCCGGTAGCTACACTACTGATCAGCAGTCATTAAAAATTAACAAAACTAAACACAGTTTCCTATGTTTCAGTCCTGCAATGTATCTGTAAAAATTAGATGCTATAAGGCGGTTTTGTATGGAATTGGTTTGGTTTTTTTGCACACCCATACACTTGAATGGGAGAGTCTCATCAGACTCACTGAAGAAACTAGTGCATTCTGTAATTTTTTTTCACACTCGGATTAAGTGAAAAAATAAATTGTCATCTGTATTGTCCCTTGGAATAACGTTGGTCTGAGTGCTGTCTATGTGCTCTCCAATTATACATAGACAGCACTAGGACCAGAAATATAGTCATGGGAACCTACCCTAAGGATGGGCCACTGCTCTTGGTCCACTGCTGTGTGCTGCCCCCGAGGCCAAAATTTTACAGCCAGCCTTTGATGATCCACACCATCTAATTTTCTGTATTACTGGGATTTATGGGTGATTGCTGTGAATCAATTAATGTTAGAACCAGTAGAAACTACTCCAGAATTATACTGTTAATCAGCTACATCCAAATGTCATATGGGCATGACACTTAGATCAATAATACACAACCAAAAGAAAGTCCCCAAAGAAATAGAAGCAAAAAAGCGATTCATGCTAAAAATAAGTATACTTTATTAATAATTGCTCTAAAAAAAAACGTTTTATACACAAAACAAAAATTAAAAAACAGAAGGATTACTCCTGAGAGGGACAACCATACTACCTGAATTTGGTTTGACAAGGTACAGTAAAAAATTGGGCACAATAAGGTGGAATAAAAATCACCACACCTCATGAGAAAAAACACCCCAAAAATAAATAAATACTATAAATAGTCTAATACATAGATGTATTATTCACATGATGAAAGGGACTACCTAATTCCATCAGGCTATAAGCCACCATAAAGATATATCACAATCCTCTCTGTATCTCCCTCATCCTCTTCATGGCTGACCCTCCATGACTATCCTGGGATCTACACAAGGGAGAAAGCAGGACTTGGTAAGTGTGTGTGTGTGTGTGTGTGTGTGTGTGTGTGTGTGTGTGTGTACATATGCAGTGTACAGTGTGTATGTATTCTCAGTAGTCTTTTTGAACTGCTCCACAATATTTTTGTATACATATGCAGTATGCAGTATTTTGTATATATATATATATATATATATATACATATATATATATATATATATATATATATATGTATATAGATATATACCGTACTGCTCAAAAAAATAAAGGGAACACTAAAATCTAAAATACCATTGTGCTGTTTAGGTGTTCCCTCAATTTTTTTGAGCAGTATATATATATATATATATATATATATATATATATATATATATATATATATATATATATATACAGAATAGATGTGTTTCTATGTGTATTTAAATTATATGTGTTTGTACATACTATATTTCTGTTTTATGTATATATATGTATACATATATATGTATATATATATATATATATATACACATACATGGTACAAACAGTATATAGACCAGCTAACCTGTCCGAGCTCTGATCAGAATGAGTCCTCCTGTTTCCCACTATGGTGCACGGATCCTGGACTGGGAGAATATCCTTGACAATGAGTAAAATAGGAATGGATCCAGCAAATACTCAGGAAGTCTAGATGGCAGTAAAAACATTTTTTGGTTTGGGCAAATTTATTGAAAAAAAGTTAAAAATGTACAGAGCTGGAGACAATTAATATAGGCAGGACACATGCAACCATGGACAACGCGTTTCAGCGGTGTAAACCGCCTGCCTCATGGTCCAAGCCATGGAGAAGAGAAAACACAGTAGTTTGACAATAAATGACTTCTCCCAAAAACTAACCATGAGTGGAAAAAAAGTTTTTGTGTTATCATTAATATATTCTGAAAAAAGGCCAAGAAAGCCAAAAAATCTGCAGGGGTATGTAAACTTTCAAGCACAACTGTATATTGTGGCCAACCTAAGGGTGTTTTCTTACATCCGAAATACACAGTGCAAGTTCAGACTGCTACGGCCAGACTGACCACAGATCTCCTCCTAACATCCTAGCCTCACAGGCATATGGGAGACTGTTCAGGTTAAGAGACTCACAGCTACTCTGTCCACCGCAGTCCGTACTCGGACCATGAATGTCAATCCCTCTGAAGTAAGACCTCAAGAAAATAAACATTTCTAATCATTCCCTCTATCTATAAAAAATAGTTGCTCAATTAGGAAATCTGCCAGAAATGAAAAAATGAAAGATAATATTAAATGGACAGGCTCAACTCAAAATCAACTCAATAATGAGAAAGCTTTTACAGTATGATTAATGTCACTTACAATTAGTGCCGCAGTGATTATCACATCTTCATATGAAGCGTATTACTTGATTAGAAATACTATTTGGTCAAATAATTGGGCAATTTCACAGATGAACTGACGACTCGGCTTTAATAAACTTTTGTGACATTTTACATATTATAAAACAGAAATGGTGTGAACACTTAATGGTATAAAATGATAGAATTATAAACTAATAACTTCAGATTAGACTTACTTCAATAACTTCCCATTAACTACATATGTGACAAAGCATGTATAATACTCCACTATGACATAAGCTCAGGTAATGAGAAAATTACACAAAATGCAAATGTACTTGTCTTTGCTTGTTGGTAAAAATTTAAGATCAAAATTACCTTAACATTATTTGGAAAGAATAAAAAATATGTGACAACTGCTCCATTCACTGTTTGTTACACATGTGCTCTACTGCTTCATAGGAGGTCAGACATACAGGCAGATACTTATCCTCATGCGATATCACCAAGGAGGCGCCTGATCAGCTTCATATTTATTCTGCAGCTGAACAATGACCCCAAACACACAACCAAAGTTATAAGGAACTATCTTCAGTGTTAAGAACATGGAGTCCTGGAAATATAGATCCGGCCTCCAAAGAGCCCTAATTATCCAAACTGTCTGGTATTATAGAAGGAGACAGAAGGATTTGCTCAAGATTATATACACAAAAGATCGGTGGTTAGTTCTCTAATATGTTTACAACAACCTCCCTGCTGAGATTATTCAAAAACTGTACAAGTGTACTGTCACAGGTATTTCATGGTTGACAAAAAAGTCCCGTGGTGTCCGGCTGTAGAAGGTTGTAGCATCCTGACATTCTAGACTTCCTGCTGTTGTAGAAATGGTATGCTATGTATCTTCTCTGCTTTGGGTTAATCTCTTCCCTTTTAGGACTCAGCTGATATCCTCAACTTTCAGCTGTTAATCATCATCACTTTCCCTTGTGTCCTTAAATACTCTCATTTTCCCTGAGTGTTTGCTGATGATATATTGCTATACAGGCCTTGGATGCAAGCAGTCAGCTTGCAATCATCTGAAGAAACATTGTCCTTTGTTTCTGTCTTTCCCTGAGTCTTCTTGGAGATAAGTTATCTATTCACTCCCCTTTTTTGTTCTCCCTGTGTCTTTTTTAGACCTTAGTGTTGTTGACTAAGCACTCATCCCATCCGTTCCTTACCTAGGGCCCAGTTCAGAGTCAACCAGGTGCAGGTATCCTGCTCGGCACATAGGTGGGGATCCTATCTAGAGTGGTCAGCGAAGCCAGGGGCCAGCGGAAGGTTTGGTCAGGGGTCACCATCTCCCCCTTCCCGAGACACAGATTCTCCTTTCTCTTTCCTGTCACCATATGTGTGGTACTTCCCCATACCTAGTGTGACATGTACCAAGAGGAACTGATGCTAATTTGAAGGCAAAGGATGGTCACACGGAATATTGATTTGATTTAGATTTTTGTTTTGTTCATTCAATGTACGTTTTGTTCATTTATAAATCTAAACTATTAAGATTTCTATTTTTAAATGCATTCTTATTTTGCAGCATTTTTCCACACTTGCCTACTTTTGCACAGCACTGTATATACTGTATATGTAGAAACCCTGCTGTCATGTTACTAAGATCTGGTTCCTGGAGTCCTAGCTCTGGCTAAACCCGCACACACCTAAAACACTCACACAACACCACCCTGGACCATTAGAGCGCATGACAGAGACACAGGTTCAGAGGGTTGGCCGTCCTATGGTGTAAAGCCTGCCCAGGAAGTGGAAGTTGCCTAGGAGGTGTAAATCCAACCCCCCTATAGTTAGGTCCTTAGAGGGGAGGGGAGGGGTTGGTGAGTGGACGAGAGGAGTCCAGACGGAGAGAAAGAGAGAAGGGAGGAGGTCACCCGGCTGGGTGTCAGGTCTGGGTGCGAGGCTTGAGGATCGATCGCACGATGCCCAGGGGAAAAGCACCTGGCTGCGGGGGTCTGCAAGGGACTCTGACAGAGCTGTGCACACAACTGGGTGCAGAACCCGAGGGGAGAAGTAGGAAAGCTTCAAGCCTTCTGCCAGAATCTGCATGGTGAGGAAACTTCCAGAGCTCCTCACCACCCTTAATGGCCCTTCAAGTGTTCCAAGCCAGGAGGGAGCCACGCCACAAGAGAAGTGCATGGAGGGGTCCATAGCTAGGCTATACGGACAGAGCCAGGACAAAGGTAACCAGGAATCTGTCCCCAGCACCAGGGGAGTGTAACCCGTGAGGAAATCATCAGTAAAGACTCCCTGTTTCACTTGGACTTTGCCTGCTTGCATTCCTTTCAGCCTGCACCTCATTCAGCACATAGAGGACACTGGGGTTTACCCTACCTGTGGAGGGGGTTAACACATTTGCTGCTGATTCCATCTGCCCCGGCCCCTCACAAGCAGCAGCAGCGACTTCTATTTCCTTGCCGCACTACGTGGCATCACGAACATTAACTTTATAATCCCTTGAAAATAGCCCCTGCCACCTTATTAAGCGTCCGCCATTACCCAGGTCCAGGATCACTCGAGCCACCGACCACCCGGATCCGAGCAGCTCGGCTGCCCCGGGGCGCAACATATACATATATATATATATATATATATATATATATATATATAAAATATCACTATACATCTTATACCCAAATCACTTTTTTTTAATATAAGTTTTAGAATTGGAGTCTTTTATAACAGAACTCGGCCAGAGGTACAATTCATAGCTTAATCCTATACACATATATCATGTGCATTTATAATACTGGTGAATTCTTACGCAGACGAGGAGCCTACATGTCCTGGGCCAAAATACTACCGTGTACCTGGCACCCCTGGAATATTTGACGCTGAGCTGGGTAGTGATTGTCTTCAGCTTCTCAGTTTCCGTCATTTACTGAATATAGACGTCGGAGCATAAAGCGAGCCTCAGGCAGTGAGCGGAGGACAGGCGGGGAGCTGCAGCAGCAGGGGCGGGTGAAGGCTAATTTATTGTTTATAAACCCATTCCTGGCTCATTTGCTCCATTTTTGTGAATGTGATTCCAAGACACTCACATTACCTAGAATCTGTGAATGTTGGTAAAATCTAAATGAGTCGATTAGTTTACAATCGATTTGCTCATCTCTAGTGCACATAGCCTGTATACCCTGTGCTGATGTCTCCAGCTGCAGTTTATGGATCTCATATAGAACAGAGAAGGTGCTAAATGGTTTTCACAATCTGACTAATAAGTGTCAGTGTTTTCTTCCTAAAAACCATTCTGCTAAAAATGAGCACTTGCTCTGAGATAATCACCAGTTTTATTGCGTGGCATAATGAAACACATTTTAAAAGAAGGGTTTCTTTGCCTAAAACGTCATTTTTATCTTACTAATTAGGAACTACTAATTCTCATCCTAAATTGTCTGAAATGTTTCTAATATATAGTACTGCTTAACAGACTCTCTGTGAATAACACTAAAGGGTGCTTTATACGCTGCGACATCGCTAACGATATATCGTCGGCGTCACGCCATTAGTGATGCACATCCGGCGCCGTTAGCGACATCGCAGCGTGTGATACCAAGGAGCGATGATCAACGATCGCAAAAATGTCAAAAGTCGTTGATCATTGACACGTCGCTCCTTTCCATAATATCGTTGCTGCTGCAGGTACGATGTTGTTCGTCGTTCCTGCGGCACCACACATGTGACACCGCAGGAACGACGAAAATCTCCTACATGCGTCCACCGGAAAAGAAGGAAAGAAAGAGGTCATCTCCACCCCTCCGCTTCTATTGGACGGCTGACGTGTGACGTCGCTGTGACGCCGCACGAACCGCCCCCTTAGAAAGGAGGCGGTTTGCCAGCCAGAGCGATGTCGTAGGGAAGGTAAGTCCGTGTGACGGGTGTAACGGGCAGCGATTTGCCTGTGTCGCACAACCAACGGGGCGGGTACGCTCGCTAGCGATATTGATACCAATATCGCAGCCTGTAAAGTACCCTTTAAGCTACAGTCACACATCCGTGTATTAGCGTCCGAGCGAAATGGGACAATTTATTTCTCCATCCTAATTGCATTTATGGAAGATCTTCCATAAAAATGCTCGAGTTCCCCATTGACTTCCATTAAGTTCGGTATTCAAGTCAAACCTGTCTGAGCATCCAACCAGCTCATTTCGAGTACCGAGAATGGTAGTGCTCGCTCATCACTAGCTTTGAGTAACCAGCACCTGAGCATGGTAGTGCTCGCTCATCCCTAGTTATGAGTACCGAACACCTGAGCATGGTAGTGCTCGCTCATCCCTAGTTATGAGTACCGATCACCTGAGCATGGTAGTGCTCACTCATCACTAGTTATGAGTACCCAGCATCCGAGCATGGTATTGCTTTATCATCACTAGTTACGAGTACCGAGCACCCGTGCATGGTAGTGCTCGCTCAGTGTCATCATTAGTTACGAGTACCGGGCACCTGACCATGGTAGTGCTTGCACATCACTAGTTTTGAGTAACGAGCACATGAGCATAGTAGTGCTCGCTCATCACTAGTTTTGAGTACCGAGAACCGGAGCATGGTAATGCTTGCTCATCACTAGTTTTGAGTACCGAGAACCGAAGCATAGTAGTGCTCGCTCATCACTAGTTTTGAGTACGGAGCATCCGAGCATGGTAGTGCCCGCTCATCACTAGTTTTGAGTACCGAGCACACAAGCATGGTAGTGCTTGCTCATCACTAGTTATGAGTACCCAGCATCCGAGCATGGTAGTGCTTGCTCATCACTTGTTTTGAGTACCAAGCATATGAGTATGGTAGTGCTCACTCATCACTAGTTTTGAGTTTCGAGCACCCGAGCATGGTAGTGCTCACTCATCACTAGTTACGAGTACTAAGTACCCGAGCATAGTTGCGCTTGCTCATGACTAGTTATGAGTATCGAGCACCCGAGCATGGTAGTGCTCGCTCATCACTAGTAACGAGTACTGAGCATGGTAGTGCTCACTCATCACTAGTAACGAGTAATGAGCACCTGAGCATGGTAGTGCTCTCTCATCACTAGTTTTGAGTACGCAGCACCTGATCATGGTAGTGCTCACTCATGGCTACATATGACAGAACCTATATCCTATAGCTTTGCCATGAATGTACAAGATTGTACAGCCTTCTTTAATTATTAACTTTCTAATAGTCACTTCTTGAACAGTGATATAAAAAAGACCAACATTGTATGAAAAAAACATGTTTTAAATAATATATCCTTTTCCTTCAGAGGAAAAGTATCAACAATATTAATTTTTAATAGTTAAAACCAGCTATTATTTTGCATTTTTTTTATAATTATTATTATTATTTTCTTCTGCCTTTTTCATTGCTTTTCCAGCTCACGTTTGCACAATATATAATTGTATCAACCCTCAGAATAAAGATAACGGCAATATTAGCTATTGTATATTTAATTTAACCTCTTGCCGATGTGTGATGTCAGACAGCTGGTGTAGGTATATGGAGTGAGCTTAGAAACTGAGCTTGCGCCATAGCTGGCAGATGTCAGCTGTGTTATACAGCCAACAAAAGCTTGTAACAGCAGTGATTGGTGCTGTCAATGTCTGACACTGGCATTTAAGGGGTACAGTCCAGTGATGTGCCATCCTGGACACAACTTAATTGTAGGGTGCCGATTGGCTGAACGCCATGTTAGCCTTTGGCCTGTTGAAGGCTCCCGTGGCTGCCATGTTTGTGAAATCAAAGCATGGGCTTCATAGCTACCAACGATTTTAGCTATATAATTCAATACAGTTTTAACAGGACAGAAAAAAAACAAGTTTTAAAATAATATTGAAAAGAAAAAAAATTAAATCACTCACCTTTTCCCCCTTAAAAATAAAATAATTAAAAAAAAAAAAAAGTAATTTTTTTTTTATATCAGTGCATCAGTAAAAGTCCAATCTACGGTGCCTTTACGCCGTTGCTGTTTTACGTATTTTGATACCTCACAACCTGGAATTTAACTGGGTTGTTTTGTTGTTGTTTTTTTGAGGGTTTGCATCAGTTCATGAAACAAACATGCCTACAACTATGAATATTTGGTTTTCTTCTTATTGTGAAGCAAACAACAAATAGGACAAAATAACTGAAAACTTCAGTGTGCATAACTATTTACACTGTCTATTCCTCAAGGCAAAACTGCTCCAGCTCCTTCAAGTTAGATGGTTTCCTCTGGGGACCAATCTTCAAGTCTGACCACAGATTTTCAATTGGATTAAGGTTTGGGCTTTGATTAGGCTTCTCCAATACATTTACACATTTCCCCTCGAGTCTTGCTTTAGCAGTGGTTTTGTGTCATTGTCTTGTTAGAAGGTGAACCTCCGTCCCAGTCTGAAATCACTGACAGACTGAAACATGTTTTGATCAAGAATATCTCTGTGTTTCGCACCATCAATCTTCCTGTTTCCCTTGATTTGAACCATTTTCTCTGTCCCTGCTGCTGAAAAACATCTCAACAGCATGATGCTGCCACCACATTTCACTGTGGGGATGGTGTTCTTGAGGTGATGAGCTGTATTGGTTTGGCACCACACATAGCGATTATTTTGGTGGCCAAAAAGTTAAATTTTGGTCTAATCTGACCACAGCACCTTCCTCCATACATTTGGGAAGTTTCTCACATGTGTTTTGGCAAAATTAAGACGAGCCTTCCAATTTTTGGCTGTAAGTAAAGGCTTTTTTTCTGGCTACTCTTCCGTAAAGGCTAGCGCTATGCAGTGTATGGGTTATTGTGGTCGTACAAACAGATACTCCAGTCTCTTCTGGAGAAATCTGCAGCTCCTTCAGGGTTACCTTTGGTTTCTGTGCTGCTTCTCTGATAAATGCCCTACTTGCCTGGGCTGAGAATTTTGGTGGGTGGCCCTCTCTTGGCAGCTTTGTTATAGTACCATGTTCTTTCCATTTGTTGATAATGGATTTGATGGTGCTCTGGGAGATCATAAAGATATTTTTTTTACGTATATGTCTATCTTTTTTATGTATATGTCTCAACAACTTTGTCTCTGCCTTTACTGAAGATCTCCTTGGTCTTCATAGTGTTGCTTAGAGATGTCCGTGGTCTTCATGGTGTTATTTGGTTAGTGTTGCCTCTTGCTTAATGGTGTTGCAGCCTCTGGGGCCGTTCAGAAAAGGTGTGTATATACTAACAGAGTATGGGACACAAGTGGACTTCATTTCGCTAAATATGTGAGTTACAAAAAAAATTGCTTGCACCAGAGATTTTTATGGGCTTCATAGTAAAAGGGGTGAATACTAGTGATGGGTGAGTGTGCTTGACACTGCTCGATCCTTGATTGAGTATCCTGAAACTCGGGCACCATGCTCGAGTTCCTGCCCTGCATGTTTTACGGCTTTTTTTCAGCCACTAAACATGTTGGGATTTCCTGCCAATCGCAGTAATGTTGTAGCCATGTTGGCTATTGACATTACTGTGATTGGCTGGCCGCATAGCGTCATCGGGTCTATATAAGACCTGGTGACGCAGGGCTGCCTGATGACCCACTAAAAATTATGAGTGGGGCCCCCTGCTGACCTTCTAAAAAGTAAGTTACGGCCTCCTGCTGGCCCTCTAAAAAATATTAGTGAGTGCTGCATGATGACTCTCTTTGTATGGTGGAGGAGGACAAGAAAAATAAAAAAATGAACCGCATATCCTTTTTCAGGTTTGATGGGGTACATAAGAATACACAAAAAATAAAAAAAAGATAATTTGATTTGGCTTTATGTTGCTGTCATGTGCTGGGGTTGGGAACTGAGAAGAGGTGAAGGGTGGACCCAACACCAAAAGAATCGGGAATATTAAAATATCAAAATTTTATTGGACATCTAAAAATACAAAGGGTCCAAGGTTGAGAGGACGCACATAAGGACACCTTATGCGTTTTGGACAATAAGTAAAAACAAGTCCTTAATCATAGGTGTTTTTACTTATTGTCCGAAATGCGTAAGGTGTCCTTATGCGTGTCCTCTCAACTTTGGACCCTTTGTATTTTTAGATGTCCAATAAAATTTTGATATTTTAATATTCCCGATTCTTTTGGTGCTGGGTCCACTCTTCACCTCTTCTCAGTTATATACCAGCCTGGCCGATCTGGAGGACTGTGAGCACCTTTAAGTCCTGGAGCACAGTTGCCTATGGTAAGCTTAACTGTTTGTTTTTTTTCTCGCTGGGGTTGGGAAGTCAGAGCTAATCCAAGTTTGGTAATTTTTAAAATAGTCAGCGTGTCAGCATCTTCAGTTTACAGGCAGATGCACTTATCAGTTCTTATGCCCCCGGTGGCACTAAGGCCCTGTGGAATCAATTTAATCATGGAGGTAGCTGTGAATCCAGCCTACAAGACTGATTTGGCTCAAGTCTGTGGCAAGTAAAATTATGAGTAAGAGCTGCATGACAACCTTGTTGATAAGGTAGAGGAGAAAAAGGAGGAAGAGGATGACATGAAATATAATAAACCTTGAATTGTATACCCTTTTTGTGGTGGGAAGGGGTGCATGAGAATACACCAGAAAAAAAAAATAAATTATACATATATATATATATATATATATATATATATATTTGAATTGACTTTATGTTCTGCTAATGTCATCTGCTGGGGTTGAGAATTCAGGGCCAATCCAGGCCTTGTTCTTTTTTATTTTCATTTGACAGGTAGATGCGTCTATTAGTTATTATTCCCCCAGTGGCATTAAAAACCTCTGGAATCAATTTAACCAGGGAGGTAGCAGTGACTGCGACCTTCGAGCCTCAGATTTGCCTCAATTCCATGTAAAATAATAAAAATGAAGATGCATTGATAGAATGGGAGACAGGCCCAAATGCACCGCTTGTGGGAATAAATGGACAAAAGACTTGTGTTGTTCTTTCCTCTTGAATGGATTGGAGAAGTTCATGAATTTCCATGTGCAAAGGTCTCTAAGGAGATTAACAAAAAGGTTCTAACATGTATAAGAAAAGTAATCAATATGAAGCCTTGGGGCTGCCTGATGCCCTGAGCCGACACAGGAGGAACTGCCACCCACTTTATCTGGAGCAAAATCGGAGTTGGATGTCTGAAGGTCCTTGTTGTGACACTTATACTCTGAGTAGTGGCCTCTGGGATTCCTGTTGTTGGCCAAAGAAGTCCCACTCTTTTTAAATGTAAATGTTTCCTGAGGCCCCACTCTACGTGTGTCAGGGTGTTATTGGAGTTCCTCTTTATAATTTTTGGCAGCCCCTGTACATAGTGCATACAATTTACCAGTCTAGAAGTCCCACTTTTTCCAAATGGGGAAAAATGTTTTCTGAGGCCATCCTCTATGTATATTCCTGAGTGTGTTGCAATTCCTCCTTTAAATTTTTGATAGACCTTGCACTTAGTAGATAAGCTTCACCAGTCTAGGAGTCCCAGTCCTTACAAAAGGGAAAAAAACATTGCTCTCAGCATTTTTACAGCAATTGTTTCACCATTGAAAGAAATGAGAGTGCAAAAACAGCAAAAATGCTACTTGTTAACATAGCCTAAAGGAAGGTGGTGTTGTTTTTTTCTCTGTAGTTAAATTTGACTTATATTCAAGTCATTATACAGGAAAGAATGTGGCATAATACTTTGACAACATTGTTACCAGTAGCAACATAGGAGTAAGAGACGTGTCCAGACATATTCACCATGCTGTTCCCATTCCATTTGAGCACTGTTTCCATCCATTTTAGTGATTGTAGTGCCCGCCCCCTCCCGCCAGACTTCCAAATTGCTTGACTTGAGTACTGAACAACCAAGCATTTTAGTGCTCACCCATTAGTAGTGAATACATACGCATATGGCAATTTTTATTTATTTTATCCTATAAATTAAAGTTTTACCTACATTTTCTGACTTTACTTCCCCAACTTAGACTAATAAGTGCCGATGCATCACACACAAAACAGACTACAAAAATATTTAAACAGAGGTTATAATGTAACAAAATAGTTAAAAAGCTAAGGGGTAAAAACTTTTGCAAGGCACTGTATCAAAATACAAAATTATTTAAATCATACAATAAACGTCATAAAGCAAAAAAATTGACAACCCCTAAATATCTGGGTTTTTTTCGGCTGACACACCTCCCCCCAGGATTGCAATATTAAGCAATCAAATCGTATGCACTCAAAAAGAAAGTAAATAAATCAGATCGCTAAACAAAAAAACAAGCCCTTATACATTTCCATTAACAAGTGTAATATTGGGATAATCGTGCTGATCTGAAGAATCATGTTGCGAAGTCATTTTTACAGTACAATGAATGCTGTAAAAACAAAACCCCCCAAAAACAATGTATGGTAAAATGGATAATATTATTCAAAACTACAACTTGTTCTACATAAAAAAAAAACAACCCTAGCCTATGCCGACGGAGAAATAAAATGTATGTCTCTGGGGGGAAGGAGGGAAAGACTAGTGATATGCAGAGTCAAGTGGAATTGAAAACTACTCAAATTTTAAAGAATTCCCCATTCACCAAAATGTGGATTTTTCGTAATTTGCCTCCACTAGGCTTTAGCAAAAAGATGGACACTTACCACCATTTTTCTGAATCATAAAAGGCCATCAAAATGTTAGACAATAAAAAAAAACCCTTATGTTCACCTCTATGGACCCTCTGATACTCACTATCACCCATTCGGTCCTCGTCACATCTTCGGATTGGTGTCAGTGGCGCTGAAATCCCCAGGTCCTCAGTCGCTATCCAAGGCTCCTGGGTTTGTTAGGTCTAGGATGGTTCTGTGCATGGGGCTACAAAGGCCGATGCCCAAGGCATCATGGCGTGCGGCATGTACTTTGCAGGCGCATGTACAAGAACCTTTCCTAGTCTTTTAAACCAAGGAGCTTTGGCCTAGCGACTAAAGTCCCGGGGATTTCAGCATCACTGACACCAATCCGAAGATGTGATGAAGCCTGGATAAGTGGCGATGAGGACAAAGATTTTTAATATTTTTTCCCTATTACGGTTCTAATAATGGACAATAAGTTTGCGGAAAATAACATAACACAAATCAAATTTCTCTGGAAAAATGTGCAAACAGGCCAATTCTAATTTAGCCTGATCTGCTAATCTCTAGGAAAGACGCAAGTGCATAAATGAAAATAAATGAAAATTTGACATGGTGGGAAGAATCCTTTCTGGACTTGGCTCACCATTCCGGAGGTTGCCTCAATATCCTCTCTGTTCCTGCCTGGGATTCTGGCACAGACAAAGTGGTAGCCAACCACACAACAGGTATAAATCAAAGACACAAAAAGTCCAGGAATCCACTTGACAAAAATAAAATATAACTTTTAATCCAGATAAGAAAAAAGTGCGAGGCATTAAATACACTGGCAGTAGACAGCAATCTTGCAAGACTAAGGGCTACTTTGCATGTTGCGACATCGCTAGCATCGGCTAGCGATGCCGAGCGTGATAGTACCCTCCCCGTCACACATGCGATATCTTGTGATAGCTGCCGAAGCGAACATTATCGCTACGGCAGCTTCACACGTACTTACCTGCCCTGCGACGTCGCCCTGGCCGGCGACCCGCCTCCTTCCTAAGAGGGCGGGTCGTGCGGCGTCACAGCGACGTCACACAGCAGGCGGCCAATAGAAGCAGAGGGGCGGAGATGAGCGGGACGTAAACATGCCGCCCACCTCCTTCCTTCCGCATAGCCGGTGGAGGCAGGTAAGGAGATGTTCCTCGCTCCTGCGGCTTCACACACAGCGATGTGTGCTCCGCAGGAACGAGGAACAACATCGTATCTCCTATTGGTGCGACATTATGAAAATGACCGATTTTCAACGCTTTTGCGATCGTTTATCGGCGCATCTACTGTAGGCTTTACACATTGCGATGTCATTACCGGCGCCGGATGTGCGTCACTTTCGATTTGACCCCGATGATATCGCAGTAGCGATGTCGCAGCGTGCAAAGTACCCCTAAGCGTTTCGGCGATTATCTTCTTCAAGGTCTAAACAGGCGATGCACAAGTGATTTTTAAAAGAGGAAAGAGGAAACTGCCATTATTACGTAATCAATTATTCCAGGGAGTTTCCTCTTCCTGTTTCTTCTTTTTTAAAAATCACTTTGTGCATTGCCTGTTTAGACCTTGAAGAAGGCGATAATCGCTGAAATGTGTAGTCTTGCAAGACTGCTGTCTACAGCCAGCATATTTAATACCTTGCACTTTTTACTTATCTGGATTTTGAGTTACGTATATTTTATTTTTGACAAGTGGATGCCTAGCTGGACTTTTTGTGTCTTTGATTTTTACCTATTGCGCGATGGGCTACTGCTTTATCTGTGCTAGAGTCCCATGCAGGAACAGAGAGGACTATTGAGGCAACCTCCAAAATGGTGAGCTGAACCAGTCTATCCCTTTAGTTGTATATTCTGGAATTAAAGTGTAATAATAGAAAGTTACGAAAAGTGTGAACCACGAGTGAAATCTTCACCTTCACTTAAGAAATTAGTCCTTACACAGCTCCTTTGACAAACAATGTTAAGATTCTGACTCTAAAGGCCCCGTTACACGCAACGACGTATCTAACGATATGTCGCCGAGGTCACGGATTCCGTGACGCACATCCGGCGTCGTTAGCGACGTCGTTGTGTGTAACAGCTCCGAGTGTTAGCGATCAAAAATACTCACCTTATCGTTGACACATTGTTCATTTTCATAAAATCGTTGCTGTTGCAGGACGCTGGTTGTTCGTCGTTCCTGCGGCAGCACACATTGCTACGTGTGACACCGCAGGAACAAGGAACAACCTCGTACCTGCGGCCGCCCGCAATGAGGAACGAAGGAGGTGGGTGGGATGTTACGCCCGCTCATCTCCGCCCCTCCGCTTCTATTGGGCGGTCGCTTAGTGACGCAGCTGTGACGCCAAATGAACCACCCCCTTAGAAAGGAGGCGATTCGCCGGCCACAGCGACGTTGCTAGGCAGGTAAGCATATGTGATGGGTGTAAGCTATGTTGTGCGCCACAGGTAGCGATTTGCCCGTGATACACAACCGACGGGGGCTTTCACCAGGGACATTGCTAGCGATGTCGCTGCGTGTAAAGCCCCCTTAAAGCGGGCTTTATATGCAACGACATCGCTAGTGAGATGTCGTTGGGGTCACGAAATTCGTGACGCACATCTGGCCTCGTTAGCGACGTCGTTGCGTGTGACACCGCAGGAATGACCGGTAACAATCAAAAATACTCACCATATCGTTGATCGTTCTCCAGTCGTTCTTATCCCGATTATCGTTGCTGCTGCAGGTACGATGTTGTTCATCGTTCCTGCGGCACCACACATTGCTGTGTGTGACACCGCAGGAACGAGGAACAACATCGTACCTGCGGCTGCACGCAATGAGAAAAGAAGGAGGTGAGCAGGATGTTTGTCCGGCTCATCTCCGCCCCCGCTTCTATTAGGCGGCCGCTTAGTGACGCCGCTGTGACGCCGAACGAACCGCCCCCTTAGAAAGGAGGCGGTTCGCCGGCCACAGCGACGTCGCTAGGCAGGTAAGTAGTGTGACGGGTATTAGCGATGTTGTGCGCCACCGGCAGCGATTTGCCCGTGACGCACAACCGACAGGGGCGGGTACGCTCGCTAGCGATATCGCTGCGTGTAAAGCCCGCTTTAGAATATGGAGACGTAAAAACAAATTATTATTTTTAAGTGTATTTACTGTATAAAAGTAATAAACATAAAACTATATAACTTAGTATCACCGTAATTGTGCGGATTAAAGTTAACACTTTATTTATTCCACACAGTGAATAATGTAATGTTTAAAACATAAAAATAAATTGTCAGAATTACTGTTGTTTGTTTTTACCCCTCCACCTAAACAGTATTTGGCTGTATTAACATATCTGTAATCCTACAAGGGCAAAGTTGAAGGACATTAGATGATGACCACCGAGGACATTACAACCTTGTTATTTACTTGGTATTTACTAAGAACATCTGGAATATAAAATTAGATTTCTTCTTGTACTGCTAACCCGGTAATGCACCGTCCCCTGCTGTCAGGCATTCCTCAGGCAATCGTATATGTAACCGCCACATAATACAAAAGACAATATGGTAATATTGTATAAGGCAGAGCAGAGTATTCAGATCCGTCTCTCTAATGGAAAATGGTAATGACATTAGAGCATCTAATAATGAAATTGCACAGAGGCAGCTGCATGTTCCTGCCGGGAAACAACCACAATTAGCTCCACTGCTTAATCTACCGCAAATTTATGGACGTCTATAGATAACTGCAGAAACTATTCAGCAAGATGGGATAACACAAGTTCTTATACTTGAAAGTGAATTTAGCTATGAATTTAGCTCATACACGACAGTCATTTGCTGGATTTAATTCAGAGGCTTCAGCCGGTTTGACACATGCGTGAAACACGGACTGGCTTGGATCGGAAGACCTGGCCTCACCGATGGGTCTTCCAACTTGAGGTTAAAGGGGTTGTCAGGCCTTAAGCGGGCTTTACACGCTACAACATCGCTAATGTCGGAATTTGTGACGCACATCCGGCCGCATTAGCGATGCCGTTGCGTGTGACACCTATAAGCGATTTTGCATCGCCGCAAAAACATGCAAAATCGCTCATCAGTGACATGGGGGTCCATTCTCAAATATCGTTACTGCAGCAGTAACAAAGTTGTTCCTCGTTCCTGCGGCAGCACACATCGGTACGTGTGACACCGCAGGAACGAGGAAGCTCTCCTTACCTGCCTCCCGGCCACAATGCGGAAGGAAGGAGGTGGGCGGGATGTTACATCACGCTCATCTCCGCCCCTCCGCTTCTATTGGGCGGCGGTTCAGTGACGCTGCTGTGACTTCGCTGTGACGCTGAATGAACCGTCCCCTTAGAAAGGAGGCGGTTAGCCAGTCACAGCGACGTCGCTAGGCAGGTAAGTAGTGTGACAGGTCTGGGCGATGTTGCACGCCACGGGCAGCGATTTGCCTGTGTCGCACAACCGATGGGGGCAGGTACCCACGCTAGCGATTACGGTGCCGATATCGCAGCATGTAAAGCGGCCTTTAGGCTACAGGTCTGCCGTTACTCTAGGTAAGTCCAGACTTGTGAACCTTCACATCGCATGGACCGTGTGCTGTGTGTAATTTTCGATGCTGGCGCAGGGAGAGGGCAGTCATTAATTGCAAGTTTCTGACCAGATTGTGTCTGACCTCACTCAATACACTTTTATTCAGCAAGGCCATGCTCATCTAGTCTGCACATGATTATTCAAATCACATACCGGCAGGAACGAGTTCATTGCTCCCAGCCCTTTAGAATTGTTACAGCAGGCAGTACGCACGCTGTGAGGATCCTCGAAACTGGACTCACATAGAGTGTCTGCAGACTTGTCGCTAAAGGCCAAAAAATCCCTTTAAAGGGGTTGTCTGGCTGGTGCCTGTGCCAGGAGTGGGCAGTAATGTGGCCAGAAGTATGTGATTTGAATACTTTCGGCCACATTCCAACTAGACATATGTAGCCTCATTCAATAAACTTGGGTGAGACCGTGCACGTCAAGTTGGCATGTGACCACATGTACATAAATCACATACTTACAGTCATGCGCCCACTGCCGTCACTGGAGAATCCTGACAGTGCATACACTGTGAGAATTTACAAGTCTGCACAAACATAGAGTGACATCAGGCTTATACCCCAAGGCTGGACAACATCTTTAATTGCTTCATATATGCTTCTAAGGAGTTAGGTAAGAGTGGAAGACCTGGTGGTCAGTATCCAAGAACGGTCCTTGTTTTCCACGTGTGTGCGACCGGCCTCACTTGTTGACAGTGATTGGTTTTATTAGATCACATAGACACCATTAGAAGTAACAAATGGTAGGTTGGAGACCTGTTAGAGATTTCACAATAGTGTCTAGAAGCATCAAGCTACTGCTTTGGACTGACTAGTGTTGTAAAAACATCTGCAAAGGTGTCGAAAATTACAATCAAGGCAAAGATGAAGAATGGTTTATGATGACCTATGCTGGAATAACAAATTACTTCATGTGACCGCTGCAATCAATCACTATTCTCAGCAGTTTAGACCTCAAGACTGGCTGCAGACATCTCATAGGGCAAAAGGCTGCAGCCAATGTAAACTGTATACCAGTGGAAGGTTTCGGGGACGCGAAGCTGAAACAGAGGGTGAGTATATATCATTTAATTAAGTTAGTGGTATTAGTTCCTTTGGAATGCTTTTTATTAAACCTAAACAACCCCTTGAAGTGACCATAAGTATGAGTGTTAATTCAGCAATAAATATGGTTTTGTTGTTCATGGCCTACAATGTGTGCTATTAATTATAATTCAAGTAGAGCTTTTAAAACCTGAACACACACATATGGCGGTAGATGGATGAATTCTACGAGATGTAGACATTCATATTGTCCAGTTACTAATCACCAACGCAGAACAGGCCATAGGTAAATATGACTGTGTCTCTGTCTCTGGGGAAATATCACAGCTGTCAATTTTTTTCTTCCTCCTCTGGAAAATCAGACTTGATCCCAATGTAAAGTCAGAAAATTAATGTAAATGTCACGTGTCCCAGATGAATAAATCATCTAAATGAAAAATAGATTAACCTTTACATTATTATAACATGCATGAGCCAAACGTCCATGTTACCGGGTGAATTAAAGCCGATAGCCGTCAGGTGAATTTTCCTACTGATGCCACAAGTGGAACAATTTCTACAATGGCTTCTTAATGTATCTGCACACAACGTCTTTTTCAGGGAGGTTCGCCCCAATACCCACCTGAAAAAGCGCTAATTAACATTTCTATATAAAAACTACTTACTGTTCTTATGTTTAGTCTTTTAAGCATTTTTCAACCACTTCAAGATTCCAAAGACATAAATAGATGTGACCTGACCATTCCTCAGGCCTTTTCCACTCTGAAGATGTTCTGTACATTACAATACTGGAGCTCAAAAAAACGCTTGGACGTCTTTTTGAGCATTTTGTCAGGGTCAAAAATGTAAAAAACCCTTGTCATGTACATATACCATAGATATAGACATTGTGTGCACATACTCTAAAGCGGGGTTTACACGCTACGATATCGTTAACGTATTATCGTCGGGATCACGGTGTTTGTGACGAACATCCTGCGTCGTTAACGACATCGCAGCATGTGACACGTACGAGCTACCTTAGTCGTTCGCAAAAGTGGCCAAAATCGTTCGCCACGGAGAGGTCGTCCTGAATAAAAAAATCGTTAATTGCATATTAGCGATGTTGTTCGTCGTTCCTGCGGCAGCACACGTCGCTATGTGTGACACCGCAGGAGCGACGAACATCTCCTTACCTGCCTCCACCGGCAATGCGGAAGGAGGTGGGCGGGATGTTACGTCCCGCTCATCTCCGCCTTTTCGCTTCTATTGGCTGGCCGCTTAGTGATGCCGCAGTGACGTCGCTGTGATGCCAAACGCACTTCCCACTTGAGGGAGGGATTGTTCAGCGGTCACAGCGACGTCGCTGCACAGGTATGTGCGTGTGACGCTGCCGTAGCGATAATGTTCACTACGGCAGCGATCACACAATATCACATGTACGACGGGGGCGGGTGCTATCGCACTCGACATCGCTAGCTGATGCTAGCGATGTCGCAACGTGTAAACCCCGCTTAAGAGTATTTTCCTACGTTTCATCTGTATTTTTTGTCTGTCTCTATCTGTCTATCTGTCTCTCTCGGTCTGTCTCTCTGTCTGTCTTTCTTTCTCGGTCTGTCTGTGTGTCTGTCTCTGTCTGTCTGTTTCTCTATATCTCTCTGTCTGTTTCTGTATCTTTCCCTATCTGTCTTTTTGTCTCTTTGTCTGTCTCTTTCCCTGTCTGTCTCTTTCCCTGTCTATCTGTCTGTCTGTACCTTTCACCGTCTATATCTTTCCGCTTCTGTATCTTTCACCGTCTGTATCTTTCCCTGTCTGCCTCTGTCTGTCTCTTTCCCGGTCTGTGCCTATGTCTGTGTCCATCTCTCCACAGAAATCATATTACCTCACACAGAAGCTACTTATACTAAAAATGTCTTTCGTTCCCATAGCAACCAATCAGAGCTCCTATTAATAACCTCTAGTTCCCAGCTCCATTGACTTTAATGGAGGCAGGTTTTTTGGAGAGTAACTGTAAAGCGCGGGGTTACATTTTCCCGTCAAAACATAGTCTATGACGTTCCCTGAGTCACATGAGGCATCTGTGCAAAATTTTGTGATTGTAAATGTGACTTTGCGGATTCCTTTAGCGGACATACACACACACACACGTAAACTCAGCTTTATATATTTGATATTATATTTTAGATATGCATGATAAAATATTATTTTAAAACATTGGCACATGGGCTATTTCATTTTTCGAAAACACGTAAATTCCTTTTTTTTCTAAACATGGACTTATTATGGCGGTACCAAAAATAATAGTCTGATGAGAACTCAGATGTAAGCCGCTCATTATGTTATGATTCTGGTCACAGGACATCATTAATTGCATACAGTAATGATAATGACATATTTAACAATCTGAAAAGTAAACTTTGGGTTACTGCTGTTACAATGATACCAAATGATAGAGATGCAGTCACTCAGGAGACAAGCTAATTGCTATAATCTGCGCCAGTATAAAGGAGGCTCAGGAAACAAAACTCGGATTTGACCTGTAATTATTTTATAATGGCTTACAGTGGGAATTATCACAGAAGGTATCACAGAATAAAATAGTAGATCAAACAAAATGTAATCACCGCACATTCACAAAGGTCGGACTGATTTTAAGAATTTTACAATAAAATAAGTACAGTAATTATAGAAAATAAATAATTGTAATGTAATGTGAGTGGAAGGAGCCCTGATCTCCATTTTTATGAAAATCGTAATTTGCAAATTGTGAAAATTGATATAGTAGAAAGGTAATTAATTGAATAGGCATCAAAGGGGTTGTCTGGTAGTAAAATAGTAGGGTTTTTAGAGTTATTTCAACAAACATGATTTTCGCAAAGCACATTAAATACATACTTATTGGTAATGTACAGACTAAGCCTGACATAAAGGTTTATTTTTGGTACCTTTGTTCCTTTTTCATTTCTTTCTGCCCCTTTGTGCATCCAGTTTTACACAGCTGATTGGACAGTCCTATTCTTAAACTGCTAAAATGACATTTACCAGCAGCACTTGCTTCTCCTCAGTGCTGCAGACCCCTCCCTCCTCACCTGTGTGCCCCTAACTAGTGCCACATGTCTGAGTTATCATCAAGCAGATATAAGTGTAGAATTCACCTTATGCTTCTGTGTACTTTCTGCTCCAGTACAGTATCCTGCTTGATTGATTTGATCTTCTGCTATCTACATTAATAAAGCTGTCTATTTGTTTTTAAATTATTGTTTGCTTGTGTCTCTCAGAGCTCAACATTGCTGTACTCCTCCACAACAGAGCTTGTAAATATTAGTCAGTGTAGAGGTGTGTTTGTTGTCTGCTACTGATTGATATCTCTGTTCTAACTGCAAATACTGCTTTGGTGATGCATATGGCAGAGGATTATCTTCTGCCATATGCATCAACAAAATCAGCATTTACAGTTTCATGTCACTTATTAGTCAGCAGCAGACAACAACACAGTTCATCTGACAACTATCTAATGTTTATGGCAGGGTTTAGCACTTTCCTTCCATACAATAACATAAGACTGATGTTTATTAATTATTTCATTGCCTCTGAGTGCCAGATTTAGTCTATGATGATTTTTTTTTTTAAATAAACAAAAACATATCTATTGGTATTGCACAACCAAACCAATATATGCAATATGTATTATATGTATTATATACAGTATATGCAACTGAGCTACCATGCCACTAACTTTCTAAAATATATACAACTCAGTATGCAAAAATCAAACCATCACATAGCTAAACCAATATAAAAAATAAATACACACAATTCAAAAGCCCTAATCAAATATAGCCCATAAACTTGTTTAAAGAAGATAGCACAACTCCAAGATAGAAAAGGGCAAAATTTTAAGAGGAAAAAAAGCCAGAATTATAAAATGTAGCTAAAGAATAACTCAAAAAGACAATAATCATATAAAAAAAACAACAACCCATGAACATTTCTGTTTTGCTTTTACAATAATTGTCATTAAATTGGAACTTTCCTAGTGCAATTCACTACAACATGCCATCAAGTGACACATTTCTGTGTATGACAGTGTCTGGAGAATGTTCGGGGTGTAGATGACTCCTCGGTGAATCTGTGAGCAGTGAACACATCACTTGGGCTATTTTTGGATTTTGTTTATTTAAACCAATTACATTTAGCCTGATTTTCTGCTCATAATCAGTGCGCTTCATTTTCTCATCACACTGTTCTTTTTACGTTTATGGTGGTGTTTTGACAAACTGTTTAAAGTGCGTTACCGGATTATATCAGATGATCGGGATTAGGTTCTTTTTGTGTTTGGTTGTTTCACCTCATATTTTATAGTAGAATGTCTGGGAAGTAAATCAATTGGGATTAAAGTGGAAATGTCAAGGTATCATGTGAGTGATGTATTTTCTATATCTCAACCAGTTACACATTATCGCTTCCTCTTTCCTCCTTCCTATCTCCAGCACTTTATCTGTGTGTGTATCTGTCTACTGTATATCTATCTACCTGACCAGAATGGTAACTTGGATGCACTGTCTGCCCTAACCTCAATGTCCAGGTGTTAGAGAGTGCTTGATTTTTTGGCTACTCAGGTATATCATTCAATTTTGCAATGACCTGCTCTATCATCCTAAGTCATTCACCCATCTGGACAGGCTGTGGTCCCATCTGAAGCTATTCTAAATTCCATGGACCACGCATATAACGACCAGAGCCTTAGGGGTACTTCACACGCTGCGACATCGCTAGCCGATGGTAGCGATGCCGAGCGCGATAGTACCCGCCCCTATCGCACATGCAATCTCTTGTGATAGCTGCCGTAGCGAACATTAACGCTACGGCAACTTCACACACACTTACCTGAACTGCGACGTCGCTCTGGCCGGCGACCCACCTCCTTCCTAAGGGGGCGGGTCGTGCGGCATCACAGCGACATCACACGGCAGGCGGCCAATAGAACCGGAGGGGGCGGAGATGAGCGGGATGTAAACATCCCGCCCACCTCCTTCCTTCCGCATAGCCAATGGAGGCAGGTAGGAGAAGTTCCTCGCTCCTGCAGCTTCATACACAGCAATGTGTGCTGCCGCAGGAACGAGGAGCAACATCGTACCTGTCGCTGCAGCGAAATTATGGAAATGTCCAACACTACACAGATCACCGATTTACGACGCTTTTGCGATCGTTTATCGGTGCTTCTAGGCTTTACACGTTGCGACATCGTTACCGGCACCAGATGTGCGCCACTTTCTATTTGACCCCGATGATATCGCAGTAGCGATGTCGCAACGTGCAAAGTACCCCTTAGTGATGGGGGAACGTGGGGCATTATAGGGAACAAGATGGTGGTAAATTTAACATATCTGTCAAGTTGGATGTCACATCCAAGCTGCTCATTGAGATGGTGGCTGAAACGTTTTATTAGGATTTTGAGAGTTTTATGACCAATAATTTTGTTGTATATTGTATATCTCTTTCAAATTCTTCACCAATTCTCTATATTGGTTTGTGGTTTATATCCTGGTGTGACATGTGAGGTATATAATTTTTCATATATAACAATATCCAATGACTAGAGATGAGTGGACCTGTGGAAGTTATTGATTCTAATAGTCCCCTTAGGGGACTTTATGGCTACACACTCCAATCGCTTCTCCTGATCAGAGCAGTGCTTCGGCATCGCACTCTGATCAGCAGAAATGCTGTGTTACTGTGAGTGCATGTGCTGCCAATGGCGGCAGGGAACAGTGCCATCTCTGCTGGAGCATGTTAGATCACGCTGTCAGAGTTTGGATCAGAGCTCCACCTGCGCCTGTTAGCTGCACATGTCTGCTGATGTGTGGGGAATAATGCAGGCTCGGCACAAGAACCCGCATTAAAGGAAGACACAGCCAATGATGTACAGGTACGTCCTTTGCTGTAAACAAGTTAAAGAGAATTTGTTACCAGGTTTTTGTCTTCTAATCTGAGAGCCACATAAAGTAGCAGAGACTCTGATTCCAGTGATTTGTCACTTATTGAGCTCCTTGGTGTAGTCAATAGATTATCTCTAGAAGACTAGTAAACCTGCCGTTATGTCTTCATGCATATTCGTGAGTTCTGTATAACCACACCCCCACCATTGATTGGCAGCTTCCTGCCTATGCACAGTGTACACTGAAAGCTGCTAATCAGTGTTGAGGGCGGGGTTATACAGAACTCATGAATATGCTTGACAATGTCGTGGCAGGTTTATTATTCCTCTAGATATAATTTGCTGAAGCAGCCCAATTAATTACAAATCGCTGGCATCAGGATCTTTGTCTCTTTATCTTGGCTGGATATCAAAATTGGAGGGAACCCTACACCATTTTTTTTAATAATTTAAAAAAGAAACAAAAAAAACAAACATGTGGGGTCCCTAGTATTTTTATATCCAGCCAAGGTAAAGTGCACAGATGGGGTCTGCAGCCTTTAGCTGTCTGCTTTATCTGTGCTGGGTATCAAAGTACAATTATTTCCAGTTATTTATTTATTTTTACACTCGACTTTGGGGACTCAGTCAGCTAGGATGAGGGCAATCAACCACAGAGGCTGGGGGTACAGTCTGAATGCAACGATCACAGACGATGTCACAGAGGGTGGCCGGGGAAAGCAGTGAGTATTCATAAGTAGAGATGAGCGAATTCTTGGACGTTCGGTTCGGCGGGTTCAGCTGGACTTTAGATAAAGTTCGATTTTGGACCCGGACTTGACCTGAACCCCAATGGAAGTCATTAAGTGGGCAGTTTGATTCTCCGCCCGCATGCAGCAAGCCATAAACACATCACTTTCAAGGGAGGGTGGTCAGGGTTTTTTTTTTGTTAGATGCACACTACATCTGATCATGCTGTTGTTACCCCAGTGCGAGCCCTTCAAACACCGAAAGCAGCTCGCACTGAGGTGAGCACTGAGCGTACCCGAGCACAGAGATGCTCGCATGAGTTTGCATACGTAAAGCACCCGAACTCCGATTTTTGTAAAGTTTGTGATTGGTTCTTACACCAAACCTCACGTTCCCTCATCTCTATTCATAAGCTTTAATGAGTAGACCCGGAAGCAGCGTGACAACCCCATGAAAACTTGGTAAGTATAATTGTGCTGCTTTAATCCCCGTTTTCCTCCTTTTAGCATCTCCCTAACTCTTACTACCACTATTTTATAGCACTTAAGTTCAGGTCCCCATAGACTTATATGGGGTTTGGGATCTGGGCTCAAGTTCAGGTCAAGTCCAGTCCCAAACCAGACTTTTTGTTAAGTCCAGGCGAATGTGCTGAACCGGAATATCTGCGGTTCGCCTATCTCTAGTACCCTGAGGTTCAGTGTTCGTACCAAGCACAAACCGTACAAAAAAAATCCCATAGATCAGGTGCTTTATGCTTGCTTATCACTCGAGCATCGCTTGGCTATGCTCAGTGCTTAGCCGAGTACAAGCCACTTGCAGTGTTTGAACGGCTCACACTGGGGGTAACAACAGAGTTATCGGATGTAGTATGCACCCCCCCAAAAAATGGAAAAAAAACCACCCACCCTTCCAAAAAAGTATACTGGCTGGCTGCATGTGGGCAGAAAACTGAACTGCCCAGTCAGTGATTTACATTGGGGTTCAGGTCAAGTTTGGGTCCCAAACCAAACTTTATCTAAAGTCCAGCTGAACCTGCCGAACCGAACTTCTACGGGTTCACTCATCTCTAGTAACTAGTAATCTATAATATAACTATACATAATCTATGTTAACATGTTCCTATTCTGCCCCTAAATTCAGTTAGAATTGTTAAGTGCTGCGGAATATGTTTGGTGCTAAATAAAAAAAGTATTATTATTATTATTATATACATTCAGCTGGTAAAGCAAATAACAGTATATTTAATACCCCATTCACATGCTTCAGAAAAAATCCACAAAGAATAAAGAACATGCTGTGGGTTTTAATATCCACAATATGTTCATTGTTGCCACAAATTCAGCATAGAAAATCCATAGATTAGCCACTTGGATCACAATAGGGCTAAACTGTGTGTAGAGCCACTGGCAAAAATTAGAGTTCTCATTGGTGATTTCTGCCAAGGTTTCCTGGAAAACATCTGTTATAATAAAAATCTACACTGTCTATACAGTTATACAAATACTACACTGATCAGCATAAATGAGTACACCCCATCGGATTTGACATAAAATCTTTAGTTTCCTTTTAGAATTAACATTTTCTATTTACTACCATACTATAAAATACTCCGACAAATGTGGGCCACTGATTGCCTAAAATATTTGTAATTTTGCACACCCAAAAAAGAAAATTTTCTAACATCAACCCCTTCATTACCGGAATGTACCGGTACATCCTAAATCATGTCGGGGTAATCACGGCTGGCTGCTGCGGTAATCCAGCAAACAGGCGTTGGTGGATCAGCGATTCACCTGCGCCTGTTAACCCCTTAGATCGTGCTGTCAAAATGTGACAGCGCAATTTAAATGGCCGCGGCGGGGAAATCACCTTTCTCCACTGCCATCGGAGCTCCCGTGATATGATCACAGGGAGCTAATGGTTTCCATGGTAGCGAAGGGGCATATGATGACTTCTGTTGCTATCATGACATAGTTCCTGTTACAGTCAACAGAGCAGCGGCTCTAACAGTAATGCTGCATTTCTGCTGATGAGAGCTGTGCAACTCTGATCATCAGAAATGAACGAGAGATCATACAGCTGATTATTATAGTTCACTAGGGGACTAATAAAATGAAAAAAAGTAAACAAAAAAAGTTAAAAAAATATCAAAAAAACCCTAAAAGTTCAAATAACCCCGCATTCACCCCTTTGAAAATTAAATGGTTAAAAAAAAAATATACACATATTTGGTATCACCGAGTTCAGAAATGCCCAATCTATCACAATATAAAATCAATCAACCTGCTTGGTAAACAAAACAGTGTAGCGGCAAAACAAATTCCAAACACAAAAACTGCGTTTTTTGGTCATCACAAATTTTGCGCAAAATGCAATAACAGGCGAACAAAACGCAACATCTGCACAAAAATGCTATTAAAAATGTCAGTTTGAGATGCAAAAAATAAACTGTCACTGAGCCCCATATCCTGAAAAATGAAAACGATACGGGTCACGGAATACAGAGCAATTTTTGGACAAACTTCTGAATTTTTTGCCCTCCTATGGCAAGATTGACTGAAAAATAAAAAAGTTATGGCTCTCGGAAGAAGGGGAGCAAAAAAACAAAAAACGGAAACTTGCCTGGGGTGAAGGGGTTAAAGGCCATGTTTAAAAAATAAGTATACCCCAATTAAGGAGCAAGCTTTAAGGGGGCTTTACACGCTGCGATATTGGTAACAATATATCGTCGGCGTCACGTCGTTAGTGACGTACATCCGGCGCCGTTACTGACATCGCAGCATGTAACACAAATGAGCGACGATAAATGAGCATAAAAACAAGAAAAATCGTTGCTCGTTGACATGTCGCTCATTTCCTTAATATTGTTGCTGCTGCAGCAGATACGATGTTGTTTGTCGGTGCTGCGGCAGCACACATCACTGTGTGTGACACCGCAGGAACGACGAACATCTCCTTACCTGTGTCCACCGGCAATGAGGAAGGAAGGAGGTGGGCGGCATGTTATGTCCCGCTCATCTCCGCCCCTCCGCTTCTATTGGCCGGCTGCTTAGTGACGTCGCGGTGACGTCGCTGTGACACCGAATGCACCTCCCCCTTGAGGGAGGGATTGTTTGGCCGTCACAGCGACGTTGCTGCACAGGTATGTTCGTGTGACGCTGCCGTAGCGATAATGCTTGCTACGGCAGCAATCACCACATATCGTTACAACGACGGGGGCGGGTGCTATCGCATCGTTAGCAATGTCGCAGCATGTAAAGCACCCTTTAGACTAAAAACATACCCAATTAACAAAAATTCAACCACAGGTAAGTCTGCCCTGCAGAGAGTTGACTATGAAAGGCCATTACTTAAAAATGAAAACCCTTTCCCATTTCATGCTATCAGCAATGGCACTGCATGGAAGAGAAATGTCAAAAGACCTGAGACAGAAAAAAAATAAAACAAGAAAGATGAAGGTTACAAGAAGATCCACAAACCTTTACTTTGCACTGGATTATTTCTTCCTACTGCCGTAATAGACATCTACAGTTAGGTCCAAAAATCTTTTGACAGTGGCCGAATCTTTGAGATTTTAGATCTGTCTGCCAATTAGTTTGATATAATAGGAAACAACTGAGATGGTACTGCTGTGTAGACTTTCAGGTTTAATTAAAGGGTTTGGAAATATATCCTGTGAAATGTTTAAGAATTACAACCAGTTTTCTACAAAGCCTCCTTATTTCAGGGGCTCAACAATAATTGGACAAAGTAACTTTACCATAAATAAAATGTTAATTTTTTAATACTTTGTAGAGAATAATTTGCAGACAGCGACTGCCTAAAGTCTGGAAGTCATCAAATGCTGGGTTTCTTCCTTTGTGATGTTTTGTCGGGACTTTATTGCACGTTGTTGCTTGTTTGTTGTCTTTCTGCCTTAAAGGAGTTGTCCCAACAAAGTTCATTTTAATCAATAGATCTTGGAGTAATAATAATTACCACAATTGGATGTGATTAAAAAAAAGTTCCTGTTCTGAGATAATCTTATATATGAGGCTCTGTTGTGTACTGTGTAATGGTCTGATCATACCACATCTCCTGGGCAGGGGAGGAAGTAAAAAAAAATATGCAGATAGAATAATTTGCAATCTCAAGTTGTCCTTTCTTTAAGGTAATGCATTTTTTTAAAAACAGGAAGGGAAATGTTTTACCTCACAAAGAATCAGCTGTGCTCCCATTGCTGTGCTATCTGTATACTTTTTTTACTTTCTCCCCTACTCAGGAGCTGTGGTATGATCAGACCAATGTTCTTATACAGTCAGACACGGCCATTACACAGTCCATAGCAGGGACACATATATAAGATAATCTCAGCACAAGAAAACATTTTTTTAAACACATCCAATTTTGGAAATTATTATTATTCCAAGATCTATTGATTAAAATCAACTT
This sequence comes from Anomaloglossus baeobatrachus, assembly GCF_048569485.1. NCBI lineage: Eukaryota > Metazoa > Chordata > Amphibia > Anura > Aromobatidae > Anomaloglossus > Anomaloglossus baeobatrachus. Next base: position 507,004,177 of record NC_134358.1, on the reverse strand, counting down.
TACAATGGACTTTGTTTGTGTGGGAAAACCCCTTTAAGGTTTGTTTTAAGCATGTGAAATCCATATTCGATGGGGTTAAGATTTGGTATATGACTAGGCTATTGCATAAAAATTCACTTCTTTGGCTTAAACTCATGTGTTGCTTTCTCAGTATGTTTTGGGTCATTATTCATCTGTAACGTGAAGCGCCGTCCAATGTCCAATCAATGTTGCTGTGTTTGGTTGAATCTGACCACAAAGTATCGCCCTGTACACTTCAGAATTGATCTGGCTTCTTCTGTCTTCAATCACATCAATAACCACTAGTGTTCCAGGGGCATTAGAAGCATTGAATGCCCGGCCATCACACTGCCTCCATGATGTTACAGTAGACGTTGGGTATTTTGGATCATGAGTAGAGTTGATCGAATCCGCCAAACTCCGTGATCGACGGATCACTGCCAGATTGAAAGAAAATCCAGATCCGCTCTGGATACCGGTGCCCATATAAGTCTAAGGGGACTAGAATCCAGAGATTAAAAACGTTTGTGGAGGGGATAGGGGGGTAGGAGCACGCACGGTATACTCACCCAGGCTGTGTCATGGCAGCAAACTACTTCCGGGTCACGCTTTTCTCTTCCAGAGCCGACAATTCAATATTCATTGTTTTGCCTGCCCACCGACACATGTAAGTGGTTGCAGTTAGACGCGCCCCCACCCTGAGTGGCAGCATCTCAGCTGACTGCAATCAATCACAGGCGGCAGGACAGCCGGTGGGTGGGGAAAGCAGTGCAAGTGTCTGCGGGTCAGTATGGTGATTGTGCATGTCTTTTAGAAACACATGCAGGTTCCTGTTAGAAGTGTGCGGCTGTGCCAGTGATGCACTGTCAGACTCATACAAGTCTGACATGACATCAGCCCGCACAGCCTGCGCTCTCTGAGCATGAGCGTGCATGTACCTAGAAACACATGCACGCTGCTGTTAGAAGCATGTATGGCTGTGGCGTTGATGCGGCTTTTTTTTAAAATTATTTAAATAAATTTAAAAAAAAAAACTACTTGCGGTTCCCCCTAATTTTGATACCCAGCCAAGATAAAGCCAGATGGGGCTGGTATTCCAGCCCGCAGTCGCCTGGTATTGCCACATCTATTAGATGTGACAATCCCGGTGCTTTACCAGCTCTTCTCGATTACCCTGGTGCGGTGGCAATCGGGGTAATAAGGGGTTAATAGCTGCTACTAACCCCTAGGTTATTGATAGCACAGGCGTCTATGAGATACCTGCATACACGAACCTGTAAGTGAATGTAAATAAACACAGGCACAAAGAAAAATCATTTATTTGGAATGAAGTACAAAACACGCACCCTCCTTCACCTCTTTATTAACCCCCAACACCCTGCAGGTCCTGCGTAATCCACATGAGGTCCCACGCAGCTTCAGCTCTGCTACATAACACAGCCAGCAGCCATAGAACACAACCGCTGGCTGTGCAGACAATGACTGAGCCGCGATGACTGCACGGCAGGCAGGCAGATACTGTGACAAGCTTGGGGCGCGTCTGCCTGCAACCAATCACAGACGAGAGGATGGTGGGCGGGTAAAACACAGAAAGCTGTGTGTATACGATGCACAGTACAGGAAGTGAATGCGCGACCTGGAAGCAGTGTGCCGCCATGACACCGAGTCTCAGTAAGTATGAAACGCTGTTTTATTCCTGATTTTCTTTATTTTTCAATTATTTTCGCCAGTGCCGCATCCGGATCGTGCACTCGGAAATCTTTGAAACAGCGCAGATCTGGACTTTTACAGTTTGGATCCGCTCAGCCCTAATCATGATCCGTTACAAGTCTTCTCCATATTTTCTTCTTCCATTACGCTGTTACACGTTGATCTTAGTTTAATTTTTCCAAAGAATGATTTTCCAAAACTGGGATGGGTGCTTTAGATTTTTTTTTTAAGTAAATTATTTGTATGTAAAATAGAAGTACAGTGGAACCTCGCTTAACGAGTAACCCAGTTAGCGAGTATTTCGCTTAACGAGCAAAGCTTGCTGTAAATTTGTAACTCGGTTTACGAGCAAGCTTTGCTGTACGAGCAAAATACCGCACATCCTTCCGGTTCTGTACATCCACCGTGCTCTAACCCGCTCTTGCAGTCCACACAAACATACACAAGCACGCACAAACACACACAAACAAACACACACATATTATCCTCACCTTACCTTCCGTCCCATCGCCGGCCTCTTTTAACTTGCAGTTCGCCCGTATAGGATGTGTATCGGGTAACCATCGCGACCGATGCCAGACATTCCGCTCCCAGCGCGCTGACGTAAAAGGCAGGAGCCGCTTGCCTCTGATTGGCCAGCGCACTGCCTTTGAGTAGCGACTGACAGGGGAAGTTCCTCCCTCGTCGCGATGCTTGCCGATACACATCCTGTAGCGGCGAACTACAAGAACCATGAGGCCTGCAATGGAACGAAAGGTACACACACATATTATGCTCACCTTACCTTCCGTTCCATCGCTGGCCTCATGGTTCTTGTAGTTCGCCGCTGCAAGATGTGTATCCGGTAACCATCGCGACGAGGGAGGAAGTTCCTGTCAGCCGCTACTCAAATGCAGCGCCTTTGACGTCAGCGCACTGGGAGCGGAAAGTCCGGCATTGGTCGCAATGGTTACCCGATACACATCCTGTACGGGCAAACTGCAAGTTCCAGGAGGCCGTCGAGGGAACAGAAGGTAAGGTGAGCAAAATATGTGCGTGTTTGTGTGTGTGTGGAATGATAGAATAGGGGACCAGGATGGGACATTTAACAAGTTGTGGAACGAATTGTCTGCATTCCAATGATTCCCTATGGGAAATCTTGCTTTGCTGAACGAATAGCTTGGTTAACAAGCACACTCCCAGAACGGATTGTTCTCGTTAACCAAGGTTCCACTGTACACCAGTTTTTGAAGAGATCCTGTCATGAGGATTTCATCCTTGAAACTAATCGCGAAATCTCTAACAGAACACGACCAGCACGTTCCTAATGTCATCTCTAAACCTAGGCATTGACAGCGCTGGCAAAGATCTCGGTAGAGTGAAAGTAGGTCACTGAAACAAGAGTGACCTATCTGTCAAACACAGGAGGCAAGGCTCGGTCGAGAACTAGGAGGGACATGGTAGAGCTGCAAGTGCATGGTTACCACACATGTCCTACGCCACCGCACTGGCAGCTCATCTGTGTATTACTGCATCGCTGGATATCTCAAAAGCTATAAAAAATATTTGCAAAGTACGGAATTAATCAGTGTACTTACATGGTACATACCATTAGTTTGAGGTATAAAATCCTCATGACAGTTTCCCTTTAAAAGATTTCAAAACCAATGTTCTCAGATGCAGTTTGATTTAAAAATAATAAGTAAAGAAATAAATAAAAATTGAGCTTTATTTACTCTTCCAGTGTTCAGCATGGAATCTGCCATTATTGTCTGCAGCATTGACGGTAGTCAACAGCCAGTCAATGAGCTCAGCTTCTCATGTCGTCTGCTCTAGCAAAACCAATGACTCCACTGACGTGCTGCAGCGCTGTCAATTTGTTGTCAGCACTGCAGACAATAACAACCAGCAGTGTGCAAACAAACTGCATGTGGGGAAAGGGTTCTCTGAAAATAGAAAACCCCTCTAAAGGGAACCTTTCAGGTCCTGTATGCACTCAGAACCAAGAGCGGTTCTGGGTGCATATTGGTAATCCCTGCCTAACCGTCCCAGCCTAAAGTAGCATACATAAAGGGATCTTTAGAAAAAGTATTTCTAAAGATCCTTTATGATTTTGCTAATGAGGCCAGCGACTAGCCGCAAGGACGTTAGTTCCCTTGGCTAGTCGGCCCCCTTAGCATGGAAGCACGCCCCTGTTGGCGTGCTAACATGCTAATGAATACGCAGCACCAGAGGCATGGTCGCTCTCACGTCGTAAAGGGCTTCCTAAGCATTTAGGGTAAGTTCACACAGTGCGTTTTTCGCAGCGTTTTTCGGGTGCGTTTTTGCTCAGAAAACTGCATGACTTTGCTTCCCCAGCAAAGTCTATGAGTTTTCATTTTGCTGTCTGCACACAGTGTTTTTTTAGCTGTGTTTTTGTGGTGCCCAAAAAAACGCAGCATGTCAATTATTTCCGCGTTTTTCACCGCGTTTTTCATCCATTGAGTGCAATGGGATGTTGAAAAACGCAATGAGAAACGCAAATTGCAAATATAGCTGCGTTTTTACTAAAAACGCAGCTATAAACGCAAGGGGTGGGTACTATAGTGACATGTACAGGAAGAGGATTCCTTCTGTCAGTAAACACAGAAGCGTGAATCCTCACGGTACCGCCACCGCTGCTTCCATTTCCCACCCTGTGCCATGTCAGCTCCCGTGCGGCGCCATGTACGGGCGGGAGGTGGAAGCGGCTGCTAAATCAAAAGTGAACAGTAGAAAAATGTCATTCTCACCTGTCTGCAGACTCCCGGTGCCATGTCCGCTCCCAGCTTCTCTCCCGATACCGTCACCCCCACTCCGGCTGTGTGCCGGCTCCCAGGCACGTACGATGGCTGCAGGACCTGGCGGTGGATCACCTGATGCAGTCACCTGAGGCATCAGCTGATCGTAAGTCTCGCAGTGACGCCGGCTTTTTACAGCCGGCCAGCCGATCAGCTGATGCCATCAGGAGACTTCATCAGATGATTACCGGCAGCTCCGTGTGTAGTGTTTTTTCTGGGGGGGGTTTTGCACTGATGCATCAGCCTAGACGGTACAGCGAGCGCCGAGTGACTGATTCCCCGGCGCTTGCAGTCAGTTCATGACAGCTGCAGACATCTCGGGCTAATCTCCGGAGTTCAGGTGAGAGCACCGGAGATTAGCCCGGGATGTCTACAGCTGTCATGAACTGATTGCAAGTGTCGGGGAATCAGTCACTCGGCGCTCGCTGTACAGTCTCGGCTGCAGTCTGGAGCTCAGGTGAGAGCTCCGGAGTGTAGTGCAGGTACCTGAATCCAGACCTGGCATTACTGGAGTTTCCTCCGGTAGCTAGTCCAACGCTGCACTGAAGTGTGGATTTTTTTTTTTTTTTTGCACTGATGCATCAGCTGATTGTATAACCGTCTTTTATACAATCAGCTGCTGTGTCATGTGATTCGCATCCTTGATCCTGACACATCATCTGATCGCTTTGCCTTCCAGCAAACCGATCAGATGATATTGGATCCGGATTGGACGGCGCGGGACCCTTGACCCAGGATTACTGCGGAGGGGGTTCTTTATTTCAATAAAGATGGAGTCAAGATGTGTTTTATTTCTAATAAAAATATTTTTCTGTGTGTTGTGGTTTTTTTTATCTTTACTAGAAATTCATGGTGGCCATGTCTAATATTGGTGTGACACCATGAATTTCGGGCTTAGGGTTAGTTTATAATATACAGCTATCCCTAACCCCATTATTACCCAGCGAGCCACCCGGCATCAGGGCAGCTGGAAGAGTTGGATACATACTTATATGAAAGCGCCATTTTCTGGGGTGGCTGCGGAGTGCAATTCGCAGCAGGGGTGCCCAGAAAGCTTGGGCACCCTGAGCTGCGGATTCCAATCCTCAGCTGCCTAGTTGTACCTGGCTGGACACAAAAATTGGGTGAAGACAACGTCATTTTTTTTAAAAAATTATTTCATGAAATTCATGAAATAATTAAAAAAAAGGGCTTCCCTATATTTTTGGTTCCCAGCCGGGTACAAATAGGCAGCTGGGGGTTGGGGGCAGCCCATACCTGCCTGCTGTACCCGGCTAGCATACAAACATATGGCGAAGCCCACGTCATTTTTTGGGGAGGGCAAAGAAATCCTGCATACAGTCCTAGATGGAGGATGCTGAGTCTTGTAGTTTGACAGCTGCTGTCTGCTCTCCTGCATACACTATTGGATGGAGGATGCTGAGCCTTGTAGTTTGACAGCTGCTTTCTGCTCTCCTGCATACACTATTGGATGGAGGATGCTGAGCCTTGTAGTTCAACAGCTGCTGTCTGCTCTCCTGCATACACTATTGGATGGAGGATGCTGAGCCTTGTAGTTCGACAGCTGCTGTCTGCTCTCCTGTATACACTATTGGATGGAGGATGCTGAGCCTTGTAGTTTGACAGCTGCTGTCTGCTCTCCTGCATGCACTATTGGATGGAGGATGCTGAGCCTTGTAGTTCTGCTCCCCCTGCCTCTCCCTCCAGCATACAGTCCTTGATGGAGCATGCTGAGCCTTGTAGTTCTGCAGCTGTCTGCTCTCCTGCATACACTAGTGGAGAATGAAGAACATATTGAAGAAGGAAATTACATCAGACCTTTTATTTTTTTTTCAACAATCTTTAATTGCATTGTTCACTGATAAATAACGCATAAAAACGCAGTGAGCAAAACCGCACAAAAAATGCATAAAAATGCAGCATAAAAAAAACGCAGTGTGTGAACTTGGCCTTAAAACGTCACTTAAGGCCCCGTCACACTAAGCAACATCGCTAGCAACATCGCTGCTAACGAACAACTTTTGTGACGTTGCTAGCGATGTTGCTGTGTGTGACATCCAGCAACAACCTGGCCCCTGCTGTGAGGTCGTTGGTTGTTGCTGAATGTCCTGGGCCATTTTTTAGTTGTTGCTGTCCCGCTGTGAAGCACAGATCGCTGTGTGTGACAGCGACAGAGCAACAACTAAATGTGCAGGCAGCAGGAGCCGGCTTCTGCGGAGGCTGGTAACCACAGTAAACATCGCGTAACCAAGAAGCTCTGTCCTTGGTTACCCGATATTTACCTTTGTTACCAGCCTCCTCCGCTCTCACTGTCAGTGCCGGCTCCTGCTCTGTGCACATGTAGCTGCAGCACACATCGGGTTAATTAACCCGATGTGTGCTGTAGCTAGGAGAGCAGGGAGCCAGCGCTAAGCATTGTGCGCTGCTCCCTGCTCTGTGCACATGTAGCTAGCTGCAGGACACATCGGGTTAATTAACCCGATGTGTGCTGTAGCTAGGAGAGCAGGGAGCCAGCGCTAAGCATTGTGCGCTGCTCCCTGCTCTGTGCACATGTATCTGCAGCACACATTGGGTAATTAACCCCATGTGTGCTGTAACTAGGAGAGCAGGGAGCCAGCGCTAAGCATTGTGCGCTGCTCCCTGCTCTCTGCACGTGTAGCTCCGTGCGGTGGTAACCACGGTAAATATCGGGTTGGTTACCCGATATTTACCTTAGTTACCAAGCGCAGCATCTTCCACGCGGCGCTGGGGGCTTGTCACTGGTTGCTGGTGAGCTCACCAGCAACTTGTGTAGCCACGCTCCAGCGATCCCTGCCAGGTCAGGTTGCTGGTGGGATCGCTGGAGCGTCGCAGTGTAACATCTCACCAGCAACCTCCTAGCAACTTACCAGCGATCCCTATCGTTGTTGGGATCGCTGGTAAGTTGCTTAGTGTGACTGGACCTTTAGTCTGGTTCAGTAGGCTATACAATCATGGGGAAGACTGCTGACTTGACAGATGTCCAGAAGGCATTTATTGACACACTCCCCAAGGAGAGTAAGCCACAAATGGTCATTGCTAAAGAAGCTGGCTGTTTAGAGTGCTGTATCCAAGCATATTAATGGTTAAAGTTGAGGGGAAGGAAAAAATGTGGTAGAAAAAGGTGCACAAGCAACCGGTATAACCACGGCCTTGATAGGATTGTTAAGAAAAGGCCACTCAAAAATTTTGAGGGAAATTCACAAGGAGTGGACTGCTGCTGGAGTCAGTGCTTCAAGAGTCACCACACACAGACGTATCCAGGACATGGGCTACAACTGTCGCATTCCTTGTGTCAAGCCACTCATGCCCAATAGACAACGCTAAAAGCATCTTACCTGGACCAAGGAGAAAAAGAACTGGACTGTTGCTCAGTGGTCCAAAGTGTTTTTTAAGATGAAAGTAAATTTTGCCTTTCATTTGGAAATCAAGGTCCCAGAGTCTGGAGGAAGAGTGAAGAGGCCACAATCCAAGCTGCCTGAGATCTAGTGTAAAGTTTCCACATTCAGTAAAGATTTGAGGAGTCATGTCATCTGCTGGTGTAGGTCCACTGTGTTTTATCTAGACCAAAATCAGCGCAGCCTTCTGCCAGGTAATTTTAGAGCACTTCATGCTTCCCTCTGCCAACAAGCTTTTTGGAAATGGAAATTACATTTTCCAGCAGGACTTGGCACCTGTCCACACTGCCAAAAGTACCAATACCTGGTTTGATAACGACAGTATCACTGTGCTTGACTGGCCAGTAAACTCACCTGACCTAAACCCCATAGAGAATCTATAAGAGATACCAGAGCCAACAATGCAGACGAGCTGAAGGCTGCCATCAAAGCAATCTGGGCTTCCATAACACCTCAGCAGTGCCACAGGCTGATCGCCTCCATGTAACGCCGCATTGATGCAGTAATTCATGCAAAAGGAGCCCCTACCAAGTATTGAGGCATTTACTGTACAGACTTTTCAGTAGGCGCCAACATTTCTGAATTTAAAATCATTTTTTGAGTTGGTCTTAGATAATATTCTAATTTTCTGAGATAATGACTTTTGGGTTTTCATTGGCTGTAAACCATAATCATCAACATTAACAGAATAAACACTTGAAATAGATCTGTCTGTGTGTAATGACTCCATATAATATATGTGTTTCCCTTTTTATATTAAATTTCTAAAATAAATTAGTTTTTTGAGGATATTCTAATATATTGAGATGCAAACTTGTATATTGGGGGAATCCTTACACCCATGCCAGCTATAGTTTATTCTACGTCGGTCTGTGAGATGTGGTGTCCCAGACTTGCTGGTGAAAGTTGTGCTCATTGCTTGGTGCGGTTGTACAGTTTTCTCTTGTTGTTTTGTATCTTCCTTCCTGCTCTTAAATTTCCTCTTATTGCCTTTACCTTTGTGTGTGCATGATGTGTGACAAAGTTTTGGCTTTCCCTTGTCTGTATTTATCTATGGGTTTCATCACACTCCTGCCCTGTTCCTCCTTAAGGTTAGGAGAAAATCAGCTCAGGAGTAGTCAGGAGCAGACAAGGAAGGACACCCAGGCCTCTCTACCATCAGTAGTATCCATGAGGATAGAGATAGCATAGGGCCCCCTAGCTTTAGGAACAGCTTAGAAGCCCCGGTTTCACCACTGTCTCATAGTCATTGTGACACAAATAGAAGGTTTCTGAGAAATACCCATTTTTTTCATCTGAATAAGTGAGTTTAAGCCACAAATTGGATGAAAATGTATGAAAACATCCATAGACTGTACTTGTTTTATCTGTGAAAAAACACAAAGCTCATATGTGAAAGACAAAGCTGTAAAAGGTCCTTCAGATAGGGGTCTAGAATTATTAAAACTATGGAAATGTGCCGTTATGATCAACAATATAATGATCAATGCGAGTTTCACATAACAGAGAGCAGAGAACAGCTTAGGCTAAGGACACACATCCAGCTTTTCTCCTGTTTGTCGGATCCGGTGCACTCCCGTACAGTGTATACAGTACAGTGGCTGTGCTGCAACATCCTGGCATGACACATGAGAGCACGTGACCGGAGCTTGTCGCACAGCCACTGTACTGTACACAGTGTACGGGAGCGTGCCGGATCCGACAAACGGGAGACAAGTTGGATGTGTGTCCTTAGCCTAAAGGCCGCTTTACACACTACGACATCGCTAATGCTAAGTCGTTGTGGTCACGGAATTGGTGACGCACATCCGGCCGCATTAGCGATGCCGTTGCGTGTGACACCGATGAGCGATTTTGCATCGTTGCAAAATCGTGCAAAATCGCTCATCGGTGACATGGGGGTCCATTCTCAAAAATCGATACTGCAGCAGTAACGAAGTTGTTCCTCGTTCCTGCGGCAGCACACATCGCTGCATGTGACGCCGCAGGAACGAGGAAGCTCTCCTTACCTGCCTCCCGGCCGCTATGCGGAAGGAAGGAGGTGGGCGGGATGTTACGTCCCGCTCATCTCCGCCCCTTCGCTACTATTGGGCGGCGGTTCAGTGACGCTGCAGTGACGTTGCTGTGACGCCGCACGGACCGCCCCCTTAAAAAGGAGGCGGTTCGCCGGTCACAGCGACGTTGCCGGACAGGTAAGTATGTGTGACATGTCTGGGCGATGTTGTGCGCCACGAGCTGCGATTTGCCCGTGTCGCACAACAGATGGGGGCGGGTACCCACACTAGCGATATCGGGACCGATATCGCAGTGTGTAAAGCCCGCTTTAGTGTGTCATTAGACAGTAACACACAAGATTAGTTTAGCTACGCATAACAGTTTAGCAGGCAGTGTCCACATGAAATGTGCACACAGCTTTTTTTTTAAAAAGCCCTTAATTGCAGGTCCACTCCAAAAAAAAGCCTAAAAATCAAACATAAAAAATGCTCTAAAGACTTCCTATCCATTTGTTTGAGCATTATTTGATCATTTCAACAAATTCCAGAGAGCTTAAAGGGAACCTGTCAGGTGCACTATGCACCCAAAACTACGGGCAGTTCTGGGTGCATATTACTAATCCGTGCCTAACCGTCCCTGTATACACTAGCATAGATAAAGAGATCTTTAGAAAAAGTATTTCTAAAGATCTTTTATCATCTGCCAATGAGTGTATGGACTAGTCGCAAGGGCGTTAGTTCCTATGCTCATTCCTCCCTCTTAGCATGGCAGCACGCCTACAGGGGTGTGCTAACATGCTATTAAATGCAGCATCAACAGTGGTGACAAGTGTACCTGTGTCTGCTGATCTGAATGCCAGGCATGGCCGGTCATGTGCAATATGAAGCCGGGTCTATATATATATAGCAATATGAAGCTTCAGAGAGGTCTAATGCGCATGACCCTTCAAGAAGACTGCGGTGTCGGCATTAGCAGGCAATAACTCCACTTGTGAACAGCAGAAGACATCGTTGTCAGCTGTAATTGATGCTCAAGGCCATATGACAAAGCTATTGAGACATTGACATTTTTTTTTTTTGGGGGGGAGGTATACCCATCACTGTTGGCTTTTGTTTCAATAAATTGTTAGCGATGAGGAAATCACCATTGCATGATTCTACGTAATGATAAAATATCACTGTAGCGTGACCTTTTTACATTTTATATAAATTTCACCAGAAAGCCAAATTTCCCTAATTTAATTTTTATGAAAGAAAAGCATTTTTTTTTCATTGAAGCTAACATTAAATGAAACACACTCTATACATTATTAATGCGGTAAATGACTATTCTAGCTTCAAACGTCTGGTTTTGAATGCAATATCTACATAGGTGTATAGAGGCCCATTTCCATTTCCATCAATCGGTGTTCTAATAGTACATTGTGTTTGCTAACTGTGTTAGAAGGCTAATGGATGTTTAGAAATCCCTTGAAACCCCTTGTACAAGTATATTAGCACAGCTGAAAACAGTTTTGCTTATTAGAGAAGCTATAACACTGACCTTCCTTTGAGCTAGTTGAGAATCTGGAGAATTACATTTGTTGGTTCCATTAAACTCTCAAAATGGCCAGAAAAAGCAACCTTTATGTGAAACTCGACAGTCTATTTTTGTTCTTAGAAATGGAGGATATTCCATGCAAGAAATTGCCAAGAAACTGATGATTTCTTACAACGGTGTGTACTACTCCCTTCAGAGGAGAGCACAAACAGGCTCTAACTAGAGTAGAAAGAGAAGTGTGAGGCCGCGCTGCACAACTGAGCAACAAGACAAGTACATCAGAGTCTCTAGTTTGAGAAATCGACGCCTCACAGGTCCTCAACTGGCAGCTTTAAAATAAATGATGGTCAAACTAAACGCAAACCGGATGGAATAGCATGCCGCTGCAAGATGCTGTGGTAGCCATGCTGGTTCTGTATGCCTTCAATTTTGAATAAATTCCCAACAGTGTCACCAGCAGAGCACCCCCACACCATCACACCTCCTCCTCCATGCTTCACGGTGGGAACCAGCCATGTAGAGTCCATCCGTTCACCTTTTCTGCATCACACCACGCCAGTGTCACCGTTTACAGTGAAGAGGTGCTGGCCTTCATGGCAGAGTGGCAACGAAAAAGCCATATTGGAGACTAGCTAATAAAAGGAAAAGATTAATATGGGCAAAAGAACACAGACATTGGACAGAGGAAGATTGGAAAAAAGTGTTATGGATAGATGAATCAAAGTTTGAGGTGTTTGGATCACACAAAAGAACTGGGATTGGGATTGGAGAAGCAGGAAGCTCATTTGCATATTTCCAGTGAATTCTGGGAAGAGGAGAAGAGTCGCCGTAAGCTGATCGATTGCTGGGACTTGCCGGGTCTCGCTGTTTGAGGACATCGCAAAACTTTCGCCTGTCATACGCTACATCAGCAATATGGAAGAAAAGAAAATCCACATGGTCACCTGCAACACATGCTACATGTTTACGGATCTGCCGCACAAAAATTCCAACTTCACCTGTCAAAAGTGCAAACTTGTTGCCCTCTTAGAGGAAAAGGTGCAGGGACTGGAAGAAAGAATAGCAACTTTGAAGCTAATTAAAGAACATGACGACTTCTTGGACGAGGCAGAAGCAACCATTCAGGATATGGAAAGTGAGAAAAGCTTCAGAACACATACAGAGGCTGAAAAGTGGACACATGTGACCAAAAGAAGCCAGCGTATCAAGTGGTCGGCACCACCCACACAGCTTAGCAACCAATATGAAGCCCTCATGCTGGAGAACGAAAATGGCACAGCTCAGGATGATACCATATCTACAGGAGAAGACACACTATCAACAAAAGAAGTTACTTTGTCAACAAAAGCAGAAACAAAAGACACTCAAAAGCACTCAGGAGCAACAAGCACTGCGTCCAGAAAGAAAAGAAGAGTGGTAGTTATGGGCGACTCACTACTAAGAGGCACGGAGGCAACTATCTGCAGGCCGGACATAACCGCACGAGAAGTATGCTGCCTCCCGGGAGCAAAAATCAAGGATGTGACCAACAGGATACCAACTATCCTCGGATCCAAGGACGAATACCCGTTCCTATTGATACATGTAGGAACAAACGACACGGCAAGAAGTGATCTACTAACTATTTGTGAAGACTTTGAAATTCTGGGGAAGAAAATAAAGGAACGGAACGTACAGGTTGTTTTCTCATCAATCCTCCCAGTCGATGGCCATGGTGTCAGAAGATGGAATAGGATACTAGATTTGAACAACTGGCTACGACGATGGTGCAGGCAGCAAGGATTTGGATTCTTGGACCATGGAGTGAATTACCTCTATGATGGACTTCTCGCAAGAGACAGGATACACCTCACAAAACCTGGGAAACACACGTTCGCCAGAAGGCTTGCCACACTCATCAGGAGGGCTTTAAACTAGAAGAAGAGGGGATGGGAGAAAAAACAGCAGACAAGAACATGCAACAGAAGGACAAACTAATCAAGGATACTAGATGCCGTAAAGAGGACCCAAGACAGGGTACTAAGAAGGAAGCTGAGAAAAGGGGAGCAAAACTTCTTTCCTGCATGCTGACCAATGCAAGAAGCCTGACCAATAAGATGGAGGAACTGGAGCTGGTAATGTATGAGGAGAAATACGACATAGTAGGAATAACTGAGACATGGTTAGATGATAGCTTTGACTGGGCGGCTAACCTGCAAGGATATGAATTGTTTAGGAGGGATCGTAAAAAAAGGAAAGGGGGTGGAGTCTGTCTATATATAAAGTCCAGTTTAAAGCCCAGACTAAGAGAAGATATTCAAGAGGGAAATGAAGAGGTGGAGTCTCTATGGGTGGAGATACAAGGAAGGAAAACTAATAAAATCCTCATAGGGGTTTGTTATAAGCCACCAAATATAACAGAAACCACTGAAAATGTATTATTGAAACAAATAGACAAAGCAGCAAATCACACTGAGGTGATTATTATGGGGGACTTCAACTATCCCGATATAGACTGGGAAACTGAAACCTGCGTATCTCAGAAAGGAAACCGGCTTCTGTCAGTAACTAAGGATAATTATCTGTCCCAACTTGTGCCGGGCCCAACTAGAGGGGCAGCCCTTCTGGACTTAATTTTAAGCAACAGGCCAGATAGAATAACAGACGTATGAGTGGCTGGGCACCTAGGGAATAGTGACCACAATATAATACAATTCCACTTGTCCTGTAAGGTGCCTTGGAGGGGGGTTACAAAAACGCTGAATTTCAGCAAAGCAAAGTTTGATCAGCTTAGAGAAGACCTTCGCCAAATTGATTGGGACAATGTCCTCAAAAATGGGAGCACAGAAAATAAGTGGGAAATTTTTAAATCGGTATTAAACACCCACTGCGAGCCATACCATACGGAAATAAAAGGGCTAGGAACAGGAGAAAACCAATGTGGCTAAATAAGGATGTAAAAGGGGCAATGAATAATAAGAAAAAGGCATTTAAAAAGCTAAAACAAGAAGGCAGCGAAGAAGCATTAAAAATATATAGAGAAAAAAATAAAATGTGTAAAAAACAAGTACATTTAGCAAAAGTAGAAACTGAGAGACTCATTGCTAAGGAAAGCAAAACAAATCCCAAACTATTCTTTAATTATATAAACAGAAAAAAGATTAAAATTGATGGTGTTGGCCCTTTAAAGAATAATGAGGGTAAAATCATAGAAAGCGACGTGGGAAAAACAAATGTTTTAAATACTTTTTTCTCAACTGTGTTCACACAGGAAAAGCATATGCCAGGGGAAATGCAGAGTGATCATGTAAATGCCCCATTAAGTATGACCTGCCTAACCCAGGAAGAAGTGCAGAACCGACTTAGTAACATTAAAATTGACAAATCACCAGGCCCTGATGGCATTCACCCTCGGGTATTAAGGGAGTTAAGTAATGTGATAGACAGGCCTCTATTCCTTATATTTAAAGACTCTATAGAAACTGGGTCTGTTCCACTGGATTGGCGGCTAGCAAATGTGGTACCAATATTCAAAAAAAGGTGTAAAAGGGAACCTAGAAACTATAGGCCGGTAAGCTTAACATCTGTTGTGGGTAATATGTTTGAAGGGTTTTTAAGGGATACTATTATGGAATGTCTCAATGTTAATAATTGTTTAACTCCATATCAACATAGATTTATGAAGGATCGCTCCTGTCAAACTAACCTGATCAGCTTCTATGAGGATGTAAGCTCTCACATGGACCGAGGAGAATCATTGGATGTCATTTATCTCGACTTCGGTAAAGCATTTGACACTGTCCCACATAAAAGACTGCTAAGTAAAATGAGAAAGCTTGGGCTCGGGGAAAATGTGTGTAGATGGGTAGGTAGCTGGATTAGTGGTAGAAAACAAAGAGTGGTTATTAACCCCTTCAGCCCCCGGGCACTTTCCGTTTTTGCGTTTTTGTTTTTTGCTCCCCTTCTTCAGAGAGGCGTAACATTTTTATTTTTCCATCAATCTTGCCATATGAGGGCTTGTTTTTTGCGGGACGAGTTGTACTTTTAAATGAAACCATAAGTTTTACCATATAGTGTACTGGAAAACGGCAAAAAAATTCCAAGTGCGGAAAAATTGCAAAAAAAGTGGGATTGTACAATAGTTTTTGGGATATTTTATTCACCGTGTTCACTATATGGTAAAACTGATGAGTGGGTATGATGCCTCAGGTCGGTGCGAGTTTGTAGACACCAAACATGTATAGGTTTACTTGTATCTAAGGGGTTAAAAAAAATTCACAAGCTTGTCCAAAAAACGTGGCGCACGTTTTGCGCCATTTTCCAAAACCCGTAGCGTTCTCATTTTTCAGGATCTGAGGCTCAGTGATGGCTTATTTTTTGCGTCTCGACCTGACGTTCTTAACGGTACTATTTTTGCGCAGATGCTACGTTTTGATCGCCTGTTATTGCATTTTGCGCAAAATTTGCGGCGACCAAAAAACTTAATTTTGGCGTTTGGAATTTTTTTGCCGCTACGCCGTTTACTGATCAGATTCATTGATTTTATATTTTCATAGATCGGGCATTTCTGAACGTGGCGATACCAAATATGTGTGTATTTTTTATTTTTTTAACCCTTTAATTTTCAATGGGGTGAAAGGGGGGTGATTTGAACTTTTAGGTTTTTTTATTTAATTTTTTAAAACTTTTTTTTTTTACTTTTTTTTTTAATTTTACTAGTCCCCCTAGGGGGCTATTGCGATCAGCAATCCAATCGCTCTGCACTATCTGCAGATCTCAGCTACAGAGCTGAGAACTGCAGATTTGCTGCTTCACTTTCAATGCCGGCTGTATTCCGGCATTGAGAGGAAGTGACTCATGTTAGCTACAGGCGTCATCACATGACCCTGTGCTACCATGGCAACCGCCGAAAGTCACGTGATCATGTCACGTGACATCCGGTGGGGGCGGGGTAAGTCACTGTCATGGCGGTGCCCATATACATATCGCTGCCAAGACTTTGGCAGCGAAATGTAAGGGGTTAATGGCCGCGGGTGGAAGCGATTCCACCCACGGCTAGCAGGCACACATATCAGCTGTTGATAACAGCTGATATGTGCGCGTCTCGCCGCCGCCTGCCGGCGGCAGGGGGCGGGGCTTACCGGAACACGATCCATGACGTACCTAGTACGTCATGGTTCGTTAAGGGCTTAATGGCGCATACTCAGATTGGGCCAGGGTTACTAGTGGGGTGCCACAGGCGTCTGTATTGGATCCACTACTATTTAATATATTTATTAATGATCTGGTGGATGGTTTACAGAGTAAAATATCAGTATTTGCAGATGATACAAAACTATGTAAGGTAGTTAACACAAAGGAGGACAGTTTGCAACTACAGATGGATTTGAGTAAATTGGAGAATTGGGCTGAAAAATGGCAAATGAGATTTAACACAGATAAGTGTAAGGTTATGCACATGGGAAGGAGAAACAGATGCTACGATTACTTACTAAATGGAAAACTGCTGGGGAAATCAGACATAGAAAAAGACTTAGGCATCTTAGTCAATAAGAAGCTAAATTGGAGTGCCCAGTGTCAGGCAGAAGCCACCAAAGCAAATAGGGTGATGGGATGCATTAGAAGAGGTCTGGGGGCGCGAGATGAAAACATCATTCTCCCTCTGTACAAATCACTCGTCAGACCACACTTGGAGTATTGTGTGCAATTTTGGGCGCCGGTGCTCAAGAAAGACATTACTGAACTTGAAAGGGTTCAGAGGCGGGCTACTAAAATAATAAATGGAGTGGGTGCATTACAATACACGGAAAGGATATCAAAATTAGGTCTATTTACTCTAGAAAAGAGAAGACTTAGGGGAGACCTAATAAATATGTACAAATATATCAGAGGGCCATATAGAGATCTCTCCCATGATCTGTTTGTACCAAGGACTAGGACAAGAACAAGGGGGCATTCTTTTCGATTGGAGGAAAGAAAATTCCTACATCAGCATAGAAGAGGATTCTTCACAGTAAGAGCAGTGAGGCTCTGGAACTCTCTTCCTGAGGAAGTGGTGATGGCCAACTCACTGAATGAATTTAAGAGAGGAATGGATGCTTTTCTTGATAGCAAAAGTATAGAAGGTTATAAATAGCATAATCTTACAGGTAGATAGAAGAGCGACCTAGATTATTAGAGGAATGGGTGGGCTGCAACACCAAGACAGGTTATTAAACTTGGGGTTATTTAGTTTGGAAAAACAAAGGCTTAGGGGGGATCTAATCACAATGTATAAACATATGAGGGGACAGTACAGAGACCTTTCCAAAGATCTTTTTACACCTAGGCCTGCGACTGGAACACGGGGGCATCCGCTACGTCTTGAGGAAAGAAGGTTTAATCATAATCACAGACGAGGATTCTTTACTGTACGAGCAGTGAGACTATGGAACTCTCTGCCGCATGATGTTGTAATGAGTGATTCACTACTAACATTTAAGCAGAGCCTGGACGCCTTTCTTGAAAAATATAATATTACCAGTTATGTATATTAGATTTTATGACAGGGTGTTGATCCAGGGAACTAGTCTGATTGCCGGATGTGGAGTCAGGAAGGAATTGTTTTCCCCATTGGAGCTTATTTGACACATTGGGTTTTTTTTGCCTTCCTCTGGATCAACATGTTAGGCTACGGGTTGAACTAGATGGACTTAGGCGGGCTTTGCACGTTGCGACATCGGTAACAATGTGTTACCGATGCTGCAGCGATAGTCCCGCCCCCGTCGCACGTGCGATATCTAGTAAAAGCTGCCGTAGCGATTATTATCGCTACGGAAGCTTCACACGCACTTACCTGCCGTGCGACGTCCCTCTGGCCGGCGACCTGCCTCCTTCCTTAGGGGGGCGGGTCGTGCGGCGTCACAGTGACGTCACACGGCAGGCGGCCAATTGAAGCAGAGGGGCGGAGATGAGCAGGATGTAAACATCCCGCCCACCTCCGTCCTTCTCATTGCAGCCGGCCGCAGGTAAGGTGAAGTTCCTCGCTCCTGTGGCTTCACACACAGCGATGTGTGCTGCCGCAGGAGCGAGGAACAACATCGTACCTGTCGCTGCACCGGCATTATGGAAATGTCGGAGGCTGCAGCGATGATACGATAACGACGCTTTTGCGCTCGTTCATCGTATCAAAAAGGTTTTACACGTTGCGATATCGACTGCGACGCCGGATGTGCGTCACTTTCGATTTGACCCCATCGACATCGCACGTGCAATGTCGCAACGTGCAAAGCCGCCCTTAGAGTCTTCCTTCAACCTTAAAAACTATGAAACTATGAAACATTTGTGAGACACAGAACAACTGAAAGATGCTGGAAGAGTGTGTGACGCCATCTGTCAAGCATGGTGGAGGTAATGTGATGGTCTGTGGTTGCTTTGGTGCTGGTAAAGTGGGAGATTAGTACAAGGTAAAAAGGATTTTGAATAAGGAAGGCTATCACTCCATTTTGCAACGCCATGCCATACCCTGTGGACAGCGCTTGATTGGAGCCAATTTCATCCTACAATAGGACAATGACCCAAAGCACACCTCCAAATTATGCATGAACTATTTAGGGAAGAAGCCGGCAGCTGGTATTCTATCTGTAATGGAGTGGCCAGCCCAGTCACCAGATCTCAACCCTATTGAGCTGTTGTGGGAGCAGCTTGACCGTATGGTACCAAAAATTGCCCATCCAGCCAATCCAACTTTGTGCGAGGGGCTTGTGGAAGCATGGGATGAAATATCTCCAGATTACCTCAGCAAATTAACAGCTAGAATGCCAAAGGTCTGCAAGTCAATGTCTGGACTATATTTTCTATTCATTATGCAACTCATTTAATAAATAAAAGTATGATTTTTCATAGAAAATATAAAATTGTCTGGGTGACACCAAAATTTTGAACTGTAGTGTATATATATATATATATATACACACACACAGTACAGACCAAAAGTTTGGACACACCTTCTCATTCAAAGAGTTTTCTTTATTCTCATGACTCTGAAAATTGTAGATTCACATTGAAGGCATCAAAACTATGAGGTAACACATGTGGAATGAAATGCGTAACAGAAAAGTGTGAAACAACTGAAAATAAGTCTTATATTCTAGGTTCTTCAAAGTAGCCACCTTTGGCTTTGATTACTGCTTTGCACACTCTTGGCATTCTCTTGATGAGCTTCAAGAGGTAGTCACCGGAAATGGTCTTCCAACAGTCTTAAAGGAGTTCCCAGAGATGTTGAGGCACTTATTGGCCCTTTTGCCTTCACTCTGCGGTCCAGCTCACCCCAAACCATCTCGATTGGGTTCAGGTCTGGTGATTGTGGAGGCCAGGTCATCTGGCGTAGCTCCCCATCACTCTCCTTCTTAGTCAAATAGCCCTTACACAGCCTGGAGGTGTGTTTGGGGTCATTGTCCTGTTGAAAAATAAATGATGGTCCAACTAAACGCAAACCTGATGGAATAGCTGCTGCAAGATGCTGTGGTAGCCATGCTGGTTCTGTATGCCTTCAATTTTGAATAAATTCCCAACAGTGTCACCAGCAAAGCACCCCCACACCATCACACCTCCTCCTCCATGCTTCACGGTGGGAACCAGCCATGTAGAGTCCATCCATTCACCTTTTCTGCATCACACAATGACACGGTGGTTGGATCCAAAGATCTCAAATTTGGACTCATCAGACCAAAGCACAGATTTCCACTGGTCTAATGTCCATTACTTGTGTTCTTTAGCCCAAACAAGTCTCTTCTGCTTGTTGCCTGTCCTTAGCAGTGGTTTCCTAGCAGCTATTTTACCATGAAGGCCTGCTGCACAAAGTCTCCTCTTAACAGTTGTTCTAGAGATGAGGTGTGTCCAAACTTTTGGTCTGTACTGTGTGTGTGTGTGTGTGTGTGTGTGTGTGTGTGTGTGTGTGTGTATATATATTATAGTCACCCTATATACTGTACACACATACAGTGGGTATGGAAAATTTGGTAAATTCAAAAAAGTTCATTTTTTTCTCATTAATGTACACTCTGCACCCCATCTTGATGTAAAAAAACAGAAATGTAGAAAATTTTGCAAATTTATTAAACAAGAAAAACTGAAATATCACATGGTCATAAGTATTCAGACCCTTTGCTCAGTATTGAGTAGGTCAGGGCTCTGGCTGGGCCAGTCAAGAATGGTCACAGAGTTGTTCTGAAGCCACTACTTTGCTATTTTAGCTGTGTGCTTAGGGTCATTGTCTTGTTGGAAGGTGAACCTTCGGCCAAGTCTGAGGTCCAGAGCACTCTGGAAGAGGTTTTCTTCCAGGTTGTTTCTGTACTTGGCTGCATTCATCTTTCCTTCAATTGCAACTATTCGTCCTGTCCCTGCAGCTGAAAAACACCCCCATAGCATGATGCTGCCACCACCATGTCTCACTGTTGGGATTGTATTGGACAAGTGATGAGCAGTACCTGGTTTTCTCCACACATACCGTTTAGAATAATCACCAAAAAGTGGTCATCTCATCAGTCCAGGGAATCTTATTTCTCATAGTCTGGGAGTCCTTCATGTGTTTTTTTGCAGACTCTATGCAGCTTTCATATGTCTTGCAGTGAGGAGAGGCTTCCGTTGGGCCACTCTGCCATAAAGACCAGACTGGTGGAGGGCTGCAGTGATAGTTGTCTTTGTGGAACTTTCTCCCATCTCCCTACTGCATCTCTGGAGCTCAGCCACAGTGATCTTGGGGTTCTTCTTTACCTCTCTCACCAAGTGTCAGGTTTCCGGGTTTTCCAGTCCTCTTTTGAAAAAGCTTGCCCTCGGTTAACATGGAGTTTTATGTTCTGTTGCCCTACTTCCTGTCCAGCTGCTTAAAAGGCCGCCTCTAAGCCTAGTCCAGTGCCTGAGTATACTGCTTGCTGTGTGCTCCTGCTTTACTGCTGCTGCTACTTGGATCCTCCTGAAAATCTACCGACCGACTCTGGACCACACCCGGTTTCTTCAAACTGTGCCCGGACTCCGTCTGCCGTCTTTGGTCAGCACATCTGCCCGGTTTCTTCCGGTTCGTAACCATTCTGGACTTTCATCCCGTACGGACACTTCTGGACTTTACCGCTTGCCCCTTGTGTCCCGGCTGCGGCGCATTTAGGCCTTCCGGGGTTGATTGCCGGACAGTCCCTGTATAGGGGTTCGCTCTGGTGGTCTCCCTGGGGGAGTCCGGTGCGTGGCCCCGGGAATTCCCTCCGCTCCGTTTCGGGAAGGTATTTCGTGTGTTTGTTCTGCTGTGTTTGTTCTGCTGTGTTTGTTCCGTTGTGTATCTACCGTGGTTACATATCATAAACATCTTGTACCACAAACTCGTCTCTGGCTGTCATTGCCCTAACGCTATTGAAATCCTCAAAACATACAATAGTATTACATTATACTCAGGCCACAAGAGGATTTCGCTGGGGCAATGACTGAGACACGAGGAGTAGATCAGCTCTTTTCTATGATTAACTCCTTGCAGCAGGAGATGGAGGTGGTGCAGACTAAACTTAGAGATATGGAGGCACAGCTGGGCCATGATCACCAGGTACTGGGTCCGGCTATACAGGACTTGCAAGTCAGAGTGGAGGCTCAGGAAGCCGGCCCCACTACGTCCGTATCAGCTGCCGGTATGCCTAGGTTACCCCCATTCCGTTTCAATGGTGACCGTAGTCAGTTTCGTGGATTTGTGAACCAATGTATACTGTTTTTTGATGTACATGCTGATTATTACCGTTCTGACCGGTCCAAAGTGTTATGTATAATTATGTTATTAACCTCACGAGCACTGGCTTGGGCTAATCCTATGATAGAGAACCGGGACATCCGTTTAAATCACCTAGATGATTTTCTGACCGCAATGGCGCAGATGTTTGATGATCCGAATCGCCGTGCTACCGCTGAATCGGCTCTCCTTTCCTTACGTCAGGGAAAGCGTTCTGTCGTTGAATACGCCACTGAATTTAAGAGGTTAGTGGTAGACACCGACTGGGGAAACAATGCATTTTTGTCTGTTTTCAGAAAGGGGTTGTCCGGTACCATCAAGGACGAGTTAGCTCGTTCTGAATCTCCAGGGGATTTTGAACTGTTTCTCCAGCACTGTGTGCGTATTGATACCCGCTTGACGGAACGTAGACAGGAAAAATGGGCAGCTGTAAACCGTGTAAACAACTTTGCATTTCCTTCCAGAGAACCCGCTCTCAGGACGCCACGGGAGGCCGAGGACGTTCCTATGCAAGTGGACTCTCTGCAAAAGCGAGAGACCAATGAACGTCGCGAACACCGGCTCCGTGAGCGTTTGTGTTTCTATTGCGGTCAATCGGACCATTTCTTGATCGACTGCCCGAAACGTCCGAATCGCCCAAATAAGGTATTGGCAGCCATGGCAGAGTGTGACAACACGGACGCAGAGTCCGATATCTCTGAGGCAAGTGGACACTTGGATGCGGTATTTCCCTTGACTGTAATGTCAACATCACCTAAGGACTCGGAAGGGAAATATACCCATTGCTCGCTCCCCATTCAGATCCGGTGGGAGGGACAGCTAATACCTACCTCTGCAATGATAGATTCTGGGGCAGGGGGAAATTTCATGGACTCCTCTTTTGCCAGGAAACACGGTATCCGGACTCAGCAAAGAGCCTCACCGGTTACCATGGAGACGGTAGACGGATCTCCGTTAATCTCTGGACCAGTTGATCGGGAAACCGTACCGCTAGAATGCGTCATGAAGCCAGGTCAGCAGGAGACCCTTGTTTTCATGCTAATTTCTTCTCCTCATTTTCCGATTATTTTAGGTATTCCGTGGCTACGGTCTACAAATCCGGTCATCGATTGGGAAACTAAGGAAATATCCTTCCCACCGCAGAGTATTCTGACCATTAGTCCAACTGTTCCGGTTCCAGTAACACCGAATGCGGAGGGCACTGTACAGGTACCTGTTCTACCCCCGGTGTATAACGACTTTGCGGACATATGCGACAAAAGAAAAGCCGATCGGCTTCCCCCGCATAGACCGTATGATTGCCCCATAGACTTACTCCCAGGGGCGGAGATCCCGTTTGGTCATGTCTACCCGTTGGCGGCACCTGAGCTAGAAGCACTAAAAAACTACATTGATGAAAGTCTAGCTAAGGGATTTATTCGTCCGTCTACCTCACCAGCAAGGGCACCCATCTTTTTTGTGAAAAAGAAAGAGGGGACTCTAAGACCCTGTATTGACTACCGGGAACTGAATAAAATAACCATCCGGAACCGGTATCCGTTACCATTGATTCCTGAGCTATTGGAGAGGGTCCAACAGGCAAAAATATTCACCAAATTGGACCTCCGTGGGGCATACAATCTACTCCGCATACGTCCCGGAGACGAGTGGAAGACCGCGTTCCGATGTCGGTATGGACATTTTGAGTACCTAGTGATGCCTTTTGGACTTTGTAACGCTCCCGCGGCTTTCCAACATCTAGTTAACGATATTTTTAGGGATATCATGGACCAATTCATGGTGATTTATCTGGACGATATCCTAATCTTTTCTGATTCCCTACAGGAACACCAGGAGCACGTCAAGACTGTACTTACCCGGCTGAGGGAAAACCACCTGTACATCAAACTGGAGAAATGCGAATTCCATTGCTCACAGATACAATTCTTAGGTTATGTCATCTCTCCTCAGGGACTGAACATGGAGTCTGGCAAAATACAAGCGATTCTAGACTGGCCGGAACCGGGAAACATCAAAGAGGTACAACGCTTTGTCGGTTTTGCCAACTTTTACCGACGTTTTATCCGTAATTTTTCAGAAATCGTTCGTCCCATCACTCTGTTAACCAAGAAAGGACAGAAGTTTGTGTGGTCCGCCCAGGCCCAGGAAGCCTTCCATCGTCTCAAGGTCTGTTTTACCTCAGCGCCTATATTGGTACATCCGAATCCCGCACTTCCCTTTATCGTGGAAGTCGACGCTTCCGACTACGCATTAGGGGCCATCCTTACTCAAAGGACTGGGGACAAGAGTCTTTTACATCCGTGTGCTTTCTTTTCCCGCCGGTTGTCCCCTGCAGAAAGGAACTATGACATTGCGGACAAAGAATTGTTAGCGATTATTTCCGCTTTCAAGGAATGGAGACACCACTTACAGGGAGCCGCGCAGCAAGTGATAGTACTCACAGATCATCGTAATCTGGAGTTTCTTAAGTCTGCCAGGTGCCTGTCTCCACGGCAAGCCCGTTGGAGCCTATTCCTTAACCAGTTCAATTTTGTCGTTACATACCGTCCAGGTTCACGTAATGGGAAAGCCGATGCCTTGTCCCGAATCCACGCCGTGGACTCCGTGCCTGGAACCCCGTCTCAGACCGTGTTATCGGATGCCAATTTCGTTGGAGTAATCCAGGACCAGGACTTGTGGAAGGACATCAAGCTGGCCTATGATGGTGACGTATTTCTTGCTGCCCCCCCGAATGATGTAACTCTTGTTCTTCGGAATGGTGTGTGGTTGAGAGAGCGACGCATTTATGTCCCGGAGGCCGTAAGACTTCGGGTTCTCAAGTTGGTCCATGACTCCGTGTTGGCTGGTCATAGGGGGGTACAGAAGACGCAGGAATTTCTGAACCGTTTCTTCTGGTGGCCTACCTGTTTAAAGGACGTAAAGGACTATGTCCACTCATGTGTGGTTTGTGCCCGGTGCAAGGTCCCTCGTGTGGCTCCTACAGGACTCCTCCAACCGTTACCCGTGCCATCTCGCCCTTGGGGGTCTATCTCAATGGATTTTATTGTGGAGTTGCCCGTCTCAGACGGTCACAATACCATTTTAGTGGTGGTGGATCGGTTGACTAAAGCTGCTCACTTTATTCCGTGTGCCGGTCTTCCTTCAGCCTCAGAGACAGTGGATCTGGTTATCCAGAACGTATTCCGATTGCATGGGGTACCAGACGAGATCATCTCTGACCGGGGCGTGCAGTTCACGTCTAGGTTCTGGAAGGGGTTTTGTACGGCACTCCAGATTGATGTCTGTTTGTCTTCTGCATACCATCCTCAGACAAATGGGCAGACCGAACGGACCAATCAAACCCTGGAACAATACCTTCGCTGTTATGTCAGCCATCTGCAGGACGATTGGTTGAAGATGCTTCCGTTGGCAGAGTTCTCGTATAACAACACTCAGAGTAGCTCCACTAAGGTAACACCCTTCTTTGCTAACTTGGGTTACCATCCGACTATTTTGCCTAGGTCACCGGTTGCGGTCTCAGTGCCTGCGGTGGAGGACAGATTGACAGAGCTACGACAAAATCTGGAGGTTCTGAAGGACACTGTGGCTACAGCTCAGGAACGTTACAAGAGGTCGGCAGACGCTCACCGGAAACCGGCACCCATGTATAAGGTAGGGGACTCTGTATGGTTATCCACCAAGAACCTGAGATTGGGTGTCCCTTCGCAGAAGCTGGGACAAAAATTCATTGGTCCGTTCAAGATCACCGGGATCGTGAGCCCTGTGGCCTGTCGGCTGCGGTTACCGCACCATCTAAAGGTACACCCGGTCTTTCATGTTTCTCTCCTCAAATCCGTCTCTCCCAATACGTTTCATGGTCGTGTCGTGCCTCCTCCTCCGCCTGTGATGGTCGACGGCGAGGAGCAGTTCGTGGTTGAGGACATTATTGACTCCCGGCTCCATCGTCGTCGGCTTCAGTATCTGGTACGTTGGCAGGGGTACGCCCCCGAGGACGATTCCTGGGAACCGGTGGGTAACATTCGAGCACCCCGGAAGATCGCTCAGTTTCATCGACGGTACCCGGACAAGCCGGGCCCTGACCCGTCCTGAGGCCGTTTCTGGGGGGGGAGTAATGTCAGGTTTCCGGGTTTTCCAGTCCTCTTTTGAAAAAGCTTGCCCTCGGTTAACATGGAGTTTTATGTTCTGTTGCCCTACTTCCTGTCCAGCTGCTTAAAAGGCCGCCTCTAAGCCTAGTCCAGTGCCTGAGTATACTGCTTGCTGTGTGCTCCTGCTTTACTGCTGCTGCTACTTGGATCCTCCTGAAAATCTACCGACCGACTCTGGACCACACCCGGTTTCTTCAAACTGTGCCCGGACTCCGTCTGCCGTCTTTGGTCAGCACGTCTGCCCGGTTTCTTCCGGTTCGTAACCATTCTGGACTTTCATCCCGTACGGACACTTCTGGACTTTACCGCTTGCCCCTTGTGTCCCGGCTGCGGCGCATTTAGGCCTTCCGGGGTTGATTGCCGGACAGTCCCTGTATAGGGGTTCGCTCTGGTGGTCTCCCTGGGGGAGTCCGGTGCGTGGCCCCGGGAATTCCCTCCGCTCCGTTTCGGGAAGGTATTTCGTGTGTTTGTTCTGCTGTGTTTGTTCTGCTGTGTTTGTTCCGTTGTGTATCTACCGTGGTTACATATCATAAACATCTTGTACCACAAACTCGTCTCTGGCTGTCATTGCCCTAACGCTATTGAAATCCTCAAAACATACAATAGTATTACACCAAGCCTCTTCTCCCACGATTGCTCAGTTTGGCTGGACGGTCTAGAAACAGTTCTGGTGGTACCAAACTTCTTCCATTTAAGGATAATGGAGGCCACTGTGCTCTTAGGAGCCTTGAATTCTGCAGAAATTCTTTTGTAACCTTGGCCAGATCTGTGCCTTGCCACAATTCTGTCTCTGAGCTCCTTGGGCAGTTCCTTTGACCTCATGATTCTCATTTGGTGTGACATGCACTGTGAACTGTGAGCTCTTATATAGACATGTGCGTTCCTTTCCAAATCAAGTCCTATCAGTTTAATTAAACACAGCTGGACTCTAATGAAGTAGAACCGTCTCAAGGAGGATCACAAGGAACTGGACAGCATGTGACTTAAATATGAGTGTCTGAGCAAAGGGTCTGAATACTTATGACCATGTGATATTTCAGTTCTTCTTGTTTAAAAAATTTGTAAAAAAATTCTACGTTTTTTTTCTGTCAAGATGGGGGATGGGGGGCAGTGTACATTAATGAGAAAAAAATGAACTTTTCTGAATTTATCAAGTGGCTGCAATAAAAAGCAGAGTGAAAAATGTAAAGGGGTCTGAATAAATTCCATACCCACTGTGTATATATACAGTGCCTACAAGTAGTATTCAACCCCCTGCAGATTTAGCAGGTTTACACATTCGGAATTAACTTGGCATTGTGACATTTGGACTGTAGATCAGCCTGGAAGTGTGAAATGCACTGCAGCAAAAAAGAATGTTATTTATTTATTTATTATTTTTTTTTTAAATTGTGAAAAGTTTATTCAGAGGGTCATTTTTTATTCAACCCCTCAAACCACAAGAATTCTGTTTGGTTCCCCTAAAGTATTAAGAAGTATTTCAGGCACAAAGAACAATGAGCTTCACATGTCTGGATTAATTATCTCTTTTTCCAGCCTTTTATGACTAATTAAGACCCTCCCCAAACTTGTGAACAGCACTCATACTTGGTCAACATGGAAAAGACAAAGGAGCATTCCAAGGCCATCAGAGACAAGATCGTGGAGGGTCACAAGGCTGGCAAGGGGTACAAAACCCTTTCCAAGGAGTTGGGCCTACCTGTCTCCACTGTTGGGAGCATCATCCGGAAGTGGAAGGCTTATGGAACTACTGTTAGCCTTCCACGGCCTGGACAGCCTTTGAAAGTTTCCACCCGTGCCGAGGCCAGGCTTGTCCGAAGAGTCAAGGCTAACCCAAGGACAACAAGGAAGGAGCTCCTGGAAGATCTCATGGCAGTAGGGACATTGGTTTCAGTCAATACCATAAGTAACGTACTCCACCGCAATGGTCTCCGTTCCAGACGAGCCCGTAAGGTACCTTTACTTTCAAAGCGTCATGTCAAGGCTCGTCTACAGTTTGCTCATGATCACTTGGAGGACTCTGAGACAGACTGGTTCAAGGTTCTCTGGTCTGATGAGACCAAGATCAAGATCTTTGGTGCCAACCACACGCGTGACGTTTGGAGACTGGATGGCACTGCATACGACCCCAAGAATACCATCCCTACAGTCAAGCATGGTGGTGGCATCATGCTGTGGGGCTGTTTCTCAGCCAAGGGGCCTGGCCATCTGGTCCGCATCCATGGGAAGATGGATAGCACGGCCTACCTGGAGATTTTGGCCAAGAACCTCCGCTCCTCCATCAAGGATCTTAAGATGGGTCGTCATTTCATCTTCCAACAAGACAATGACCCAAAGCACACAGCCAAGAAAACCAAGGCCTGGTTCAAGAGGGAAAAAATCAAGGTGTTGCAGTGGCCTAGTCAGTCTCCTGACCTTAATCCCATTGAAAACTTGTGGAAGGAGCTCAAGATTAAAGTCCACATGAGACACCCAAAGAACCTAGATAACTTGGAGAAGATCTGCATGGAGGAGTGGGCCAAGATAACTCCAGAGACCTGTGCCGGCCTGATCAGGTCTTATAAAAGACGATTATTAGCTGAAATTGCAAAAAAGGGTTATTCCACAAAATATTAAACCTAGGGGTTGAATAATAATTGACCCACACTTTTATGTTGAAAATTTATTAAAATTTAACTGAGCAACATAACTTGTTGGTTTGTAAGATTTATGCATCTGTTAATAAATCCTGCTCTTGTTTGAAGTTTGCAGGCTCTAACTTATTTGCATCTTATCAAACCTGCTAAATCTGCAGGGGGTTGAATACTACTTGTAGGCACTGTATATATATATATATATATATATATATATATATATATATAATATATATACACACACACAAACACACTGCACACGCAGTCACATTGTATACACTGCACAAACAGTCTCACTATATACACTGCACATAGAGTCACACAATATATACCGTCCAATCACATTAATCACACAATATATACTGCACACAGTCACTCTATATACACTGCATACATTCTATATACACTGCACACACAATCACACTGTATACACTGCACACACAATCACACTATAAACACTGCACACACAATCACACTATATACACTGCAGACACAGTCACACTGCACACACTGCCACATTATATACACTGCACACACACAGTCACACTATATACACTGCACACAGTCACACTGTATACACTGCACACACACAGTCACACTATATACACTGCACACACAGTCACACTGTATACACTGCACACACAGTCACACTGTATACACTGCACACACAGTGTGTGTATATATATATATATATATATATATATATACACACACAAACACATATACTGTATATACTGCACACACAGTCACATTGTATACACTGCACAAACAGTCTCTCTATATATACACTGCACATAGAGTCACACAATATATACCGCCCAATCACATTAATCACACAATATATACTGCACACAGTCACTCTATATACACTGCATACATTCTATATACACTGCACACACAATAACACTGTATACACTGCACACACAATCACACTATATACACTGCACACACAATCACACTATATACACTGCACACACAATCACACTATATACACTGCACACACAGTCACACTGCACACACTGCCACATTATATACACTGCACACACAGTCACGCTATATACACTGCACAGTCACACTGTATACACTGCACACACACAGTCACACTATATACACTGCACAACAACCGTCACACTGTATACACTGCACACAGTCACACTGTATACACTGCATACACACAGTCACGCTATATACACTGCACACACAGTCACACTGTATACACTGCACACAGTCACACTGTATACACTGCACACACAGTCACATTGTATACACTGCACACACACAGTCACACTGTATACACTGCACACACAGTCACACTGTATACACTGCACACACAGTCAAACTGTATACACTGCACACACACAGTCACACTGTATACACTGCACACACAGTCACACTGTATACACTGCACACACACAGTCACATTGTATACACTGCACACACAGTCACACTGTATACACTGCACACACAGTCACACTGTATACACTGCACACACACAGTCACATTATATACACTGCACACACACAGTCACGCTATATACACTGCACACAGTCACACTGTATACACTGCACACACACAGTCACACTATATACACTGCACACACAGTCACACTGTAAACACTGCACACACAGTCACACTGTATACACTGCACACACAGTCACATTGTATACACTGCACACACACAGTCACACTGTATACACTGCACACACAGTCACACTGTATACACTGCACACACACAGTCAAACTGTATAGACTGCACACACAGTCACACTGTATACACTGCACACACAGTCACACTGTATACACTGCACACACACAGTCACATTGTATACACTGCACACACACAGTCACACTACACACACAGTCACACTGTATACACTGCACACACACAGTCACACTGTATACACTGCACACACACAGTCACATTGTATACACTGCACACACACAGTCACATTGTATACACTGCACACACACAGTCACATTGTATACACTGCACACACACAGTCACATTGTATACACTGCACACACACAGTCACACTGTATACACTGCACACACACAGTCACACTGTATACACTGCACACACACAGTCACATTGTATACACTGCACACACACAGTCACACTGTATACACTGCACACACACAGTCACAATGTATACACTGCACACAAAGTCACACTGTATACACTGCACACACAGTCACACTACACATACAGTCACACTGTATACACTGCACACACACAGTCACATTGTATACACTGCACACACACAGTCACACTGTATACACTGCACACACAGTCACATTGTATACACTGCATACACACAGTCACATTGTATACACTGCATACACACAGTCACATTGTATACACTGCATACACACAGTCACATTGTATACACTGCATACACACAGTCACATTGTATACACTGCATACACACAGTCACACTGTATACACTGCACACACACAGTCACATTGTATACACTGCATACACACAGTCACATTGTATACACTGCATACACACAGTCACATTGTATATACTGCACACACACAGTCACACTGTATACACTGCACACACACAGTCACATTGTATACACTGCATACACACAGTCACATTGTATACACTGCATACACACAGTCACATTGTATACACTGCATACACACAGTCACATTGTATACACTGCATACACACAGTCACACTGTATACACTGCACACACACAGTCACATTGTATACACTGCATACACACAGTCACATTGTATACACTGCATACACACAGTCACATTGTATATACTGCACACACACAGTCACACTGTATACACTGCACACACACAGTCACATTGTATACACTGCATACACACAGTCACATTGTATACACTGCACACACACAGTCACACTGTATACACTGCACACACACAGTCACAATGTATACACTGCACACAAAGTCACACTGTATACACTGCACACAGTCACACTACACATACAGTCACACTGTATACACTGCACACACACAGTCACATTGTATACACTGCACACACACAGTCACACTGTATACACTGCACACACAGTCACATTGTATACACTGCATACACACAGTCACATTGTATACACTGCATACACACAGTCACATTGTATACACTGCATACACACAGTCACATTGTATACACTGCATACACACAGTCACATTGTATACACTGCATACACACAGTCACACTGTATACACTGCACACACACAGTCACATTGTATACACTGCATACACACAGTCACATTGTATACACTGCATACACACAGTCACATTGTATATACTGCACACACACAGTCACACTGTATACACTGCACACACACAGTCACATTGTATACACTGCATACACACAGTCACATTGTATACACTGCATACACACAGTCACATTGTATACACTGCATACACACAGTCACATTGTATACACTGCATACACACAGTCACACTGTATACACTGCATACACACAGTCACACTGTATACACTGCACACACACAGTCACATTGTATACACTGCATACACACAGTCACATTGTATATACTGCACACACACAGTCACACTGTATACACTGCACACACACAGTCACATTGTATACACTGCATACACACAGTCACATTGTATACACTGCATACACACAGTCACATTGTATACACTGCATACACACAGTCACATTGTATATACTGCACACACACAGTCACACTGTATACACTGCACACACACAGTCACATTGTATATACTGCACACACACAGTCACATTGTATACACTGCATACACACAGTCACATTGTATACACTGCATACACACAGTCACATTGTATACACTGCATACACACAGTCACATTGTATACACTGCATACACACAGTCACATTGTATATACTGCACACACACAGTCACACTGTATACACTGCACACACACAGTCACATTGTATACACTGCATACACACAGTCACATTGTATACACTGCATACACACAGTCACACTGTATACACTGCACACACACAGTCACATTGTATACACTGCATACACACAGTCACATTGTATACACTGCATACACACAGTCACATTGTATATACTGCACACACACAGTCACACTGTATACACTGCACACACACAGTCACATTGTATACACTGCATACACACAGTCACATTGTATACACTGCACACACACAGTCACACTGTATACACTGCACACACACAGTCACAATGTATACACTGCACACAAAGTCACACTGTATACACTGCACACACAGTCACACTACACATACAGTCACACTGTATACACTGCACACACACAGTCACATTGTATACACTGCACACACACAGTCACACTGTATACACTGCACACACAGTCACATTGTATACACTGCATACACACAGTCACATTGTATACACTGCATACACACAGTCACATTGTATACACTGCATACACACAGTCACATTGTATACACTGCATACACACAGTCACATTGTATATACTGCATACACACAGTCACACTGTATACACTGCACACACAGTCACATTGTATACACTGCATACACACAGTCACATTGTATACACTGCATACACACAGTCACATTGTATATACTGCACACACACAGTCACACTGTATACACTGCACACACACAGTCACATTGTATACACTGCATACACACAGTCACATTGTATACACTGCATACACACAGTCACATTGTATACACTGCATACACACAGTCACATTGTATACACTGCATACACACAGTCACACTGTATACACTGCACACACACAGTCACATTGTATACACTGCATACACACAGTCACATTGTATACACTGCATACACACAGTCACATTGTATATACTGCACACACACAGTCACACTGTATACACTGCACACACACAGTCACATTGTATACACTGCATACACACAGTCACATTGTATACACTGCATACACACAGTCACATTGTATACACTGCATACACACAGTCACATTGTATATACTGCACACACACAGTCACACTGTATACACTGCACACACACAGTCACATTGTATATACTGCACACACACAGTCACATTGTATACACTGCATACACACAGTCACATTGTATACACTGCATACACACAGTCACATTGTATACACTGCATACACACAGTCACATTGTATACACTGCACACACACAGTCACATTGTATATACTGCACACACACAGTCACACTGTATACACTGCACACACACAGTCACATTGTATACACTGCA
Source organism: Anomaloglossus baeobatrachus (assembly GCF_048569485.1). Taxonomy (NCBI): domain Eukaryota; kingdom Metazoa; phylum Chordata; class Amphibia; order Anura; family Aromobatidae; genus Anomaloglossus; species Anomaloglossus baeobatrachus. The sequence goes on along the minus strand of NC_134358.1, from coordinate 506,969,977 downwards.
TACACACAGTCACATTGTATACACTGCATACACACAGTCACACTGTATACACTGCACACACACAGTCACATTGTATATACTGCACACACACAGTCACACTGTATACACTGCACACACACAGTCACATTGTATATACTGCACACACACAGTCACATTGTATACACTGCATACACACAGTCACATTGTATACACTGCATACACACAGTCACATTGTATACACTGCATACACACAGTCACATTGTATACACTGCATACACACAGTCACATTGTATACACTGCATACACACAGTCACATTGTATACACTGCATACACACAGTCACACTGTATACACTGCACACACACAGTCACATTGTATACACTGCATACACACAGTCACATTGTATACACTGCATACACACAGTCACATTGTATATACTGCACACACACAGTCACACTGTATACACTGCACACACACAGTCACATTGTATACACTGCATACACACAGTCACATTGTATACACTGCATACACACAGTCACATTGTATACACTGCATACACACAGTCACACTGTATACACTGCACACACACAGTCACATTGTATACACTGCATACACACAGTCACATTGTATACACTGCATACACACAGTCACATTGTATATACTGCACACACACAGTCACACTGTATACACTGCACACACACAGTCACATTGTATACACTGCATACACACAGTCACATTGTATACACTGCATACACACAGTCACATTGTATACACTGCATACACACAGTCACATTGTATATACTGCACACACACAGTCACACTGTATACACTGCACACACACAGTCACATTGTATATACTGCACACACACAGTCACATTGTATACACTGCATACACACAGTCACATTGTATACACTGCATACACACAGTCACATTGTATACACTGCATACACACAGTCACATTGTATACACTGCATACACACAGTCACATTGTATATACTGCACACACACAGTCACACTGTATACACTGCACACACACAGTCACATTGTATACACTGCATACACACAGTCACATTGTATACACTGCATACACACAGTCACACTGTATACACTGCACACACACAGTCACATTGTATATACTGCACACACACAGTCACACTGTATACACTGCACACACACAGTCACATTGTATATACTGCACACACACAGTCACATTGTATACACTGCATACACACAGTCACATTGTATACACTGCATACACACAGTCACATTGTATACACTGCATACACACAGTCACATTGTATACACTGCATACACACAGTCACATTGTATACACTGCATACACACAGTCACATTGTATACACTGCATACACACAGTCACACTGTATACACTGCACACACACAGTCACACTGTATACACTGCACACACACAGTCACATTGTATACACTGCATACACACAGTCATATTGTATACACTGCATACACACAGTCACATTGTATACACTGCACACACACAGTCACACTGTATACACTGCACACACACAGTCACATTGTATACACTGCATACACACAGTCACATTGTATACACTGCATACACACAGTCACATTGTATACACTGCATACACACAGTCACATTGTATACACTGCATACACACAGTCACACTGTATACACTGCACACACACAGTCACATTGTATACACTGCATACACACAGTCACATTGTATACACTGCATACACACAGTCACATTGTATATACTGCACACACACAGTCACACTGTATACACTGCACACACACAGTCACATTGTATACACTGCATACACACAGTCACATTGTATACACTGCATACACACAGTCACATTGTATACACTGCATACACACAGTCACATTGTATATACTGCACACACAGTCACACTGTATACACTGCACACACACAGTCACATTGTATATACTGCACACACACAGTCACATTGTATACACTGCATACACACAGTCACATTGTATACACTGCATACACACAGTCACATTGTATACACTGCATACACACAGTCACATTGTATACACTGCATACACACAGTCACATTGTATATACTGCACACACACAGTCACACTGTATACACTGCACACACACAGTCACATTGTATACACTGCATACACACAGTCACATTGTATACACTGCATACACACAGTCACACTGTATACACTGCACACACACAGTCACATCATTGTATACACTGCATACACACAGTCACATTGTATACACTGCATACACACAGTCACATTGTATACACTGCATACACACAGTCACACTGTATACACTGCATACACACAGTCACACTGTATACACTGCACACACACAGTCACACTGTATACACTGCATACACACAGTCACACTGTATACACTGCATACACACAGTCACATTGTATACACTGCATATACACAGTCACACTGTATACACTGCACACACACAGTCACACTGTATACACTGCACACACACAGTCACATCATTGTATACACTGCATACACACAGTCACATTGTATACACTGCATACACACAGTCACACTGTATACACTGCATACACACAGTCACACTGTATACACTGCACACACACAGTCACACTGTATACACTGCATACACACAGTCACACTGTATACACTGCATACACACAGTCACATTGTATACACTGCATATACACAGTCACACTGTATACACTGCACACACACAGTCACACTGTATACACTGCATACACACAGTCACACTGTATACACTGCACACACACAGTCACACTGTATACACTGCACACACATGACGTGCAGCCGCCGCCGGAGGAGGAGACCCTCCATGACACGGTCACCACAGCGTCCTCAGCCTCCATTCACGCCGCGTGTGAGCGTCAGGAGCAGCCCATTCATCTCCTCCAGAGGCCGGGCTCCGGTCATGTGAGCCGGGGGGACGTGTCTTGCGGTGGGCGGGCCGGTGCTGGTCGCTGTCCAGGGTGTTGGAGCTGCTCCTCCGTGCACTGAGCGCCGCCGTCCTGCTGCCCCATGCCGCTGATATTACCAGACTGATGGATTATTATTACTCGGCATGATGGGCTCCCTGCACGCCGCGCTCCTGCTGCTGCTCTCCGCCGCTCAGCACCTCCAGCCTGCAAGCGCTGACAGCAGATTCGGTGAGTGCCCTGCTCTGCCCGCTGCATGGGGTACACTGGCTGCAGGGGGCTGCCCGGGCACCGACACAGTGCCCACCACCATCCAGACTGGAGCAAGAGGGGAGGAGGAGCTCCGGGGGCACGAAGAATAGGGGAGAGGGCTGACATTGAGGGGTTACAGGTACAGGCACATGCACACACACTGTATACATATATACATACACTTATACCACTTATACACATATGTACACACTCACATGTCTGTGTATATGTGTGTCTATATGTGTATATTTACATTACACACAAATATATTTATGTATGCAGATATATATATATAAATGTATGTGTATATATTTGTGAGTATATGTGTATAGTTGTGTGTACTAACACACAACTATACATATATACTCACAAATATATACACATACATTTATATATATATATCTGCATACATATATACACAAATATTTACACGTATGCACACACACATATATACATATACACGCATATACTTATAAACACAAACATATATATATATATATAAATACATTTACACACACATACATATACATGTATGCACACATATATTTCTATACACCCGTATGTATGTGTGTATATATACATACACCTATGCACACATATATACATACAACACATATACATATATACACACATCACATATACACACATATTCTCATACACACACATATACACATATACATGTACGCATATATAAATATATACATATACACATACATATACATGTATAGACACATATATACACATACACACGCATATACATATGTGCATATATACATATACACACATACATATACACCTATACATACGTATATATACACACATCCATATACATTTATGCACACATATATACACACACACACATATGTACATATACACACACGTGTGCTCATCCTCTCCAGTCCGCTGTCACACTGAGCTTCTTGTAACCTCCGGTGCCCGTTTCCTTACAGATGCGGGGGGCACTTGTACCCGAACTGCCACATGTCCTGATTGTTCATACCTCATTTCTCATCTGTGCGTCATGTTCCTGGAAATGGCACACGACAGCCTATATAATATACCAAAAAACTATGTAAATCAGGACTAGTCAATAATTTCTACATAATTATTATAAATGTGACACATTATTGAGGACTCGTTGCCTTTAACACTTTATCGGGGTCCGTGTGTCCTCCAGACTGTGGTACGAGTGCCCCCTGCGCTGTAGGCTATACGGTGGTTGTCTTACGGTTATATTCTGCCTATTAGTAAGGATTATGTCTCATTACATTATTTTCTCCAGTACAGCTTTGTATCATTTTCCGTGAAAGGTCACGATATTTTGGAGACCTCATCTGGGGCCCTGTTTATGTCCTGCACATCTGTCCGTGTTCTACTAATTGGGAGATATGCCCTGACCTGTGCCCGGTGTCTCCACCCTCTCACTTATGACATCAGTTGTGGTTAATGTACCCAGTGCCGCTGGTTTGCACGTGACGAGATGTTATTGTGTGGACCCCTCGGTGCGGTATAATCAGCTTTCCTGGATGAATTGTGACTCCTGGTTGCTTTTTCTCGACTTCCATTCACTGTAGTGAGCCGGGCATTTACCAACTTATCTGCGTTTCTAGATCTTCTGTTGAATTAAGGCATCTTTATGATAAAATCTTTGTCTTTCCCATTAAAAGTCATCTCTATCTGCATCTGACTAGTAGTTGTTCATTAATTTGATTGACAGTCATGCTTGAAAAGAGGTTCTGCATCATTGTACAGGAGCCTATATGTTTTTCCTATATGTTCCATAGTTTCCTCCTCCAGTTCCCGTCATTTTATGAGTTTCCATTGGATCCTGATTATTATTTCCTCCGATGTCTGAAATGTAAACCTGAGGTTGAAGTGTGCAGTCTTGTGCCGATTGTTCATCGCCGGAGCAAAGATGCTAATGGCAGCTCACATATCCAGGCTTATTTCCAGGATAATCGTATCCCATAAATAGGATTTAAGAGCCATGTTTATGTTTTAAGGCTACCGGTCAGAATTAGGAAGAGATTACGTGCCTGTGATATGATTATTTACTATGTGAAACATCAAACACTTTGTGTTTATTTTGAATAATATAACATATTAACACATAACATAAAAATATCGCCTCCGATGGATCATGGCGGTCATCCATTATATCTACTGCACATTTTAAGTAGAAATATTTTCTTTTTATCAATTATTCCTTAAAAAAGAAACTAAAAGCAAAGATTGACAATATTTTTTGTTACTTAGCGTCACCCCCCTCCAATATGTATGATGAAGCCATGAACTGCCCCTGACGTATTAATAATTAATAAGTGGATATTAAAGGGGTTGTCCAGATGAAAAAATGTCAATGAATTGAGTTGAAATGAGTAAATCATGCCGGTTACTTATATATTTTCCATCTAGAAGTGCCTCTATCATTGGTCACAAGTAGCGATGATTGACCCCGAATTGTAAAGGTTGGGGTTCGTACCAAACAGCGGGTGTCCTGGTCCGGAACTCGAACACAGACTTTTTTTTATTAAAAAAGTCAATGTCTTAGTTCGGGTGCTTTACGTATGCTGACCACTCGCATGAGCATCGCTGTGCATGGGTATGCTCGGTCCTCGGCCCAGTGCGAGCCGCTTGCAGTGTTTGCTCGGCTCATATTGGGCATAACAACAGCATGATTGGAGCTGCTTGCAGTCTCTAAATGGCTCTCACAGAGGGTAAAAACAATATTTTTGGATGCTGTGTCTAACAAACCCCCCAAAAATCGACCTCCCTCCCCAGAAATGCTCTGTTAATGGCTAGATGTATGTAGGTGGAGAGCTGAGTCCCAATCATTGACTTCCATTATACTCATTACTCAAGTAGAACCTGTTAGCCCCTGACTAGAGATGAGCGAACCTGAGGTCCAGTGTACCGAACACAGAGTTCAGGTTTGGAATTCGGGTGCTTTACGTATATAAACCATTCACGCGAACATCGCTGTACTCGGGTTCTCTCGGTGCTCAGCCAAGTGCGAGCCGCTTGAAGTGTTGATTGGCTCATATTGGGGTAACAACGTGATCGGATGTAGTGTGCACCAAACAAAACAAAAATGGAAAAAGCTCGCTCACCTGCCCCTGGAAGGGATCTGTTAATGGCTGGCTGCATGTGGGCAGAGACCTGATCTACCCAATTAGTGACTTCCATTGGGGAACTTCATCTAAAGTCTGGCTGAAGCTGCCGACCCGAACTTCCACAGGTCCGCTACTCTTGATGTATATGGGGTTCAGGCTCCAAGATAAAATCAGGGTCCTGGACAGAACTTTATCTAAAGCCCAACTGCACCCACTGAACTTCCACGGGTCCACTCATCTCTACTCCTGACGTATATAAGGGTCAGGCTCCAAGATCAAGTTTAGCTCACGAACAGAACTTTTAACTAAAGTCTGGCTGAACCAAGCAAAACCAAACTTCCACGTGTCTGCACATTGCCCATTTTGGGCCCTATCTGGTCCTCTTCCAGTTAGGGTCGGACATAAGCCTGCTTTACACGTTACAATTACACATGTGATCTCGTATGCTATCGCACACACCCCCATTGTATGTGCAGCACATTCAATTTGTTGCCCGTGTCGCACAAACAATTAAATCCCGTCACACGTACTTACCTTCCATACGACCTCGCTGTGGGCGGCGAGCAACCACTTCGTGTAGTGGGAGGGACGTTCGGCGTCACAGCGACGTTACATGGCAGCCGGCCAATAGAAGTGGAGGGGCGTAGATGAGCGGGACATTAACATCCTGCCCACCTCCTTCCTTCCGCATTGCAGGTGGGACGCAGGTAAGATGTGTTCATCGTTCCTGGGGTGTCACACACAGCGATGTGTGCTGCCTCGGGAACATTGAACAACCGGATGGTCAATTTTTAGAATTTGAACAACGTGTATGCGATCAACGTGTTTTCGTTCAATCTCAATCGCACGTAGGTTTCACACACTACAACAACATTAACGATGCCGGATGTGCGTCACTTACGACGTGACCCCGCCGACACATCGTTAGATTTATTGTAGCTTGTAAAGCCCGCTATAATGAATAGTATCTTTTTTGCTAGCTAAGCTTGCTCCCATATAGATCATAACCAATGTATAGTCATAGAAAGGAGCAGTCAGTCTGGCCCCATTCATTTGTATTGGCTCCTTTGGGCATGTGCCAATACTCGAAATACTGCCCTGTGCTCAACATAAATTGGAAGAGGACTTCTCGAGAGCTGGGAGCCAGGACCATATGTTGTGATTGAAGTTTGTGGTACCTTTCAGATATAAAGTATGTTAGTAAATTGAATAACCTACTAATTTAGTCAAAGTCAACAGCAGTTTCTTTAGATGCCAAATCCCTTTAAAAGATCCAGGTAAAATAGAGCAGGAGAAACCTAAACATCTCAGAATCTGTGGGACCCGGGTTATTGACCTAAATTACTCTCCGATCCTGCTTGTAGGTGGTATTGTATAATAATTGGGTTATGTTACACTGGGTTATCTATATGGGTCAGGTGGTAGTATCTGTGTTATATAGAGGGTTCCCATGTTGTGGACTGTATATTGTGCTTTGTATACCAGACGTCCTATCACAACGTTATACTTGTGTTTTATAGTCTATGAAATACTGAGTACAGTTGCGCTGGTGAAATAACCTCATAGCGTGCTCCGCAGAGAGCGGGAGACAAATCAACATATATATTAGAGAATGTGATCTGGTCCTGCACGGCAGCCCCCGGCCTCACTGACACATTGTGTCCGTGATGACATAATTTTACATGACAGTGTTGGATGACTTGGCCGCGTGGTGCAGCAACACTGAATCTTATTGTATACACAGACCTGTCCAATGCCGGAGCCGAGTAGCCGCATGTCTCTAACGGAGAATTTTAAGTCTAACTTTATCAGTTATGTTCTTAGATTTTTTTGATATTTTGGGAAAATGGTCAAATACCAAACATCTTTCAACATGACAAAGATTAGGACATAAAGGCGCATACTTTTCTGTTAAAGGGAATCTGTCAGCAGGTTTTTGCTATGCAAGCTGAAGACAGGATGCTGCAAGGGTTAACACAGAGAATTCAGGGATGCCTCTGTTGTCAAGGTCCGATCTGTTATTTATTTTCTATGTTTGTTTAACCAGCAGGACTTCTCATTGCTCGGAATACAATGTCATGCACACGGCTGTCCAGGACACCCCCTCCTCTTATTTACACCTCACTGTCAATGTACAATCTCTATAGAGAGCCTGGTGTGGGCGGAGGCAGCTCACTCAGCTCTGCTACATTGCTAAAGCTAAAAATTCGGATTGTGTAAGAACGGCTGCAGCCATTAATCTAAGTGATACATTGTTGGATTCAGGATCTATTTGCCAACAACATGCTGCTCTCAGATGAGGTAGCAAAAACCTGCTGACAGATTCCCTTTAAAAATGTGACGTGTAAAACTACATATTATTATTATTATTATAGATGCAATTTGGTTTTGCATATTTTTGCACAATGCAAAATTTTGCAAAAATTTCCAACTTTTTTCTTCTTTTTTTGCTGCCCTAGCCACTATTCTAAAATGGGGGTTTGGCATAATGGGACAGATATAGCTAACTCATAGCCCAACAGATTCACTAAATTATAGCAGAATATTCACTTTATTGTGCACTAGTTTCCCCTAAATGCTTCAAATCATTAAAAAAATGAAGTCATTTTACTCCAGCTCTCTGGGATTAAAGGGAACCTGTCACCAGATTTGGCAACTATAACCTGCGGCCACCACCAGTGAGCCAATATATACTACATTCTAGAATACTGTATATAAAAGCCCAGGCCGCTCTGTATAACGTAAAAAACACCTTTATAATACTTACCTAGGGGGCGGTCCAGTTCGATGGGTGTAGCTGCTCTCCGGTTCGACACCTCCTCTCTGTGGTCACTGCCGACCTCCTTCTACGCAGCCCAGTATGGATGACGTGTCCTACATCATCCACACAGGCCGGTATGGCGGTACTGCACAGTCGCACTTTGATCTACCCTGCTCTAAAATGCTGTATATAAGAACTCCCTGGTGGTGGCCGCAGGTTATAGTCGCCAAATCTTGTTACAGGTTCCCTTTTAGGCTATGTGCGCACTAGACCGTTTTTCCCGCGGATTTACCCGCGGATTTGCCCCGGAAATTTCTTGAGAAATGTCTGCAATCTTTGTGCAGACATTTCCCATGAAATTCAATGAGAAAAAAAAATAGCTGTGCGCACTGTGCGGATTTTTCTCAAGAAAATTTCTTGAGAAAATTTTCTCGAGAAACTTTCTTGAGAAAATGTGCATGTCCATTAATTTCCGCAGGTACCGGGGGTATTCCGGGGGTATTCCGCAGGTAGCAATGATGTGCGGTATACCCCCGGAATAGCCGCGATTTACCTGCGGTAATGCCCATCGCTGCCTGCGGTTTTGCAGGAAGCGATGTCATTATGCCAGGAAGAGGAGCAGAGGAAACACACGTCGCACTCCCTGGACGCCGCACAGAAGCACTTCCGTGCGACCTCCAGGTGCCCGTGCAGTCTGTGTCCTGCTCCGGCCTCGCGGCTGCCTGCACTGCAGGGTGTCAGTGTCTGCCCGCAGTGTCAGCAGCTTGTCACGCTGCAGCGCAGGCAGACACTGACATCCTGCAGTGCTGGGAGCCACGGGGATGACGATCGCTGCTGTCAGGAGGTGAGATCATTACCTGCTGTGACGATCTCCTGCCTCCTGACGTCAGCGCGGTCACTGCTGTCTATGCCCGTCTCGCGAGCGGCCCGAGACTGTCACTAGCGGTGACGTCACGGGCTCTCGCGATAAGTCAGTGACAGCGCTGACGTCAGCAGTACAGGAGATGATCACAGAAGGTAATGATCTCATCTATGCTCCTGATGGCAGCGCTGGTCATCCCCTGCAGTGACCTGAGCTGACCTATTGATGTTAGCTCAGGTCACTGCATTGCTCTCCCAGCCAATGGGGAACATTCTGTTCTTCATTGACTGGGACAGTGACTATGGTATGGATCGCCGTGCCCCCCCCCCCCCTTATTGGATTACGCCGGACGTGGAATTGATTGTGCTCTTTTCAATAAATTGGTTAAAGAGGGAATGTTTTGGGGAGTGTTTTTTCAAATAAAACTTTTTTTGTTGTCTATTTTTTAATTATTACTGACTGGGTTGGTGATGTCGGGTATCTGATAGACGCCTGACCTCACCAACCCCAGGGCTTGATGCCAGGTGACATTACACATCTGGCATCAACCCCATATATTACCCCGTTTGCCAACGCACCAGGGCGCGGGATGAGCTGGGGCAAAGCGCCAGGATTGGCACGTCTAATGGATGCGCCACTTCTGGGGCGGCTGCGGCCTGCTATTTTTAGGCTGGGGAGTGTCCAATAACAGTGGACCTCCCTAGTCTGAGAATATCAGACCCCAGCTGTCCGCTTTACCTTGGCTGGTGATCCAATATGGGGGGGACCCCACGTTTTTTGTTTTAAATTATTTATATAATTTAAAATAACAGCGTGGGGTGCCCACTGTTTTGGATTATCAGCCAAGGTGAAGCTGCCAGCGGTGGTCTGCAGGCTGCAGCCGTCTGCTTTACCCTAGCTGGCTACAAAAAATGGGGGGACCTCACGTCATTTTTTTTTAATTATTTATTTATTTTATGGCTAAATACAAGGCTAAGCACCCTTTAGGCTACTTTCACACATCCGGCTTGAGCTCTGCGGCTCAATCCGGCTGTGCAAGCTATGCAACGGATGCGGTGAAAACACCGCATCCTTTGCATAGGTTTTTCCTTTGCGGCCAGTCCGGTTTTTGCCGCTTGTGGCATGCTACTGAGCATGCGCAGTGGCAAAAACCGCATGCGGCGGCCGGATGCGGTTATTGCCGCATTGCGCCGCATCCGGCTGCCATAGGCATGTATTGAAAAATGTGCCGCATCGGCCGAATGCGGCGCGATGCGGTTTTTTTTTGCCGCACGAAAAAACGTGCCAGGCAACGTTCCATCCGGCCGCCGCATCGGCTACATCTGCCGCATGCGGCAAAAAACGGACGGAACGCAAGGCCATGCGGCACAATGCGGCACTAATTAAAGTCTATGCAGGAAAATCGCAACCGGCAGCAAAAAAAAACGGTTGCGATTTTCATGCAAAGTGCCGGATTGTGCCGCATTCCAGAAAGCGGAGGTGTGAAAGCAGCCTAAGTGCCACATGAAAGTCACTAAAGGGTGCCAGCTTAGAAAATGCAGGGAGGTGGAACATTATATAGGTTTTTCTCATCTATCTATCTATCTATCTATCTATCTATCCCTCTATCTATCTATCTATCTATCTATCTATCCCTCTATCTATCTATCTATCTATCTATCTATCCCTCTATCTATCTATCCCTGTATCTATCTATCTATCTATCTATCTATCTATCTATCTATCTATCTATCCCTCTATCTATCCATCTATCCCTCTATCTATCTATCTATCTATCTATCTATCCCTCTATCTATCCATCTATCCCTCTATCTATCTATCTATCTATCTATCTATCTATCTATCTATCCCTCTATCTATCTATCTATCCCTCTATCTATCTATCTATCCCTCTATCTATCTATCTATCTATCTATCTATCTATCTATCTATCCCTCTATCTACCTATCCCTCTATCTATCCCTCTATCTATCTATCTATCCCTCTATCTATCTATCCCTCTATCTATCTATCCCTCTATCTATCTATCTATCTATCTATCTATCTATCCCTCTATCTATCTATCTATCTATCTATCTATCCCTCTATCTATCTATCTATCTATCTATCTATCCCTCTATCTATCCCTCTATCTATCTATCTATCCCTCTATCTATCTATCTATCTATCCCTCTATCTATCTATCTATCTATCCCTCTATCTATCTATCTATCTATCTATACTATCTATCCCTCTATCTATCTATCCATCTATCCCTCTATCTATCTATCTATCTATCTATCTATCTATCCCTCTATCTATCTATCTATTCATCTATCTATCTATCCCTCTATCTATCTATCTATTCATCTATCTATCCCTCTATCTATCTATCTATTCATCTATCTATCCCTCTATCTATCTATCTATCTATTCATCTATCTATCTATCCCTCTATCTATCTATCCCTCTATCTATCTATCTATTCATCTATCTATCCCTCTATCTATCTATCTATCTATCCATCTATCTATCTATCTATCTATCCCTCTATCTATCTATCCATCTATCCCTCTATCTATCTATCTATCTATCTATCTATCTATCTATCTATCCCTCTATCTATCTATCTATCTATTCATCTATCTATCTATCCCTCTATCTATCTATCTATTCATCTATCTATCCCTCTATCTATCTATCTATCCCTCTATCTATCTATCTATCTATCCCTCTATCTATCTATCTATCTATCTATCTATCTATCCCTCTATCTATCTATCCATCTATCCCTCTATCTTTCTATCTATCTATCTATCCCTCTATCTATCTATCTATTCATCTATCTATCTATCCCTCTATCTATCTATCTATTCATCTATCTATCCCTCTATCTATCTATCTATTCATCTATCCATCTTTCCCTCTATCCATTATCTGTCTATCGATTATCTTTATTATTTATTGCAGGGACAAACCTGCGGTAAATCCGCGGTAAATCCGCGGCAAATTCGCGGCAAATTCGCGGCAAATCCGCGGCAAATCCGCGGCAAAAACGCATGCGGATTTGGTGCGGATTTTTTCCGCAGGTCCGGAAATCTTTCACTGGCAGAAGTTTCTCAAGAAATTTTCTTGAGAAACTTCACATTTCTAGTGCGCACATAGCCTAAGGTGTTTCCACTTTTAGAAAAGCGGTGTCCAAGCGTTTCCTTTAATAGAGAATAACAAAATCAGCTGGGGCTCCCCCGCTCCTTGAGCCAAGCGCTTGTTCTCTGCCGCTGCCCATGTCTTAGTGCTTTGGCTGCAGTCATGATGTCGTGATGTCACATCAACTGCGCACATCACCGCTGCAGTCAATCACTGAGTTTGGCACGAGCCACTGAGCTCAGTTATTGGCTGCAGTGATGATGTGAGAAGTCAATATGACCTCACCGTTGTAGGCAGGGGTGGGGAGTAGTGGACACTGGCCTTGTTGAAAAGGGGTTCCCACTTTTCAACAAGTGGGAAACCCTTTATTACCAGCGTATGAACATTAGATAGATGTGTCCTATGACTTCTCTTTAGAGTTTTGGTACTTTCTTTTTAACATTCTCTATAACATCGATTACTATTTTTATTTTCAAGTATGCACTAGAAATTTGTAAGGTTGAATTTAATGATTACCATGGGCAAAAGTAATGTTACCAAAAAGTGCGTAGAAATTTTAGAAACTAAACACTGATCATGTCTGCTTTCCATGATGCAAGAATTTGTATGTGCTGAACCACACCGAGCACCAAGACTTCAAGGTCAGGGTACCTGGCACCAAGAACGTAGGGTTGGGTATTTTACCTGGTGCCCAGGCTTCCAAGTATCCTTCCTTTCCACTAGTGCTTTATGGTCCTCAGGTTGTCTTCGGAGCCACCGGCACCCCAGGTGAGCAGCATTCCTGCTGCCGGTGAAGCCCCCTACGTCCACCACAGGAGCAGCACCATGGTAACAAAGACCTGTATTCGGCACCTTCCACATATTAATAGATCAGTCACGCTCAGCTCCCCATGTGGCCTCCATTACTCTTTTAGAAGGTTTATGCTCTGATCAAGGCTGAGAATGAAAACAGCTGAAAACATATCGGGTTGTTACAGATGAGGCAGCGTCTTTCTGAAGTTTTCAGCCATTCCATGACCTTCTTTTTTTTTAAGAAAAAGAAGAAAAAGTATAAAAGGAAGAAAAACTATTCTGGTCCTAGTTTTGGTTCTCGGTGTTGTATGTAATAATTGGTGATTTTGCTGGTGTGCTGGTGCTCTCGGATCGGTCAGCTCCTGTCACTATGGAAATATCTGAGATGAGAGAGGCTTTGTCTGTCTCAAACTAATTAAATGAAGCAGAAAACCCTGAGCAGGTGGGGAGAGGGGGAAAGGTAATCGCACACATTATGTAAACTCATTACAGGTCGTGATGGCTTTAGTTTTCTCGTTGGCGATGCAAAATTATGTCTTACATCATTCACAGATATGTTTTTTTTCAAAACTGATTTTTTTTCTCTCAAATACAGTTTTGGATTATTTCAAAAAGCTACAGGGAAGTGTGACTATTGTGTATGACATGTACTTTATATTGTGTCTGACTAAGGCCGCCTTACACGCTACGACATTGCTAAAGCGATGTCGTTGGGGTCACGGAATTCGTGACGCACATCCGGCCGCATTAGCGATGTCGTTGCGTGTGACACCTATGAGCGATCTTGAATCGTCTCAAAAACGTTCAAAATCGCTAATCGGTGACATGCCCAGTATTCCCAATTATCGTTGCTGCTGCAGGTACGATGTTGTTCGTCGTTCCTGCGGCAGCACACATCGCTATGTGTGACACCGCAGGAACGAGGAACCTCACCTTACCTGCGGCCGCCCACAATGAGGAAGGAAGGAGGTGGGCGGGATGTTACGACCCGCTCATCTCTGCCCCTCCGCTTCTATTGGGCGGCCGCTTAGTGACGTCGCTGTGACGCCAAACGAACCGCCCCCTTAGAAAGGAGGCGGTTTGCCGGTCACAGCGATGTCGCTAGGCAGGTAAGTATGTATGATGGGTCCGTGCGATTTTGTGCACCACAGGCAGCGATTTGCCCGTGACGCACAAACAATGGGGGCGGGTACACATGCTAGCGATTTCGCTAGCGAGATCACAGCGTGTAAAGCGGCCTTTAGGCTGTTTTCATATTGGGTTTTTCTCATATGTAAAGGCGTTGGCGGTTCTGTCTGAAGAAGTCTACCACGCTTTTCTGCTCGGACACTGGCGAAACAGAGACCAGACAGAGCAAAAAGTGACTCTGCCTCATTAAAGTCAATGGCACCATCGGGAGTTGCTCCTGGTACCTGTTTTTCAGGCGGAAACCCAGATGGAGAAAAATACAAAACTTAACATTGCCTTAGGGTGCATCCACATGACCGTATTTTATGATCCAAGATACTGTTAAGAGACGTGCAGCTATAAATGGGCTGTAAAATACGGTCATGTAAGTTCACCGTAAGGCAGTAAATTTCCATGTTACATGGACATGATTTAAAGGGAACCTGTCACCAGGTTTTTCCCTTATGAGCTGCGGCCACCACCATTGAGCCCTTATATAAAGTATTCTAGAATACTATGTATATAAGAGCCCAGGCCGCTCTGTATAATGTAAAAAAAACCCTTTATAATACTCACCTAGGGGCCGGTCTGGTACGACCGGTTTGCTGATCTCGGTCTGGCGCCTCCTCCATCTTGTGGGATCACTGTCCTTCTGCTCAGCCCCGTGTGCATGACGTGTCTTGTGTCTTTCACACAGAGGCCTCCATTGTGCTACTGTGCACTTTGATCTGCCCGGCCGAGGACAGATCAAAGTACTGTAGTGTGAATGCGTGGGTGGTCTTTGACCTTTTGTTGCACTTGCGCATTACAGTACTTTGCGCTGTCCTCAGGAGCGCAATGGAGGCCTCTTTGTGAATGACACAGGATGCGTCATGTACATGCAGCTGGGCAGAACGATGGTGATCCCACAAGATGGAGGAGGAATTGGGCCTAGAGCAGCGACACCCATGGGACCAGACCGCCCCCTAGGTCATTATTATAAAGGGTTTTTTTATGTTATACACAGCGGTCTGTAATCTTGTGTACAACATTCTGGAATGCTGTATATAAGGGCTCAATGGTGGTGGCCGCAGCTCATAAGGTAAAAACCTGCTGACAGGTTCCCTTTAAGTGACTGACCTCTATCTATGAACGTCTTTTAATGCTTTGGGGATTCCGGCAGGTAGGAGGAGGAGGTCCGTAGGGGTCTGGTCAGCAGCCATGGACTATCAACATTGCTTGTGGACCAAGGTCCTCTCCATATTTTTGCTCATCTTTAGTAATAGACATGAATGCATCAAGGAAAATCACAATAGATGATTTGGGGATGCCTGTCTGTATGTTCCTCAAAATTGCAGAAATGCAGTTCAACTTACAGTGCTGGCCAAAAGTATTGGCACCCCTGCAATTCTGTCAGATAATACTCAGTTTCTTCTTGAAAATGATTGCAATCACAAATTCTTTGGTATTATTATCTTCATTTATTTTGCCTGCAATGAAAAAACACAAAAGAGAATGGAACAAAAATCAATTCATTGATCATTTCACACAAAACTCCAAAAATAGACCAGACAAAAGTATTGGCACCCTTAGCCTAATACTTGGTTGCACAACCTTTAGCCAAAATAACTGCGAACAACCATCAATGAGTTTCTTACAATGCTCTGCTGGAATTTTAGACCATTCTTCTTTGGCAAACTGCTCCAGGTCCCTGAGATTTGAAGGGTGCCTTCTCCAAACTGCCATTTTGAGATCTCTCCACAGGTGTTCTATGGGATTCAGGTTTGGACTCATTGCTGGCCACTTTAGTAGTCTCCAGTGCTTTCTATCAAACCATTTTCTAGTGTTTTTTGAAGTGTTTTTTGGGTCATTGTCCTGTTGGAAGACCCATGACCTCTGAGGGAGACCCAGCTTTCTCATACTGGGCCCTACATTATGATGCAAAATTTGTTGGTAGGCTTCAAACTTCATAATGCCATGCACACGGTCAAGCAGTCCAGTGCCAGAGGCAGCAAAGCAACCCCAAAACATCAGGGAACCTCCGCCATGTTTGACTGTAGGGACCGTGTTCTTTTCTTTGAATGACTCTTTTTTTCCTGTAAACTCTATGTTGATGGCTTTTCCCAATAAGCTCTACTTTTGTCTCATCTGACCAGAAAACATTGTTCCAAAACGTTTTATGCTTTCTCAGGTAAGTTTTGGCAAACTCCAGCCTGGCTTTTTTATGTCTCGGGGTAAGAAGTGGGGTCTTCCTGGGTATCCTACCATACATACCCTTTTCATTCAGACGCTGACGGATATTACGGGCTGACACTGTTGTACCCTCGGACTGCAGGGCAGGTTGAACTTGTTTGGATGTTAGTCGAGGTTCTTTATCCACCATCCGCACAATCTTGCGTTGAAATCTCTCGTCAATTTTTCTTTTCCTTCCACATCTAGGGAGGTTAGCCACAGTGTCATGGGCTTTAAACGTCTTGATGACACTGCGCACCGTAGACACAGGAACTTTCAGGTCTTTGGAGATGGACTTGTAGCCTTGAGATTGCTCATGCTTCCTCACAATTTGGATTCTCAAGTCCTCAGACAGTTCTTTGGTCTTCTTTCTTTTCTCCATGATCAATGTGGTACACACTCTATAATTGTTACTTGTTTGTATATGTTTATGTATATGATATGTATATGTTCCTCCTGAATTGTAAAGCGCTGCGGAATATGTTGGCGCTATAGAAATAAAGATTATTATTATTATTACACAAGGACACAGGACAGAGGTTGAGTCAACTTTAATCCATGTCAACTGGCTGCAAGTGTGATTTAGTTATTGCCAACACCTGTTAGGTGCCACAGGTAAGTTACAGGTGCTGTTAATTACACAAATTACAGAAGCATCACATGATTTTTCAAACAGTGCCAATACTTTTGTCCACCGCCTTTTATATGTTTGGTGTGGAATTATATCCAATTTGGCTTTATGACAATTTTATTTTTTTCATTGAAGACAAATTAAATGAAGATAATAATACCAAAGAATTTGTGATCGCAATCATTTTCAAGAATAAACTAAGTATTCTCTGACAGAATTGCAGGGGTGCCAATACTTTTGGCCAGCACTGTAGATGTCTTGCCCTTTGAGTGATACAAAAAGGAGTGTCAGAGAAAAAAAGTGCTACAGGGGTGTCAAATATAAAATTAGTCTAATTTTTTCCCAGGCATTTATGTCAGAAAACTATTACACATACATTAATAAATCTTTTCCATTGTGCAAATGGATATTCATATTTTTCCTATTTACTTACAATTATTGTCTAATACCTTTCGTTTCACATCTAAACAAAGCAAATATAACTAAATGACAAAAATAACTAAATGAAATGTAACTAAATGATAAATCCTTTCTAAAGCTGGGGGGTCACACATAGCGACGCAGCAGCGATAACGACGGGCGACCTGACCTTATCAGGATCGCTGCTGCGTCGTTACATGGTCGCTGGTGAGCTGTCAAACAGGCACATCTCACCAGCGACCAGTGACCAGCCCCCAGCCAGCAGCGATGCGTGGAAGCAATGCTGTGCTTGGTAACAAAGGTAAATATCGGGTAACCAAGGAAAGCACTTCTCTTGGTTACCCGATATTTACCTTAGTTACTAGCGTCCGCCGCTTTCACACTGCCAGTGCCGGCTCCCTGCTCTCCTAGCCAGAGTACACATCGGGTTAATTACCCGATCTGTACTCCAGCTACATATGCAGGGAGCCGGCACTGGCAGCGTGAGAGCGGCGGAGGCTAGTAACTAAGGTAAATATCGGGTAACCAAGGAAAGGGCTTCTTGGTTACCCAATGTTTACCGTGGTTACAGCTTACCGCAGGCTGCCAGATGCCGGCTCCTGCTCTCTGCTCGCTTCATTTCGTCGCTCTCTCGCTGTCACACACAGCGATGTGTGCTTCACAGCGGGAGAGCAACGAGCAAAAAATGAAGCAGGACATCCAGCAACGACCGGCGACCTCACAGCAGGGGCCAGGTCGTTGCAGGATGTCACACACAGCGACAGCGACGGGACGTCGCTGCTATGTCACAGAAAATGGTGACTTAGCAGCAACGTCGTTGTCGCCGTCGCTGTGTGTGACACCACCTTTAGTGACACATCATACCTTATAGAGTTTTGCCATCTTGTATATTTAAAGCATATCCCTTAGGATATGCCAAGAATATTTAGTATATGAGGGTCTCGGACATGCATATCGAGAACTGGTCTTTATTGTGCTCTGCTGTCTGGGAAGAGGCAGTCGAAATTCTTATAGAAACAAACTCTGACCACCACTGTATGTCTCATTGGTGGGAATCATTTTTCTATACATTTATGACATATTCATATGGACCTGCCATAAATATACAAGCTGGGAATATCAAAAGTTGCCAGTTTCATGCCGGCTTCTCCCCTAAGTATTCCACTCTTTGTTTTTTATTAATTCGTATCACGGTTCTAGAGATATTGGCCTTTTTATTTGGTGCTAATTTTATGCGCTTTGCAAAGGGGCGTGGCTCAGAGGGTTATCATGCAGAGCATCCTAAAGACACGCCCCCAGAGAATCCTGTGAGCCACGCCCCCTCGTAAAGAATAGTAACAATGAGCACTAAACAAAAAAAGACCATATCTATGGATCTGTAAGACGGATTTCTAAAACACAAAAAGCAGAATACTCACGGGAACCACTAGAATAAATTCTGAACAAAAACTGTCCACTTTTGACCTGGTGATCGGACCCCTTTAAAGCAGTTATAGATGTCTTAACAAGTAGAGTGCATCTAAATTTTCTATCTAAGCTTTTGTAAAGGTCTCAGTCCTCGTGTCAGCACGCATGCATGTTTGTATGGCACTAAATAACTGTTGTGGCTATATCACGGTGGCTCAGTGGTTAGCACTGCAGTCTTGCAGTGCTGGGGTCCTGGGTTCAAATCCCACCAAGGACAACATCTGCAAGGAGTTTGTATGTTCTCCCCGTGTTTGCGTGGGTTTCCTCCGGGATCTCCGGTTTCCTCCCACCACACTCCAAAGACATACACAAAGGGAATTTAGATTGTGAGCCCCAATGGGGACAGTGTTCCTGGTATATGTAAAGCGCTAAGTAATATGTTAGCGCTATATAAAAATAAAGATTTATTTATTTATATCAGGCTAACCAACTCTCCCAGAACTGTCAAATCTAAACAATGTGAAATATTTGTGAGATATTTTTGAATTTTGAGACAAATTTCCATTGTTTGGATTATAAAGCCCGATCCAAAATCCTTTTTTACTACTGCCCCCTCCCTGTGTGCACACGCTGACACTATTGTATTGTTTTAATCAGACTGAATAGCTCAGAGAATAAACTTTTCCTCTATATCTCTCGGAATCCCATCAGTTGCTATAGAAGACGGCCTATCTAGAAAGAACATTGAGAATCAGGTGTTTTTATTTATGTAATAATAGATTCTCCGGAGACTTTACAGTTTGCAGATTATTTCCGGCGAGCTGAACGCTTTTTCAGCATTAGAAAATGTTCTCTAATATGGAAATGGAGTCTAAATATAGCTCTATTGATAAGCAGCTTGTGCAACAAAAGGTGGCCTTATCGCTTCTCCCAGGAGCTTGCCATGGAAAGAAAACAGACAAATATGTGGCAGACGGACGGATAAGGTTTCTGTGTGTGGCCCGTCTGATTTATATTGATATTTAAATATTGGAGTTTAGTGCATGGAAAATATGTTATTGATCATATGAACTGCTGGATACCTGCATATGATCTGCAAAGCAACACAGTCCAAGGCCTCCACATAGGTTACTCTTAGTGTTGAGCGGACCCGAACTGTAAAAGTCCGGATCTGCGCGGTTTCAGCGTCCGATCCGGATCCAACCTGGACCCGGGAATCCGGCTGCACAATCCGGATTCGTTTTTTTTTTTTTTCTCTCTCTCTCTCTCTCTCTCTCTCGGATCAGATCCAGACTTCTGTGACAACCCGCAACGGATCCGCCGGACCCGGATTATTAGCAATCCACTCAACTCTAGTTATTATTTGTTTCAAATGAGAAATCAAATGTTTTCTTTTGTGGGTAAAAAATAAAGTAGATTTTTTGCTAAATGAGATTTTAGGTTAAAGAGGTTAGACAATGTTTGACTGTCTAATATCCTGACTGCTGTGAGCACTACCAACCATGAGAACCAAACCTCTGAAGAGCCACATGTCAATAGAGTGATGGTCGATCATGGCACCTCCACTCTGAGTGGGAGTGCCAAAGACAAGTTTAACGCTGCGCTCAGCTATATCGGGCAGTCCCATAATGAACTAATGGAGTGGCAGAGTCCCTGTGCTTGGGATCAGTGGAGGTCCCAACAGTCGGATTTCCAATGATTGGGAAGTTATCCCCCATCTGGTGGATAGGATATATCTTCCTTACTACCGTAGTTAAAACACCTTGAATGGGAACTTGTCACCAGATTTTGGCCGTCTAAGCTAAACCTAGCATCTTAAGCAGCGCCTGTGCTGTATTCTATAAAGGTGCTTGTTGTCTCCTGACTCCCCCTGTAGACCCCACAAATACCTTTATAAAATCTCCCACCATTTATGTAAATTGTACATTCTACTCTGCATCTCTTGTCCCTCACGTATGTGCGAAATATTCCCAGCTTGCGCAAGCGCACTTCGCTCTGTCCTATTTGGGGCAGAGCCTAAAACATAGGCACACCTGCGCAAACCAGCGAGTTCTCTGTGCAAGCACAAGATTTTCCCCGGCCATGTGGATGACATCACCTGCTTCATCCACATTGCCAGGCATAATGTTGTGCCTGCGCAAAGAACTCGCCTCGCCGGTTCGCGCATGCACACCTATGTTTTCGGCTCTTCCCGCAATAGGGCACAGCAAAGTGCTCTTTAATATGTCTGCGCAGACGCAAGATTGTGCCCGCCTACGTGGATGGCGCCTGAAGCATCATCCACGTCAATCAGTACAAGAGGATGGTGAAAGGAAGGACATGAGGTGCAGATTCGGATGCCCATCGGACTGGACCACACAGTTTACATATATGGCGGGAGATTTTATACAGGGGGTCAGGGGGTAATGTGCACCTTTATAGAATGCAGCAGAGGCGCTACTTAAGATGCTAGTTTTAGTTTAGAAGGCCAAAATCTGGTGACAGGTTCCCTTTAAACTAGATTTCCACCAAGAACTTGAGATTTGGTCATGTATTAGTAAAAGTTAAAGCAATAGCCAATGTTTGGTAATTATACTTCCTTTACTTGATATTTTCTATAAATTAGTGGCAGCCATTTTTGGACAGGAAGTGCAGCTATATTGAATGAATTTATTGGAAACTGATGATCATCACTCACCAGGTCAGCAGGTGATAACTTTGTGACATCTTTACTAACAGTTACTGAGATACTAATATGAAAATGACAACTAACATGGGTAAAAGATTTACTTCGATCTCCCCCATCTACATAAAATTTGAGCTCTACAGATTTTAACTTTATTGTGATGGTAATCTTTGCTTAACATGTAAAAATTGTAACTGCTCACTGGGGACACTTGATTGTTGAATAGGTTATTCGTGAATCATGTCATAAGAAATAGATCCGGGTAACAAATAACTAGCTCTAATGGGCTGAGTAAGACTAGGTGTCATGGTTCTACTTCGGGGCTCAATTCTGTGACCTATGGTTGAGAGGTCTGTTTGTCTCTCTGTTGGGCTACAGCTTTTTTTGTCTGTGTATAGTTGCTGATAGTTCTCTTCTCTTTCCTTTCCTTTGCCTTGTTTTTCTGTTTCACTTCTATTCAGGTGTTTTCACTTCCTCAGTTTGTTTGCCCTATCACATCTTGGGAGGTGCTATTTAGACTCACCGTACACATGCATTCATTGCTGGCTATATTCCAAGATAGATGGATGTTTGGAGTCCTCAGTTAGGAATTATCTTGCTGATTTATCTTTATTACTTTTCCCTTTGGTTTGTTTGTGAGTTTCCCTTCCCAGCACTCTTCCTATTTTGTTTCATTAGTTTTTGGGTTTCTTCCATTTGACTGTATTAACATGTACTTAGCCGTATGTCTCACCCTCTGCCTGTGTACACTTCATGTTTTTGTGTTTCACATGGTTGATAGTGCTCAGGCAGGGACAAATAAGGGTCAGATTTAGGGCTTTTCTTACTTAGAATAAGGACCTGTGGATTGAAGGTTTGAAATCTAGCCTGGTTTGTTCATCACCACTTGAGTGGTAGGGCTCAGTCATAAGACTAGGGAATGGAGATAAGCAAATAAATACATAGGACTTTAGTTCAGGGTGGATGGGAGCCCTGCCTCCTATGTGATCTCAATCGTGGCTTCTATTTTCATTGGGGGCGAAATTGTGTGTGTCACGAAGCAGCGATAATGTTGGCCAGGTCAGCTGCTCAAGAGACTCCCATCAGCTTTATCCAAAAGAATGGCTCTTTCAGCGTTTATGTCGGAATACTTTTTTTGTTTTCTTTCAGGGAGTCTGACGGAAACCTTTGATGTTTGATGCTCGGTGTAGAGCACTGTATATGTGTTATTCCACCTTTAGCCTAATGCAGGTTAATGTAGTTAAAGGGAAACTTTCATGTCCAACAATGCTATTAACCTGAAGATATAGGGTAAAGCTGAAGGTAAATAACATTACAAACCTGTCTGTCTTACTGGAGTAGTGGCTGTAGGGAGAAATTGAACTTATATTCTTCATTTTGCACCCCGTTTCCAGTTATCAAGGCGATTAAGGGAGCGCTAATTGGTCACTATACAAAAGGTGCCCTGTAACCACTTCGTAGCACCTTAATTAACAGCATGCTCCGCAGCATGTGTGTGTGCAGAGCTGGTTGGCAGTTGAGTACAGCCCCGCTCAAATTATAGTGAATGGTGACTGTAACCACTCCCTGCATCACCCCAATGACTAGAAACCAGCGGCTCCAGGGAAAATATACCATAATGTTCTCCCTGTAGCCGCTCTTCCAGTAAGGCAGCCTGGCAGGATTTTATTGCTATTTATATGCTGAATAATCAAAGGTAAATAATGTTTATGGATATGAGGGATTCTATCAATTCAGGCAAGTTGAGAGTAAAGGAGAAAAGTGAAGAAAACAAAGACCAAAACGTTACTGAACTATGAAAATGGGTCAAGCTGACAGGCTTGTTGGACATTGTTGAAACTAAAGAGCCTTAACCTGAATTCAGCCGGAAATTGACTGAAAAACTCTACAGTTCTGACTGGTGGGAAAATGTATTGAGAGCTATAGAAGTCTTGATTGATTCTGAAATGGAAAATTACAGAAATTCTGGATGATTGGCTCATGCTGGTCAGAGGTCTTATTGACACCTATGATCTCGGAAACATCTTCTTGTCTTGAGACTTCCCAATTTGCCAGCACTGTCAGCACAGCGGTGTTCTGAGTTGTCTCTTTTCTATGAGAAAACCATTGTATTTTATAGAAAATAGATCTGCAGCCGCGTATGGGCTTGATTTTCAAAGCCAAATAGACAGAATAAAGCGGATGACTTGTCTTATACATATTACCCTGGCGGGAGGAAAAAAATGCAATGTTTCATTTCAATGTTTCTTAGTGGCTCAGTAAGGGCCCCCATCCAAGAAACACATTACATATCAGAATGGCCGGAATACTATATTTGCAGGAGTCAAATTCACATTGATTATGATGATAGGGTTTGTAGGTAATGAGATAACGTAAGTAAAGATTGTTCAGGTTTTTGAAAAAAAAGGAGCAGTAACAAATAATATAAATAAAATTACAAATAATATATTAGAAAGTTGTAATGTTGCATATTAATTAAAACCCCTTCACGACCTATGACGTATTGGTATGTCCAAGGTTGTATCCCTGCCTTTGATGCAGGCTCGCACGCTGAGCCTGCATCCTTCCCTGCACATGACGGCTTATCTGAGCAGCTGACAAATGCCTCTAAAGCCTGCTTTACACCTTTCAATTTCGCATACGATATCGTATACGATGTCACCCGCCCCCATCGTATGTGCGGCATGTTCAATTTTTTGACCGTGCCGCACAATCGATTAAAAGCTGTCACACGTACTTACCCGTCCATACGACCTCGCTGTGGGCGGCGAACATCCACTTCCTGGAGTGTGAGGGACGTTCGGCGTCACAGCGACGTCACGCGGCAGCCGGCCAATAGAAGTGGAGGGGCGGAGATGAGCGGGATGTAAACATCCCGCCCACCTCCTTCCTTCCGCATTGTCGGCGGGAGCTGCGGACGGAGGTAAGCTGTCGTTCAATGTTCCCGGGGTGTCACACACTTCGATGTGTGCTGCCTCGGGAACATTGCACAAGCACACGTTCAATCTTTGAGAAATGAACGACGTGCATGCGATGAACAAATTTTCGTTCAATCGCAATTGCACGTAGGTTTTACACGCTACAATCATACTTACGATGCCGGATGTGCGTCACTTACGACGTGACCCCGCCGACACATCGTAAGATTTATTGTAGCGTGTAAAGCGCCCTTAACAGCCGCGGGTTGATCAGACATCCGCCCACTGCTGATAACCAGTTAAAGCCCTCTGTCAATCTCTGACAGCGGGATTTCACACTTGCCGGCGGGGAGCATGCCATTCCTTTCTCCCATGGGCGGCCCCATGACCTGATTGTGGGGCGCCGATATGTTGACATGACAGCCAGGGATTCAATGTCATGACGAACTTCCTGTGAACTCCGGTTGTGAGCCGGAGTTCATAGGAAGTCATGATTTTCTGCTGTACAAAGCAGTGCTGATGCTCTTCTCTGTACAGCACCAGTGGTTGGACAACCACAGCTTCAAGTTCCCTAATGGGACTAGTAAATACAATAAAAAGTGAGAAAAAGTTTAAAAAATATAAAAAGCTCAAAAGTTTAAATCATCCTTCTTTTGCCCCATTGAAAATAAAACAACAAAAACATACACACTTATTTAGTATTGCTGCATTCAGAAATGTCTGGTCTAGCAAACTTTTAAATTAATTAATCCGATTGGTAAACAGCGTAACGGAAATAAATGTAAAACTCCAGAATTACGTTGTTTTAGCCGTTGCAAAAGGACAATAAAATGCAATAAGAAGCAATCAAAACATTGCATCTTTCCCAAAATAGTATGAGTAAAAACATCAGCTCAGGACACAAAAAATAAGCCATCACACCGCCCTAGATCACAAAGAACTAGAACGTTATAGGTCTTGGAAAATGGCGCCAAAGGTGATTTGCTTTTTTACAAAACTTCTGAAATTTTTTTCACTACTTCAATACATGTCTGGTATCAAGGTACTGGTACAGACCTGGAGAATCATATAGTGAATATGGTAAAAAAAAATAAATTGTGGAATTACACATTTTTTTGCAATTTCACCACATTTGGATTTTTTTTTCCCATTTTCTTGTACACTATATGATAAAATGAATGGTTGCATTCAAAAATACAACTCGTGCTGCAAAAAAACAAGCTCTCTTAGGGTTATATTCGATGGAAAAATAAAAAGGTAATGGCTCTTGGAAGAAAGGGAGGAGAAAACTAAAAACGGAAAATCGACGTGTGATGAAGGGGTTAATACAAAGTCAAATTTTAAATTAATAAAAAATATACTCACCTTTTCCACCTCCCACTGATCCAGTATAGATTGGCATAATTTATTCCTCTTTTTTTTTTTTTTTTTTTTTACAAACGTTTGGATACACCCTGTAAGTAATGACACGTTGTGTTAGCCACATGTGCAGAATGCTTTACCTATTTCACCTATCTTATATCTCATACACATACAGATGAATAAATTGGGGTAGATTAGTAAGGTAAATGAACCAGATGTATAGTTCAATTGATTAATGTGTTAAGTTAATTGTGCTGCTAACTAGACAATGAGGACTGACTTAAAGGGAAAGGGAGAGTCCATAAGAGAAAGAAACATTTGTTAAGTGCACTACAATGTGTCAAAATTGTAATAAAAAAAAATGGTCCAAAATAAGAGGTGGTATGAAGTTAAAGTGTCAAAACTGTGCTAAATTAATCATGCTCAGCTTCAGTATGTCACAGTACATACTGGCATTCATGGTTCCCTCAATGAACTGTAGGTCACCCACAGCTGGCAACACTCATGTAGCCTCAAACCATGACAATCCACCACCATTCTTGACTATAGGCAAGACACACTTGGCTTTGTCCTCACCTGGTTGCTGCCACACACACTTGACAACATCTGAACCAAATAAATTTATCTTGGTGTCATCAGACCACAGGACATGGTTCCAGTAATCCATGTCCTCAGTCTGCTTGTCTTCAGAAAACTTGTGCATCATCTTTAGAAAAAGCTTCCTTCACGTACAACATGCAACAGGCATGCAAAGCAATTCATGCTGACCACCCCAGCCCTTTTATCCTCTGCGGCAATGCTGCCGGCACTAATATTTTTATTTTAAAATGACGACCTCTGGATATGACGCTGAGCTCATACATTCAGTTTCTTTAGTTGACCATGTCGAGGCCTGTTCTGAGTAGAACCTGTCTTGTTAAACTGCTGTATGGTCTTGGCCACCGTGCTGTAGCTCAGTGTCAGGATGTTGGCAATCTTCTTATAGTCTAGGCCATCTTTACGTAGAGTAACAATTGTTTTTTTAAGCTCCTCAGAGAATTCTTTGCCATGAGGAGCCATGTTGAATTTCCAGTGACCAGTATGAGAGAGTATGTGAGCGATAACACCAAATGTAACACACCTGCTCCCCATTCACACCTGAAACCTTTTAACACTAATGAGTCACATGACACTGGGGAGAGAAAATGGCTAATTGGGCACAATTTGGCCATTGTCACTTATAGATGTACTCACTTTTGTTGCCAGCGGTTTAGACATGAATGTCTGTGTGTTGAGTTATTTAGAGGGCACCACATTTTCACTGTTATAGAAGCTGTACACTGACTACTGTACATTGTATCAGACCCGCAACACACATCCGTTTAATTTGTACGTGTGCGGTACGTATTTGCATGTATCGGAGACACGTACACACGGAGACCCATGTTAGTCAATGGTAGATGGCACACGCACGTAAAATCACACGGAACGTGTGTCCTTGTGGTAAGTATGTGTGTGCGCTTTTATACACGGACGACATGTCCGTTTTTGGCCGGCAGCACACAGGCACGGACCCGCTTTAGTCTATGGGTCCGTGCCTGCACGGACCGCACACGGAGTATCTCCGTGTTCAGCACGTTTCGTGCGTGTGCGTTTTTACACTAGCGATCTTATTTTTATTTTTTTTTAAATTAAAGTCAGTATACTTACCTTTTTTTCTGCTGTTCTCAGTCATACTTACATTGGCGCTCGGTTTTTTTCTTCCCCCGGCTCATACCGCTCCCTGATCACCAGCGCGGCGAGGAACAGCTGTGCAGAGAATACGCGGCAACAATTACTTTGAATATGCCGGCCGCTCATTAATCATTCTCGTATTCCCTGCTTTCCCCACCCACAGACGCCTGTGATTGGTTGCAGTCAGACACGCCCCCATGCTTAGTGACAGCTGTCTCACTGCACCCAATCACAGCAGCTGGTGGGCGTGTCTATACTGTGCAGTAAAATAAATAAATAATTAAAAAAAAACGGCGTGCGGTCCCCCCCAATTTTAATACCAGCCAGATAAAGCCATACGGCTGAAGGCTGGTATTCTCAGGATGGGGAGCCCCACGTTATGGGGAGCCCCCCAGCCTAACAATATCAGCCAGCAGCCGCCCAGAATTGCCGCATACATTATATGCGACAGTTCTGGGACAGTACCCGGCTCTTCTCGATTTGCCCTGGTGCATTGGCATTCGGGGTAATAAGGAGTTTTTGGCAGCCCATAGCTGCCAATAAGTCCTAGATTAATCATGTCAGGCGTCTCCCCGAGATACCTTCCATGAGTAATCTGTAAGTTACAGTAAATAAACACACACACCCGAAAAAATCCTTTATTAGAAAAAAAAACACTAACAAATTGCCTTGTTCACCAATTTTATAAGCCCGAAAAAGCCCTCCATGTCTGGCGTCATCCAGGATGGTCCAGCGTCGCTTCCAGCTCTGCTGCATGAAGGTGACCGGAGCTGCAGAAGACACCGCCGCTCCTGTCAGCTCCACGCGGCTAATGAAGGGAATAGCGCGATCAGCTGTATTCAGCGTTGGCCGCGAGTAACCTCAGTGACAGCTCAGCTGATCGCGCTATTCCCTTCATTAGCTGCGTGGAGCTGACAGGAGCGGCGGTGTCTTCTGCAGCTCCGTTCACCTTCATGCAGCAGAGCTGAAAGCGACGCTGGACCATCCTGGATGACGCCGGACATGGAGGGCTTTTTCGGGCTTATAAAATTAGTGAACCAGGCAATTTGTTAGTGTTTTTCTTTCTAATAAAGGATTGTTTGGGTGTGTGTGTTTATTTACTGTAATTTACAGATTAATCATGGAAGGTATCTCGGGGAGACGCCTGACATGATTAATCTAGGACTTATTGGCAGCTATGGGCTGCCAAAAACTCCTTATTACCCCGATTTGCCAACGCACCAGGGCAAATCGGGAAGAGCCGGGTACAGTCCCAGAACTGTCGCATCTAATGTATGCGGCAATTCTGGGCGGCTGCTGACTGATATTGTTAGGCTGGGGGGCTCCCCATAACGTGGGGCTCCCCATCCTGAGAATACCAGCCTTCAGCCGTATGGCTTTATCTGGCTGGTATTAAAATTGGGGGGGACCGCACGTCATTTTTTTAAATTATTTATTTATTTATTTTACTGCACAGTATAGACTCGCCCACCGGCTGCTGTGATTGGGTGCAGTGAGACACCTGTCACTCAGCGTGGGGGGCGTGTCTGACGGCAACCAATCACAGGCGTCTGTGGGTGGGGAAAGCAGGGAATACGAGATTGATTAATGAGCGGCCGGCATATTCAAAGTAATTGTTGCCGCGTATTCTCTGCACAGCTGTTCCTCGCCGTGCTGGTGATCGGGGAGCGGTAAGTATGAGAGAGGGCTGCTAACTTCAGTCACTCGGGGGATTAGCGGTCACTGGTGAATCCTTCACAGGTGACCGCTAATCAGTACGCGGCACACAGATAGAACCGCGGCATGACAATGAAGTCGGGTGAAGTTCACCCGAGTTCATTCTCATCGCGCAACTCTGTCTGCTGTCAGCCGACATGTATCAACGACATTGTGCAACACACAAACGGACATTCCACACGGACATTCCACGTACACATACACGGGCATTTTAGACACAAACACGGACATTTTACACGTGCACACGGCTCGCATATGCCATCACACGGATGCCATACGTACCGGAGAAACGCCCCAAAAAAACGGAACACGGACCCGAAAAACGGACCATGTCACGCGGACGTTTTTTTTGCGGAAGTGTGTTTTAGGCCTCAGAGTGTCAGATCTTTAGTGTTGTCCCATAAAAAATATATTAAAATATTTACAGCAATGTGAGGGGTGTACTCACTTTTGTGATATACGGGATCTATCTTTAACTCTAACCACTTTTGTAATTTACTTTCTTATAAAATCCTTATCATTCCCCCTAAATGGCTAATCCCTAGATCTGTTTTTTTGTTTTTTTTTAAACTATGCTTTGTGTGATGTTTTTTTGAGCAGAGGCAGACCCTGCAGTCACATGCATTCAGCTTATTTCACCTCCTGAAGCATCATCAAGGGGTGGCGCTGTGGTCACTTACCACAAATGTTGTTACCTCTGTCCCCTGATGATATCCTGTTTTAGGTGGGGTAGTAGAGAAGTGACCACAGCGTCTGTGGCCACCCCACACTTCATCTGTGCTCACCACCTGCATCTTTTAGTCTCTCACCCTGAAGTGAGACGTCATCAGGGGATGGGGATAGAAGCAGGGTGAGTGACAAAAGTGCCATCCCCTGATGACAATTCATTTGAGGGAGGTGATAATAAATAAGGTGACGTGACTGCAGGGCCCATCCTCCTGCCATCCTCCTGTGACTCCCATTTCAGACTCCCCTTAAACAAAAATAAAAAAATACCAGATATATGGATTAAAGGGACTCTGCCATCAGGTTTTTTCTACACCATCTGAGAGCAGCATAATGTAGAGCCAGAGACCCTGATTCCAGCGATGTGTCACTTACTGAAGTGTTTGCTGTCATTTTGATAAAATCAGTGTTTTCTTTGCTGCAGATCCAGCAGTTAACAGATCTCATGAATATGCTGGACTACCTGCAGCACCAAAAGTAGTCCTTAATGATAATCTACTGCTAATTAAACAATGATTTTATCAAAACTACACTAAGCAGCCCGGTAAGTGACACATCGCTGGAATCAGGATCTCTGGCCCTACTTTATGCTGCTCTCAGATTAGGTGGCAAAAACCTGGTGAATGATTCCCTTTAAATGCATAGGAAGAATATCAGGGAGTTTTATAATAAAACATAGTACAAAAGTGATTAGAGTTTAAAGATAGAAATTTATAAAGGGCATTATTGGTATCACATCACAACTTTAATAAATCGGACCCATTTTTTCTATTTAGATCCAGAATAAATCAATTGATTATTGCAGATCTCTTGTCATATTAATATTTTAGAAGATAGTGACTGATATTGACGGCAGTGTGATAGGTCGGCTTTCCATGCACATCTGTTTATTTATCTGTATATGCACATCTTTATAATTCATCCCCCCAAGTTAAAAAAAATCTGTCAAAAATTCTTAAATTCCCATAGCAAATAATTGTTGAATCATTATTTCTTGAGCAGATGCGACATTACATAAGTGATTTAATTGGCTGATATAAGCAAGACTTTTTCTTTTTAAGGCCCATTCATATATTCCATCTCTTCCCTTTCTCAAACAGAAAAGCAGAAGACAGAATATAAAATATTTTTTATTGCGCTTTCTGTATCCACTGATATTAATATTAAACGGGTTCGTAAATGTTCACATTATAAGTCCTTTCATTTGCAAACCATCCCCACATCATTGGGACCTGTGCTATATCTTCCCACTGACGTGATATGGTTTCAGTTAATATTCATGGCATACACCCTCATCCTCTCATACAAATCACATTGCTCCCCCGCTTCTTACTTCATTCACTCCAATTGTTCCATGTTTGATTGATGAGGTCATTAAAGATTGAAGTGATTCTTGGGAATAGTGCAGCTGGTTTATTGTATATTGAGGTTGTCAGCATATATTTCCACTGACTTATTTGATTTTGTATAAGATGTAAATATACAAATAAACCGAAAACTAATGTGCAATATACAATGGGGATTTATAGGGAAAACAACTAAAAAAGATGAAAAATTGAATGCGGTTTGAAATCATCAGCAAAATGCTTAGTAATCATCTTCGAAATTTAATGTCCAGTTATCAATAATCTATACATTTTAGACCCAGTGTACTCTGCCCTGTAAGGCCACGTGCACACGTTTAGTATTTGGTGAGTTTTTACCTCAGTATTTGTAAGGCCACATGCACTCGTTGAGTATTTGGTGAGTTTTAACCTCAGTACAGTGGAGCCTTGCTTAACGAGAACAATCCGTTCTGGGAGTGTGCTTGTTAATCAAGGTACTCGTTCAGCAGAGCAAGATTTCCCATAGGAAATCATTGCAATGCTGACGATCCGTTCCACAACTTCTAAAATGTCCCATCCTGGTCCCCTATTCTATCATTCCACACATGCACAAACATGCACAACCACACACAAACACACACAAACTCACACAAACACACATGCACGCATGCACACGCACATATTATATGCTCACCTTACCTTCCGTTCCATCGCCGGTCTGCTGGGACTTGCTGTTCTCTGGTACGGGGCCGGGCTTTGTAACGCGTTACCATAATGACGAGGCAGGAACTTCCCGGCCAGAGCGCTGACGTCAAAGGCAGAGCCGCTTGCCTCTGATTGGCCAGCGCTCTGCCTTTCATTAGCGGTGACAGGAAGTTCCTCCCTCGTCGCTATGGATGCCAATACACAGCGTGGACTGGAGCGTAGCGGCGCACTACAGCACCCAGGAGGCCGGCGATGAAACAAAAGGTAAACATATTATGTTATATTATATGCTCACCTTACCTTCTGTTCCATCGCAAGCCTCCTGGGTCTTGTAGTTCGCCACGAGGACGTCGCGATGTACCCGGGAACTACAAGAACCATGAGACTGGCAGTGGAACGGAAGGTAAGGTGAGCATAATACTGTATGTGTGTGCGTGCTTGTGTGTGTTTGTGCGTACATGTGTGTGTTTGCGTGGACTGCAAGTGCGGGTCAGTGCACGGTGGATGGACGAAACCGTAAGTGTGTGCGGTGAGAATTTCGCTCATACAGCAAAGCTTTCTCGTAAAGCGGGTTACAAATTTACAGAAAGCTTTGCTTGTTAAGCGAAATTTTCGTTAAGAGGGTTACTCGTTAAGCGAGGTACCACTGTATTTGTAAGGCCTCGTGCACTCGTTGAGTATTTGGTGAGCTTTTTACCTCAGTATTTGTAAGGCCACATGCACTCGTTGAGTATTTGGTGAGTTTTTACCTCAGTATTTGTAAGGCCACATGCACTCGTTGAGTATTTGGTCAGTTTTTACCTCAGTATTTGTAAAGCCTTGTGCACTCGTTGAGTATTTGGTGAGTTTTTGTACCTCACTATTTGTAAGGCCACATGCACACTGTGTATTTGGTGAGTTTTTACCTCAGTATTTGTAAAGCCATGTGCACACGTTGAGTATTTGGTGAGTTTTTGTACCTTACTATTTATAAGGCCACATGCACACTGTGTATTTGGTGAGTTTTTACCTCAGTATTTGTAAAGCCATGTGCACACGTTGAGTATTTGGTGAGTTTTTGTACCTTACTATTTATAAGGCCACATGCACACTGTGTATTTGGTGAGTTTTTACCTCAGTATTTGTAAAGCCATGTGCACACACTGAGTATTTGGTGAGTTTTTTACCTCAGTATTTGTACCAAAATCATGAGTGGAACAATCAGAGGACAAATATAATAGAAACACGAGCACCACCTCTGTATTTATCACCTACTCCTGATTTTATCTTACAAATGCTAAGTTAAAAACTCACCAAAAGGCCCTGTCACACACAGAGATAAATCTGCGGCAGATCTGTGGTTGCAGTGAAATTGTGGACAATCAGTGCCAGGTTTGTGGCCGTATACAAATGGAACAATATGTCCATGATTTCACTGCAACCACAGATCTGCCAAAGATTTATCTCTGTGTGTGACGGGGCCTAAATACTCAACATGCGCACATGGTCTAAGGGTATGTGCGCATGTTGCTTTTTACCTGCTTTTTTGCTGCTTTTTCTTCTGCGCTGTTTAATGCCAAAATGGATGTGTTCTTCTATTCAAGCAAAGTCTATGGGAATTTGGGTTTCTTGTTCACACTATGTTGTTCAAAATGCTCCCTTTTTGTGGCAGAACTTTGGTCAAAAACTCAGCTTTGCAGTGCAAAACCCAAATGGCAAAAACAATTGACATGTTGCTTCTTTGAAAAGCTGACTTTTTGACCAAAGTTCTGCCTCAAAAAGGCAGCATTTTGAACAACATAGTGTGAACAAGAAACCCAAATTCCCATAGACTTTGCTTGAATAGAAGAACACATCCATTTTGGCATTAAACAGCGCAGAAGAAAAAGCAGCAAAAAAGCAGGTAAAAAGCAGGTAAAAAGCAACGTGCGCACATACCCTTAGGGTACATGACCAAGATACACACATGCTACATTTTGGACAAGTTCTAGACAGTGTGTCTTCTCCTGTGGAGACGCTAGTGTTCTCCACAGGAAAACGCAGCAGTCTGTGTCCGCCATCATGGTTCAGGGCGCTGCAGACTTTAGTTCTATTCTCCATGCGGAGAACACTCGCATCTCCACAGCATAAATTGCCATGCTGTGGCTCGGAAATCTGTGCCTCAGGTCAGTTTACCCTGCGAGCAAAAAAAAGCACAGTGGGCAAAGGATTTCTATAAATCCCATCTACTGTGCTTCTATTGTACAACGCAGAATTTTGGGCCCAGTGAGAACACGCTGCGTCCAAAACGCTTTGAACCCTGATTGTGTGAAGGCAGCTTAAAACTTTATCTATTCCTCGTGGCTCTACAGTCATGGCCAAAAGTTTTGAGAATGTCACCAAAATTATATTTTCACATGATCTGTTGCCCTCTGGTTTTTAATTGTGTTTGTCTGATGTTTACATCACATACAGAAATATAATTGCAATCATATTATGAGTACCAAAAGGTTATATTAACAGTTAGAATGAGTTAATGCAGCAAGTCAATATTTGCAGTGTTGACCCTTCTTCTTCAGGACCTCTGCAATTCTCCCTGGCATGCTCTTAATCAACTTCTGGACCAAATCCTGACTGATAGCTGTGCATTCTGGCATAAGCAATGCTTGCATTTTGCCAGAATTTGTTGGTTTTTGTTTGTCCACCCGTCTCTTGGTGATTGCCCACAAGTTCTCAATGGGATTAAGATCTGGGGAGTTTCCAGGCCATGGACCCAAAATCTCTATGTTTTGTTCCATAAGCCATTTAGTGATCACCTTTGCTTTATGGCAAGGTGCTCCATCATGCTGGAAAAGGCATTGTTGGGCGCCAAACTGCTCTTGGACAATTGGGAGAAGTTGATCTTGGAGGACATTCTGGTACCATTCTTTATTCATGGCTGTGTTTTTAGGCAAGACTGTGAGTGAGCCGATTCCCTTGGCTGAGAAGCAACCCCACACATGAATCGTTTCAGGATCCTTAACAGTTGGCATGAGACAAGACTGGTGGTAGCGCTCACCTCTTCTCCTAATAAGCTGTTTTCCAGATGTCCCAAACAATCGAAAAGGGGATTCATCTGAGAAAATGACTTTACCCCAGTCCTCAGCAGTCCACTCCCTGTACCTTTTGCAGAATATCAGTCGGTCCCTGATGTTTTTTCTGGAGAGAAGTGGCTTCTTTGCTGCCCTCCTTGAAACCAGGCCTTGCTCAAAGAGTCTCCGCCTCACAGTGCGTGCAGAAGCACTCACACCAGCCTGCTGCCCTTGTTGAGCTAGCTCGGCACTGCTGGTAGTCCGATCCCACAGCTGAAACAGTTTTAAGATACGGTCCTGACGTTTGCTGGTCCTTCTTGGGCGCCCTGGAGCCTTTTTGGCAACAATGGAAGCTCTCTCCTTGAAGTTCTTGATGATGTGATAGATTGTTGACTGAGGTGCAATCTTTGTAGCTGCGATACTCTTCCCTGTTAGGCCATTTTTGTGCAGAGCAATGATGGCTGCACGTGTTTCTTTAGAGATAACCATGGTTAACTGAAGAGAAACAATGATACCAAGCACCAGCCTCCTTTTAAAGTGTCCAGTGTTGTAATTCTTACTTAATCATGACTGATTGATCGCCAGCCCTGTCCTCATCAACACCCACACCTGTGTTAATGGAACAATCACTAAAACAATGTTAGCTGCTCCTTTTAAGGCAGGAATGCAATGATGTTGAAATGTGTTTTGGGGGTTGAAGTTCATTTTCTTAGCCAATATTGACTTTGCAAGTAATTGCTGTTAAGCTGATCACTCTTTATGACATTCTGGAGTATATGCAAATTGCCATTAGAAAAACTTAAGCAGTAGACTTTGTAAAAATTAATATTTGTAGCATTCTCAAAACTTTTGGCCATGACTGTATACTGTATAGCCTGCAAAATTAAGCGTGCCCCATATGGCGTCTCTGTAAAGCAGCAGTCAACTTCTCACCAAATAGTAATTCTTCCATCTTTACTTAAAGGGCTATTCCTATCTCCAAGATCCTATTCCAATATGTATTAGATGTACTAATAATAATAATAATAATTGCAAATACCTTCAATTAGAGATGTAGTATAATTCTTTTGATTCACTATGTCCCATTCTTTATGTGGAGGGAATTGCAGGAACTTAGGTAACCATGGTTATGACCACACATATAGTCAGTTAGTTAGTTAATTGCTAGTGGTCGTAATCATAGATACCTAAGGTTCTGCAATGCCCTGCACATAAGGTAATCGACATAGTGTATCAGGAGAACTATACTATGTGTCTAATTGGAGGTACTGTGAATATTATTATTATTATTATTATTATTATTATTACATCTACTACATATTGGGATAGGATCCTGGTGATAGGAAGAACCCTTTAAGAACATAATACGGACTTCCACTGACATGAAACCTTAGAACACATGCACACATTGAGTATTTGGTGAGTTTCTTAGCTCAGTATTTGGCAGTAATGTAGTCCAAACTTAATATATTAAAGGGGTGGTTCACCCATTTTTTTATTCTCTCTATCAGTGTAACTTACTATTTCAGTTGTCTTCTTAATTGCCTTCTATTTCCAGTTCTGGCACTCAGCGGCGCTATCCCCTCAGTGCCGATCACAGGACCCCTGAGTGCTGCAGCCTCTGGTATCCGCTGATGTCACGTCAACATCCGTGCTCTGAAAGTTGACGTTACATCAGCAGCTGCAGCCGCCTCTGATCCTTAGTGACTGGGTTGTGGGCGGTGATCACCGCACGTGGCAGCCCAGCATGAGGAGAAGGAGAGGAGGGTTTACTTACCATCCTGCAGCTGTGTGCGGGGTCAGCACCAGGAGCAAGAGGAGAGGGAGAGGAAGAGTCATGTAGGGTGAGTATGTTATCGCACTGGGGTGGGGTTCGGAGGATGAGCAGCGCACAGGGTTCCACTGCAAAGAATTATGGGAGTTGTAGGAACTGAACCCAGGAAGTCAGAAGTGAGATTAACACCATCAGATCTGGAGCCAGCAATGAGGATGTGCTGCTAGAGGTAATATTGTTAAAATAACATAATAGATGTGTGGAGAGGCAAATATTAGCAAGATTTAGGAGAAAAAAAATCAGTTTTGGTAACTGGACAACTTCTTTAACTGTTTGCATACATGTTAGCCCATGCAGAGTGCTGCTGTATTCTTTTGTTTGTATATTATGCAGTCACAACAGATTGGACCTGTTCACACTTCCTTTATTCTATTATGAGGTGCTGTTCTGTTATTTTTTTTTTATATAGCTGTAGCCTTGTCCTTCCAGGCAACTATCCATTTCTTATCAGCAGTTTGGCATACTTAGAAAGTTGATATCTGCTCATTCTACTCATCCAGTGTCCTCTTTGTAATCTCTTTGTACAGAACAGATTGCTTCAGTCATTGCATAATTATAAGATATTCCTAAGAGTGGCACTTGAAAATACATGGGGTCAGAATACTAATCTTGTTGCTCTATAAAAGAAATGTCTTACTGATAAGTATGATATTAACTTGACATTTAGAAGGTTATTGTGGTTTTGGATATTCTAAGTAAAGTTGGCGCAAATGAGCATTTTGGAGGAAATGTATCAAGTCTAAAGGGCACTTTACACGCTGCGATATCGATATCGCAAGCGAGTGAACCCGCCCCTGTCGGTTGTGCATCACGGGCAAATCGCTGCCCGTGGCGCACAACATCACTAACACCCGTCACACTATTTACCTGCCTAGCGACGTCGCTGTGGAAAGCAAACGCACGGCGTCACAGCGACGTCACTATGCGGCTGCCCAATAGAAGCGGAGGGGCGGAGATGAGCGGAACGAACATCCTGCCCACCTCCTTCCTTCCTCATTATGGGCGGCCGCAGGTAAGGTGTTGGTCCTCGTTCCTGCGGTGTCACACGTAGCGATGTGTGCTGCCTCAGGAATGACGAACAACCTGTGTCCTGCAACAGCAATGATAATCGGGAAAGGAACGACGCGTCAAAGATCAACGATTAGGTAAGTAATTTTGATCGTTAACGTCGCTAACGAGGCCGGATGTGCGTCACAAATTCCGTGACCCCAACGACATTTCGTTAGCGATGTCGTTGCGTGTAAAGCGGCCTTTAGACTTCATTTGGATGTGTAACAAAAAGTTAAGATTTATTGATACCTACATGCAGCACCCAATGCATTTATATCTGGTGCATTTGGTGCATGGATGACAGATCTGCATTGCTAAATTTATTTCTCCCTTCTATTGTTTTGCATATGTGTGATCACTCTTTCCTTTATAAAGGTTAGCTTCACATATAAAAAACAGTTGTAGCTTTTTTCTTGCTGGTGCAATGTTTCCAAAATCCAGACCAAATTTCACAATTTTGGCCACAATTTTAGACAATCACTGCAAAGAAAGATTGGCATGATTAGTGGCTTACCCAAATAGGAGCGCGCGTTTATGTGGTCCACCCAAAATAGAATTGGTGCAGCAAGGATAAAAACAAAGAAAATATGGCTATATCACTAATGTAGACCTCCATCTTTTTTTTTAACAATAAAATACATTATCATTAATAATCAATTATATAATAAACTATGGAATAAATCTTTAAGTGCAATCTACAGGGTCTTTCTTTAATGGCTATTTAGTAGACTTTTAGTGTAAGTGCACGCAGAGGTTTTGGGGGGTGGTTTGGCGCAGAAACTGGCTATGTGCGCACACCGTCCTTAAATCTCAGGTGAACCGGAACCGGGACACTGGTTTCTTTATCTTCAACTTCGAAGTTACGTGGATTCTTTGACACCGGGGTCCAGATCTGATGAGGGAAGGACCCATTTTGAAAAGCTATGTATTGCTCAGGAGACACCAACTCATGTTATCTCTACAATCTATAAAATAGTGTCGCTACAGAGTGGGGGAGGGGGCCTGCCCGGATACGTAGACCAGTGGCATAGCGAGATGGGTTGTGTTTTTCCTGAAAAACTTTGTAACAAAACTTTTACCTTAACACACAAATTAACAGTATCCAGTAGGATGCAAGAACTAAATTATAAAATTTTATCCAGATGGTATAGAACGCCACACAAACTCCATAAGATTTTCCCAGAGGTTGCCGACGAGTGTTGGAGGTGTCGGGGATCACCAGGGACAATGCTACACGTTTGGTGGACATGCACAGCGATTAGAAAACTGTGAGATTAAATTTTCTCCCTATATAACCTTCTCACACAGTCGGAAGTGATTCCCAAGCCAGAGATAGCATTACTTTCCATGTTTAATGGATCGGTCCCCAAAATCTGTAAAGATCTCCTATTTTATTTTGTAATCTCAATGAGACAGATTATTCCCAGACACTGGAAAACATCCTATGAGTTGAAGAGAGTAGACTGGGTGGAAGCTGTAGATACTCTGCACCGTTTGGAGGAGCTGAGGGCATCTGACACAAACACAATTCAGACTTGGTTCACAACCTGGTATCCCTGGATTGAATTCAGAGAATCTCAACAATTTCAGATCTGGCTAACTCCAGGTACTCTAGAATAGAAGGGGTCTACGATTAGTGGGTCTTGCGACCGAG
The DNA here is from genome assembly GCF_048569485.1 of Anomaloglossus baeobatrachus. Taxonomy (NCBI): domain Eukaryota; kingdom Metazoa; phylum Chordata; class Amphibia; order Anura; family Aromobatidae; genus Anomaloglossus; species Anomaloglossus baeobatrachus. The sequence goes on along the minus strand of NC_134358.1, from coordinate 506,929,621 downwards.
GTGACATCATGGTGATATGTTTCTCTTTTCTTCCTTTTCTTTTTCCTCTCCTTATTCTCCCTTCCTGCTTTATGTCTTACTTCTCTTTATTTCTTTCTATTTAATCTTTCTTATATTCTATCTTAAGGAATCCTAGAGTTGGAGTTCCTGAACCTGTTTCTTATGGTTGAGTAGTATAAGACAATCACATATGTTACAGTGTACGTCAGACAATTACTACGAGGGGCTTTCCTATTGTTGTGTTTTGATTGTTTTTTCTCTTGGAAAAGAGACGCTCCCATAGGGTTTCAGGGATCAGTATAATATCAATCGGATCCCGATGAGACCCTGGAAACCTTATTCCCTATATGCACAGGATGTCGTTAGCGTTGAAACTTATTGTTGGACTGCCTCTTCAATATAAACATACACTAAAAGAAATGTAACTGCCAATTGAAAATTATACTTTTTGTAACCTTGATTTGATACAAATATCATAACAATAATAAAGATATATTAAACATAAATCTCAGGTGAACCAGATGAGGTTTTTCCAGTAGAAATGCTTTAGAAAATTGGAGTATTTTTCCTGAAACATCTTTTGTGTAATTTTTTTAGTAAGTTCCTAAGTGTTTTTCTGACTGTTTTAACCACCAGTTGTTTTTTTTGAGGTTTTTCCCATTTTTTTTTGTGAAGTCTTCTTTGCTGTCATTTTTGAGTTGTTTTTTTTTCATTCCAGTGAATAATGCAGAGAAGTTTAACAGGTTTTTTATTTAACAAAACTGTCCAAAAAGTGTTCGGTTATCTTCCTGGCATCTTTTGAGCTTTCCCATTGACTTGTATTGCAAAGTACAGAGCGTCAGTACAATGGACAGGTCACTTCTGTTAACTTCTTGGCAGTTTAGAATCCTGAAGTGGTTAATGGACGTTCAAAAGCCTAAACATATGCACAAGTCAGTTTTACATAGAACTCCTTAAGTTCATTCTTTTGAACATTTTTTATAAGTTTTTCAGGTGGTTTCCATGGCGGAATCTGCCTGAAAATGTTGCACATAGCGTTTCTGCTCAATGGCTTTGTGCATATAAAGTCTTTTTGCTGATATTTTTTTATAGAGGAAACTGAGCAGAACCTGCATGTTTTTGAAGAATTGTACATTTTTGAGGAGGATTTAAAGGCGTTTTCCACTACTTTTACATCGATGGCCTAGCCTTAGGATAGGTCATCAATGTCTGATCAGCCGGGGTCCGATACCTCGCACCTCCGACGATCAGCTGTTCTTGGTCCCGGCGGCAGCAGGTAGCCGGAAATACTCAGTTCCGGGCTGCTCAGTCTCTGGGTACTGCACATCCGCCTCCTATTGATTAGAATAGGATACGGATGTGCAGTACCTGGCTGTGGCCGCTATCAGAAGACTGAGTAGCTCCGTAAATCAGCATTTCCAGCTGTCTACTGCCGCTGGGACCGAGAACAGCTGATTGGTGAAGGTGCCAGGTATCGAACTCCAGCTGATCAGACATTGATGACCTATCCTAAGGGGTACTTTGCACGCTGCGACATCGCAGGCCGATGCTGCGATGCCGAGCGCGATAGTACCCGCCCCCGTCGCAGCAGCGATATCCTTGTGATAGCTGCCGTAGCGAACATTATCGCTACGGCAGCTTCACATGGACTCACCTGTCCTGCGACCGTTGCTCTGGCCGGCGACCCGCCTCCTTGTTAAGGGGGCGGGTTGTGCGGCGTCATAGCGATCATAGCCCATCTCCTTCCTTCCGCATATTCTACGGAAGCCGCAGTGACGCCGGTAGGAGATGTTCCTCGCTCCTGCGGCTTCACACACAGCGATGTGTGCTGCCGCAGGAGCGAGGAACAACATCGGACTGTCGCGTCAGCGTAATTATGGATTACGCCGACGCTGCAGCGATGATACGATTACGACGCTTTTGCGCTCGTTAATCGTATCATCGAGCCTTTACACACTACGATGTCGCATGCGATGCCGGAAGTGCGTCACTTTTAATTTGACCCCACCGACATCGCAGCTGCGATGTCGTAGTGTGCAAAGTACCCCTAAGGATAGGCTAGCAATGTAAAAGTAGTGGACAACCTCTTTAAAGAGTTTCTGCTCCAAAAAGACAATGTGTGTGCAAAGCAGATTCCTTCTCTAAAAATTCTTCAAAAGACTCAGTGTCAACATAGCCAAAGATGGAAATCCTGATGCAGTTTTTCCTTATAATAAATTGTGTTTTTTGAACACCTCAAAAAACTCAATGTGCATATGCCCAAAGGCAACGTGCACATGATGTCTTTTAGATATCAAGTGCAGCCGAGTTTTCCCAGGCAAAGCCATGTTAGGAAAACGTAAGCTGACGGTAGAGAAATAGAGCCTAACATAAATGCCCAAAAATATGATTCAGCAACAAAACAAGCCACTGGTGTTTCCTGATATGGATTCCACTTGAAGTCAGTCATGGCATTCCTAAAAAATGTTGTGTGCACAAACCCTAATAGTATAACATTAATAGCCTATTCTGGGGATGTGATGTCAAAATAAGATCTCTGGGGGGTCCAGATCTGGACCCCAATCAGCTGATCGTTAGGTTCACCACTGATTTGATATTGATTACCTATCCGAGGGATAAGGCAGCCAATGTTGTAGTCCTGGAAAAATCTCCTTAATTTCACTGGCTGTGAATGGAAATCTCTTTGAATGTGGAAGATGGAGACATCGATTTTATTGAGTTTTTAGCAGATTCTGTGATGAAGTATTTTCTTGCCTCTCCTAAGTAACAAACGGTGCTTCAATATGTAGATGTATCTTTTATGAAATTCATGGTGTAAAGATAGTGTGCTAGTGCTAAAAGTGTGGGATGTGTTTCTGCTCGTTTTAACCTGTCGAGGGAATTCTTAGCATATTCTATCAGGAGACAACCGTTGACGTGTGGAGTAGAAGTGTGAATGAAAAAAGCGCCTCTCACGTCCCTCCCGATGAGCAGTAGGAATAGCTGACACCTCTGTGAGAGTGAATCAGGGGGGCTGGTATTTAGCACAAGATAAAGGTGATCCCGGATATATTCTGATATTCATAAAAATAACTGTCCTATCACACCAGCATATAGGGTATATAAGGCTATATAGTTCATGAAACTTATCTTACTCTACTACTTTAGAACAGGACAGAGTAGAGGATAGAGTTTTCCCTACTACTTGCCTCTAAAAAAAGGAAAATGGGTTTATATATGCTTAATGTTTCTACATTTCTGCTTTAAAACCATAAAATAAGTTGAATTCATGGTTGATCCATGAAGGTTTTCATCTTGGATGATAACGCCGTAAGTTAAAAGGGCAAATCACTGATTGATCTCTGCCTTGATCTGTGGCCTAGTGCACTTTAGGTTGAATAATCTTTAAACTAAAACACCCAACATTACCGAAAACAGCCAACATTCAAGATCAAATTATCAACAGGTATCTGCTTTTGGTCGGCATCTGTCATGTTTGTGTCACAAAGGCCTCGATGCCCATCAGAAAATACCCTAAATCAGGATTTTTGGACATCTGATATCTGTAGTATGTGACTTACGTTAGCCTTTGCCTACTACCAGAAATCATAGGCTTCTACCTGAAGATCAAAATCTATGGGGATTGGGCTTTAAATGCCAAAAAATAAAGACTGTGACTACTGTAGGTCTTTACTAGACTACACTGTGAAATGTTTTAAAAAATCCTCTTATAATTTTATCTCTATTAAGTGTGGCAAATTTTCAAGATCAACTCTATTAGGTTACATGACCTCTAAAGGGAACCTGTCACCAGATTTGGCGACTATAAGCTGCAGCGACTATAAGCTGAGCCAGCCTGCGTCAGGCTCTTATATACAGCATTCTAACATGAAGAGCCATACGATACTTTGATCTGCCCTGCTCAGGGCAGGTCAAAGTGCACCTGTGCAGGACCGCAATGCTGGCTAGTGTGGATGACGTAGGACGCGTCATGCACCCAAGCTTCAGAAGAAGGAGGACAAAGATGGGCGAAAGAGGAGGCGCTGGTACCGGAGAACGGAGACACCCATCCAACCAGTCTGCACCGCACTGCCATTTAGGTGAGTATTATAAAGTGATTTTTATGTTCTACAAAGTGGCTTGGGCTCTTATATACAGGATGTTAGAATGCTGTATATAAGAGCCCGGTGGTGGTGGCGGCAGCTTATAGGCCCCAAATCTGGTGACAGGTTCCCTTTAACAGTTCTCTCACATTCGCATTTAAACCGGACTAGTGCAATGCACACTTGGACCTATGATAGTCAATGAGACAGAGCAGATCTTCAATTTTTTTATCTTGCTGATTCATGCTTCCCTACCCAAAGGAAATCCACTGACCCACAGTTGGAAAATTCACAAAGAAAAAGGAATTGGATCCGGTGTGTAGATAAAAATTCTTCAATCTTTATTTCATGTATAAATTCATTTCAGAGTCTCCGTGTTGGCAATGAAAAAACACTCACCGCGTTTCTGGCTATGCCGCCCTTAATCACTGAGTATAAAATGGATTCATGGGACAAAGCTTAAAAACAAACTTCTGCCAATCAGAGCTAAATAGAACAGGACGTGAAGACATGGTAGAAAAAATTCATTGAGACTTGAAGAAACTATTTACAATATTTGAACAAGAACGCCATACTAATAAATCAGAAGTGTATTGTTTCTAAAATTAATTCCTTGTGGTTGTTTGCTATCAAGTTTAATGATCCAGAGATCTTGTCTAAGAAACATTTTTTCCCCTAATCGCCTCCTCTCACTGGACGATTAACCCTTTGTAAACCAAAAAAGGACATATTGTGAATATCACAATTATGCTTTTCAAGGAAATGCTTGTTTATTCCTGTATAGGAAGTGCTTTTATTCACAATATTATACGTGTTTCAAAAGTGTTTCATTTACGTATAGTGCATCCTAAATGTTAAATATTGCATGAATTGCATTGGACACAATATATCACATAATTGGTATTGCAATTAATAAAAGATTGAATACTCTCGTTATTACCAGCAGGTTATGTCTTTTTTTGCATACTTGCACACACATATTGCATTTAGTCACACCACACTTAAAAAAAACTTTCAAAGAGTTTTTTTTATCAACGTGCCACATCCAATTCTTTTTCTGTTTGGACCCAATCCTTAAGGGTGCTTTAAACGCTGCGTCATCGCTAGCGATAGCTAGCGATGTCGTGCGTGATAGCACCCGCCCCCGTCGTTCGTGCGACATGTGGTGATCGCTGCCGTAGCAAACATTATCGCTACGGCAGCATCACACGCACATACCTGTTCAGCAACGTCGCTGTTGCTGCTGAACATTCCCTCCTTCAAGGGGGAGGTGTGTTCGGCGTCACAGCGGCGTCACAAAACAACCGCCCAATAGAAGAGGAGGGGCGGAGATGAGCGGCCGGAACATGCCGCCCACCTCCTTCCTTCCTCCTTTCCGATGAACGCAGGTATGATGATGTTCATCATTCCTGCGGTGTGACACACAGCGATGTGTGGTGCCGCAGGAGCGACGAACAACCTGCAGAATGAAACACCAATGACATTATAATTTGGAGCGACGTGTCAACGATCAACGATTTTTTCCGTTTTTGCGATCGTTGATCATCGCTCCTAGCTATCACATGCTGCGATGTCGCTAACAACGCCGGATGTTTGTTGTCACAAACACCGTGAGCCCGACGATATATCTTTAGCGATGTCGCAGCGTGTAAAGCACCCTTTGGTATACAATAGACAGAAAATCTAGCACTCTGTGATGGATATGTTCCAGAAGTTGAGAGTTATATTTCAATGGTCCAACCAACATCAATTTTGTGTAGTAATTTTGTAACGTTTCGGTCTGACCTTTATCAAACATGCAGTACAACAAGAAAAAATATATGGTTCATAAAATTATTTGGTAAAGAAGGTAGTAAATGAGCACAGACAAAGTTGAGCCCGACAGTGTACGGTGTACATACATCCAGTGTATATAAGAGAGAATATACAGTATATCTAACAACCACGCTACTGCTTATAACCGTAGAAGACTCATATGTGGGAGCCCAATTAGTGCTTATGCACAAATATGATGCCGGCTTTTTTGGCACAAATATGGGATAATCCTGCTAAAGAAAGAGGAAAGGAGATAAGCAAAGATTCTTACCAAAATTGGTGGTTAGTGGCGCTAAAATATACCTAACTACCAGTGATGTAACTTCAAACTCAAAGGCCTTAATGCAAAATCTCCAATAGGACCCAACTAATGTAGTTTCATAGTTATAGTTTAATAGGGTTGAATGTAGAATGAAGTCCATCAAGTTCAACCTATAGCCAACATGTTGCTCCAGAGGGAGGAAAAACCCCCATAACGCCAACACTAATAGCTCCATATTAGTAAAAAAATTCCTTTTCAACTCCACATATCAGACTAGTTCCCTCAATCAACACCCAATCACAGAATCTCGTACACATATCAAGTAGTATTATATTTTTCAAGAAATGCAATGCATCCAGGCATTTCCTTTGAATTTTCCATCATCACACTGCTCTTATAATAAAGAATCTGCATCTGTGATTATGATTAAAATTCCTTTCATCTAGATGTAGTGGACGACCCCTGGTTCCCGTTGCAGGCCTAGGTGTAAAAAGATCATTATAAAGGTCTTTGTACTGTCCCCTCATATATTTGTACACAAGATAGCCCCCTAAACCTTAATTTTTCCAAACTGAATGATGGCAAGTTTTATAACCTGTCTTGGTATTACATTCCATCCATTCCCTTAATAGCCTTGGACGCTCTTTTCTGCACCCGCTCTAGTTCAGCTATGCCCATATTATACATTGGAAACCAAAATTGTACACAGTGTTTTAAGTGTGGTCGCACTTGTGACTTTTATAGAGGAAAAACTATGTTCTTCTTATGGGCATCTATGCCTCTTTTAATGCATCCCATTATTTTATTAGCCTTGGCAGCAGCTGCCTGACACTGTTCAGCAAAGTTGAGTTTGCCATACACCCAAGTCTTTTTCAGTGACAGTTTTACCCAATGGTTACAATTTCCTAATTATAAATTTTATTTCCTCTGCCCAAGTGCATAATCTTCATTTATCCACATTAAACTTCAATTACCATTTCTCAGCCCAAGCTTACAGCTTACATTAATCCTTCTGTAATAATAAATTATCCTTCTCTGTATTGATTACCCTGCAGAGTTTAGTATCATCTGAAAATATTTATATTCTACTCTGTATGCCCCTTACAAGGTCATTAACCCCTTAACGACCGCGGGCCGTAAAATTACGTCCTAAATGACATAATCTTACTGCCCGCGGTCCTCCGGCGGCAGCATGCCGCGATCGGCACACATCTCAGCTGATTTTCACAGTTGAGATGTGTGCCTGCTAGGCACGAGCAGAATCGTTATCTGCTCGTGCCGATTAACCCCTTATAATGGCGCTGTCAATACATGACAGCGCCATTATAAGCGCAATCGCGGTAAAGTTTTACTTACCGCCGAAACCGGAAGTCACGTGACGCGATCACGTGACTCCCGATAGTTGTCATGGTAGTACAGGGTCATGTGATGACTCCTGTACTACACATGAATTGGTTTCACTTTCGCTGTGCCCGGGGCACAGCAAAAGAGAAAGACAGCGTATCTGCTGTTTACAGCCTTCCAGCTGTGATCAGCAGATACTGCAGAGCGATCGGAATGCTGATCGCAATAGCCCCCTAGGGGGACTAGTAAAATAAAAAAAAAAAGTAAAAAAATAAGTTTTAAAAAATTAAAAAAAAACAAAAAAACCTAAAAGTTCAAATCACCCCCCATTCGCCCCATTGAAAATTAAAAGGTTAAAAAAATAAAAAATATACACACATTTGGTATCGCCGCGTTCAGAAACGCCCGATCTATCAAAATATAAAATCAATTAATCTGATCAGTAAACGGCGTAGCGGCAAAAAAATTCCAAACGCCAAAATGACGTTTTTTTGTTGCCACAACTTTTGCGCAAAATGCAATAAGAGGCGATCAAAACGTAGCATCTGCGCAAAAATGGTACCGGTAAAAACGTCAGCTCGAGACGCAAAAAATAAGCCGTCATTGAGCCTAAGATCCCGAAAAATGAGAACGCTACGGGTCACGGAATATGGCGTAAAATGTGCGCCACTTTTTTCGGACAAACTTCCGATTTTTTTTTAACCCCTTATATAAAAGTAAACCTATACATGTTTGGTGTCTACGAACTCGCACTGACCTGAGGCATCACACCCACACATCAGTTTTACCATATAGTGAACACAGTGAATAAAATATCTCAAAAACTATAGTGCTATCGCACTTTTTTTGCAATTTTTCAGCATTTGGAATTTTTTTGCCATTTTCTAGTACACAATATGGTAAAACTGATGGTTTCATTTAAAAGTACAGCTCGTTCCGCAAAAAATGAGCCCTCACATGACCATATTGACTGAAAAATAAAAAAGTTACGTCTCTCAGAAAAAGAATGGCGAAAAAAAAAAACGGAAAGCGAAAAATCGGCCGGTCGTGAAAGGGTTAATAAATATGTTAAAATGAAGAGGGTCCATTACTGACCCCTGTGGTCCCGACTGTTACCTGTGACCCTGTTTGATTGTGTTCCATTAATATCCACCCTTTGTTTCTTATCACTGAGCCAGTTCTTAACCCAGTTACACATATTTTCCCCTATTCCTATTATTCTAATTTTTTGTAACAACCTTTTTTCTTACACCTTTTAATAGTCCATATAGACAACATCCATTGCAATTCCCTAGTCCAATCTGGAACTTACCTCCTCATGAAAGCTGATCAGATTAGTTTGACAGGACCGATCCCTCATAAACTCATGTTGATACTGGGTCATAAGCTTATTCTTCTTGAGATAAGATAACATCTCTTGGCAAACCTTGAACGTTTTTACCCACTGTAAAGGTTAAACCTACCAGCCTATAATTTCCAGACTCACATTTTCTCCCCCTTTTTAATATTGGCAACAGGGCTGTGGAGACGGAGTTGGTGTCCATATTGGTGGAATCAGTGTTGGTATAAAATTGACCGACTCTAAAGGCTGCTTTACACGCAGCGACATTGCTAGCGATGTTGCTCGTGAAAGCACCCGCCCCTGTCGTTTGTGCGTCACAGGCAAAAAGCTGCCCGTGGTGGACAAAATCGCTAGTACCTGTCACACATACTTACCTTCCTAGCAACATCGCTGTGGGCGGCGAACAGCCTCCTTTCTAAGGGGGCGTTTCGTGCGGCGTCAGCGACGTCACACGGCAGGTGTCAAATAGAAGCGGAGGGGCGGAGAGCAGCTGCATGAAAGTCACGCCCACCTCGTTGCCGGAGGACGCAGGTACGGTGTTGTTCGTCGTTCTTGTTGTGTCACACGTAGCGATGTGTGCTGCCTCAGGAACGACGAACAACCTGCGTCCAGCACCATCAACGATATTTGGGATTTGAACGACGTGTTAATGATCAACGATGAGGTGAGTATTTTTTGATCGTTAGCGGCCGCTCGTATGTGTCACACGCAACGACGTCGCTAACGAGGCCGGATGTGCGTCACGAATTCCGTGACCCCAACGACATCTCGTTAGCGATGTTGTTGCATGTAAAGCGGCCTTTACTCCTAAAATACAGTTGCAACCAGAAGTTTCCATCCACTCTCTAATAAGACACATCTGCAGGTTTTTCTCACTATCTGACATGAAATCAGAATAAATCTTTCTTATTTTACGTCAATTAGGAACCAAAATTATTTATATTTGCAAAATGCCAGAATAATGAGAAAGAGAAAGTTTTAAGGCATTTTTATTACATTCTGCAAAGTTAAAAGTTTTTATGCATTTCATTAGTATTTGGTACCATTTCCATTAAGCTGTATGACTTCAGTGAAACGTTTTGGATCTCCTTCCACAAGCTTCTCACAATAGTTGGTAGGAATTTGGGCCCATTCCTCCTGACAGAATTTGTGTAACTGAGCCTTGTTTTTAGGTCGCCTTGCTCGCACCAGCCTTTTCAGCTTTGCCCATAAATTTTCAATAGGATTGAGATCAGGGGCTTGTGATGGCCACACCAAAACATTGACTTTGTTATCCTTAAGCCACTTTGTAACCAGTTTGGCAGTATGCTTTGGGTCATTGTCCATTTAGAAGATCCATTTCCTCCTAAGCTTTACGTTCCTGGCTAATGTTTTCAGATGTTGCTTCAGTATTGCCACAATCTTCTTTCCTCATGATGCCATCTATTTTGTGACGTGCACCAGTCCCTTCTGCAGCAAAATAACCCCACAACACGATACCGCCTCCCCGTGTTTTACAGTTGGTATGATGTTCTTAGGCTTCAAAGCTTGTCCAATTTTCCTCAAAACGTAATGATGGTCATTATGGCCAAACAGTTACAGTTAAGATTAAAAATAATGGTCTGTCATGGTACTTAATTCCTGCAATACTCAGAGGTAAATGCCATCTGGACCTGGAGATTTGTCTACTTTACTCATTTTGAAGAGGCACCGTCTTTATGAATATTAGACTTTTCATATTGGCCAAAATGTTCTTTTAGGTCCCTGTAGGCTCCAGGCCCCTGTTGCAACTGCAACCCCTGCACCCATAATACAGCAGAATGTGAACAAAGAAATTATGTGGGGGGAAGAAACATATTGGCTATATTTTCAATGTGGTCTGCTAGTAATAAAGGTAATTTGGCAGTGCTGACGCTACATGAAACTACTGGTAGAAGGGGACACAGATTAGACTATTTGATTACTGGTGAACACTTGGACCTTGGGGAGGGGAACGCACTGCTCGTGATAGCGGAGTATAGTAACGGAAATACTGCTGTGATTACTAGAAGAAAAGCGACAATACCTTTGTAAGGGCTCATTCAAACGTTGGAGAAAATTGGTCTGTGCTCGGACCACTATGCACAGACCGGCCGCGCGTCTCCTGACCCGAACCCAGCAGCCTCAAAGGCATATAAGAGGCTGCTGAGTTCCGGTCAAGAGCCCACAGCCAGTCCATGAATTACGGTCCGAGCAAAGACCTATTTTCTCCAATGCCTGAATGAACCTTATTGCTTATTGATTCTGTAACTTTAGGGGAAGGTTGTGTTTTTTTGAATATTCAGTTTGGGTCCAATAAGTGTAGTGGTAAGTTACTTAAGACCTGCACTAGGGCTTCTTCCAAAATGCCTTCTAGACCCAAGTAACATTTTTCCAACCTTAATCCTAAAGAAACTCTTATTATCTGTTACTAACTTACATTTTTGGAAGCAGATATTCGATAACACTGGAGTTTACGGAATACATGTGCTACAGTGTTATAAAAAGTCCGGCTGATGTTACTGGAGGATAAGCTGTGACAGAGGTGAAACTTCGTCTCCGCTCCATATTTTCCAAAATCACTGTACTGTGAATATATAATTAATCACTCAACATTGAAACCACAATTAAATATTATGGAATTGCATAATTTAGAAAAGAGCAGAGAGACCCCGGGGTACATATCAGAGCTGTGTGATGTGCCCAAAGTGATTAAACGATGTGTAATTTAGATTTTGATTTATCGTGATGTTTTGCTAGCTTGGATTTTTTGGAAGCCCCTAAAGACGCAGGGTGACGTGGAACCGTGGTCCTCTGTTCAGTCTTGGCGTCCAGGCATACTCTACTAGAATTTTTGCTGTTGACAGTTGTTACTGTTATATTCTTTATTTCTACTCTAGAATCTGACTAACGTATCAGCATCAAGAAACCCAAAAGGATCAAATGAAGAGTTTATATTGCTTAATATATTTATTATGTGTTGGTGGTCTGCTTGGACCAAATGGGTAATTACTATATAGTGCTGTGGAGTCAGGGAATGGTGGTAAAGGCTATGGTTCCTGGGCTTCAGTAAGGATTGACGACACACGGGAAAATTTAGGAGCCAGTGAGACCAGTTTGGCGTTAAATTTTAACTTTCCTATGACAACAAAGCAATTTCCATTATTATTATTTTTATTATTATTATTATTATTATTATTATTATTAATAATAATAATAGATATAGTGCTATTATCAAGCTGTATTGTTGACCCATTCTTGACGGTCATTCAGCTCCATCAAATGGAGGTGGATGGCATTTATCTTCTGAATATAAATACATGTATAGCCACTTGAACTTAACGATAACCCAAACGCTACTAACCTATAGGTATAGGTTTAATCTGCAGGTTAATAGGATTACAAAGCTCTTTTACTGAAAGCAAAGCTATGAGTAGAAAATTAACTGACTGAAGCCATGCCAGCTGCGCCTCCATGACTGAAAACTGCTCGTTCCCGCGAGGTATAAAGTTCATATTCTCCCCATAGCTGCACTTTCTGTACAACACCAAGTCAACTTTATAAAGCTTTTAACCAGCAGACTAACCCAATATCTGCAGGTTAATAGCATTTTAGGACTTGACAGGTTCCCTTTAGGTTTAAATGGAACGTGTCATCAGGATTTCCCTTATAAGCAGTGGACACCACCAGTAAGTAATCCCTTATATATAATATATAATCTAATATATACATAAAGCTGAATGTGTGTGTGTGTATGTCCAGGATTGGCATCTGCACCGTCGCAGCTACAGCCACAAAATTTTGCACACTCACACGTCTGGACCCCGAGAGTGTCATAGACTATGTTGTGAGGTGAAATTTTAACCCCGCGAGCTCCAATTTACCAATCAATTTTTCCCTATCTACATAAAAGGGAAAAAGTGAAACGAAAAGTGTATCCGCACCGTCGCATTTACAATCACGAAATTTTGGACAGACACCTCATGTGACCCAGGGAACGTCGTAGACTATGTTTTGACAGGAAAATTTAACCCCGCGCTTTACAGTTACTCTTCAAAAAACATGCCTCCATTAAAGTAAATGTAGCCTGGAACTACAGGTTATTAGTAGGAGCTGTGATTGGTTGCTATAGGAACAAAAGACATTCATAGTATAAGAAGCTTATATGTGAGGTAATAAGATGTCGGTGGGGAGACGGATAGAGAGAGAGAGACAGACGGTGAAAGAGCCAGACAGAGACAGATGGTGAAAGAGACAGACAGAGGCAGACGGTGAAAGAGACAGAGAGATAGAGACAGACAAAAAAAGAGACAGACAGAGAGAGACAGACAGAGACGGGAAAAGAGACAGACAGAGACAGGGGGAAAGAGACAGACAGACGGGGAAAGAGACAGACGGGAAAGAGACAGACGGGGAAAGAGACAGACGGGGAAAGAGACAGACGGGGAAAGAGACAGACGGTAGAAAGAGACAGACGGTGAAAGAGACAGACGGGGAAAGAGACAGACGGGGAAAGAGACAGACGGGGAAAGAGACAGACTGGGAAAGAGATAGACGGGGAAAGAGACAGACGGGGAAAGAGACAGACGGAGCACATTACTTGGCCAATTTAGTTAAATCTGTGTGGAATATCTGTGGTGTTGAAATATATGTTGTGAAATGCTTCTATTAGCTTAGTTTTTGCCTTTTAATAATTACATTTCTATCTATTTGTTTTGTGGTTTTTGTGTGCAGAATAAATTTTTGTTAATACATTCTATTTTGTTAACAACAGTTATTAACCCGGGCGAAGCCGGGTAGTACAGCTAGTAATATAATATAAAAAAACCATATTTTATTATACTCACCTGTGGGGTGGGGCGGTCCAGTCAGAAGGGTGTCGCTGGTTTCGGTCCGGCACCTCATCTCTTCCTTCCATCGCCATCTTCCTTCCCAGCTCCATGTGGATGATGTGTCCTACGTCTTCCAAATAGAGTTCTCCAATGTGCTCCACTGAGGGCAGAGCAAAGTACTGTAATGTGCAGGTGCGGGGAAAGGTCAAAGACTGCCTGCGCATGCACACTATGATACTTTGATTTGCCCTCAGCAGAGCAGAGAGAAGTGCTCAGGAGTGCAACGGAGCCCTTTGTGTGAATGACATAAGAAGCGTGATCCACACACAGGGAAGGAGGGCGGCGATCTCAAGAGGAGAGGAGGTACCGGACCGAAACCAGCAACGCCCACTGGATTAAACCACCCCCAGGTGAGTATAATAAAAGCTATTTTAATGTTATACAAAGTAGCCTGGGCACTTATATACAACATTCTAGCACTTACTGGTGGTGTCCGCAGCTTATACAGTAAGGGAAAGTTCTGGTGACCCTTTTAGTGGCTATACAAATAAGATAAATGTCAGTCACTCCATTTAACAGATAAAGCTGACCATCAAGAATGGGGTCAAGGGAGATCCAGTATGTTAAAGGGAATCTATTACCAGATTTTTGCTGCTTCATCTGAGAGCAGCATAATGTAAGAAAAGAGACTCTGATTCCTGCAATGTATGACTTTGTTTACTACAACAGTTGAGACACAATCAGAGTTCTTAGATGTAACAGAGCTCAGAAAGCTAACCCCTCCCACACCACAGCTCTTTGTGTACATTGTCTTTTGACAGTGAGTTTTTTACAGGAGGTGATGTGGTCGGACAGCTTGGTACAAGGCAGCTAGTCCCAGCAACCATAATGTGCTAGTGATAAAACCTTCACTGCAAGTAAACAAAAGCGCACAGCTTAATAAGTGACACATCGCTGAACGTCTAAAGCGGGCTTTACACGCTGCGATTTCGCTAGCGAGATCGCAAGCTATCGTACCCGCCCCCGTCGCTTGTGCGACACGGGCATATCGTTGCCCGTGTCGCACAACCTCGCTTACCCCCGTCACACGGACTTACCTGCCCTGCGATGTCGCTCTGGCCGGCGACCTGCCTCCTTCCTAAGGGGGCGGGTCGTGCGGCGTCACAGCGACGTCACACGGCAGGCGGTCAATAGAAGTGGAGGGGCGGAGATGAGCAGGACGTAAACATCCCGCCTACCTTCTTCCTTCCGCATTGCCGGTGGAGGCAGGTAAGGAGATGTTCGTCGCTCCTGCGGTGTCACACATAGTGATGTGTGATGCCGCAGGAACGAGGAACAACATCGCTAATGAGAAGAAAACGATTTTTTGTTTCAGGACAACCTCTCCGTGGGAAAACGATTTTGACCTCTTTTGCAATCGTTTAAGGTTGCACATAAGTGTTACACGCTGCGATATCGTTAATGACGCCGGATGTGCGTCACAAACACCGTGACCCCGACGATATCGTAGCGTGTAAAGCCCGCTCATGTTTCAGCCCCCATCTCTTGCTGTCTTCCTATTAACATTTACATGGTATACAAGATATATTGGATTGAAGACCATCCCTATAAAATCTTATAGTCTATAAGGAGTAGGTTCAAGAGGTCAGGAAAGGGAATAAACTGTTGATATGTCAGGGGAGGTGGTGTTGAAATAGTGGTTGGGGAGGTCATTTTTAATGAGTGGGGAGAGGGTTGGAAAGTATCAGACAGATAAGGAAGAGCATTCGAGTTGAGAGGGGAAGCATGAGAGAAGTCTTGTGTGCAAATAAATATATAATATAATAATATAAAGAGGTGATCTCACTGGTATAGATGAGGTTTTAATTAGAATTGCAGGGGTTGAATTCAAGGTGAAATCTGGCTTATATATCCTGAGTCATATTGCAAAGGATTGTTGAAGATCCACTTGTGACTTTTAGGATCGCTACTTCCAATAGGTGGCGCTGTGCTAGAGTTTGTCTCCTTTACTGGAGAGACAATTTGAATATTTCCCAGAGGGGCATTGCAGCTATAAGTCCCCTTACCTGGCAGCCAGACTGGCTTGCAAAGTCTCCTTAAGGAGAATAGTGTTCCCCCGTGGTCCCCACATAGCTTTCTCATGAGCCAGATCAGACACCCCCATACTTTGCACTGACGAGGGGCAAGCACCCCGAAACACCGTGTCTGCAAATTGGGATTCTGATCTGGCTTATATATCCTGAGTCATATTGCAAAGGATTGTTGAAGATCCACTTGTGACTTTTAGGATCGCTACTTCCAATAGGTGGCGCTGTGCTAGAGTTTGTCTCCTTTACTGGAGAGACAATTTGAATATTTCCCAGAGGGGCATTGCAGCTATAAGTCCCCTTACCTGGCAGCCAGACTGGCTTGCAAAGTCTCCTTAAGGAGAATAGTGTTCCCCCGTGGTCCCCACATAGCTTTCTCATGAGCCAGATCAGACACCCCCATATTTTGCACTGACGAGGGGCAAGCACCCCGAAACACCGTGTCTGCAAATTGGGATTCTGATCTGGCTTATATATCCTGAGTCATATTGCAAAGGATTGTTGAAGATCCACTTGTGACTTTTAGGATCGCTACTTCCAATAGGTGGCGCTGTGCTAGAGTTTGTCTCCTTTACTGGAGAGACAATTTGAATATTTCCCAGAGGGGCATTGCAGCTATAAGTCCCCTTACCTGGCAGCCAGACTGGCTTGCAAAGTCTCCTTAAGGAGAATAGTGTTCCCCCGTGGTCCCCACATAGCTTTCTCATGAGCCAGATCAGACACCCCCATACTTTGCACTGACGAGGGGCAAGCACCCCGAAACACCGTGTCTGCAAATTGGGATTCTGATCTGGCTTATATATCCTGAGTCATATTGCAAAGGATTGTTGAAGATCCACTTGTGACTTTTAGGATCGCTACTTCCAATAGGTGGCGCTGTGCTAGAGTTTGTCTCCTTTACTGGAGAGACAATTTGAATATTTCCCAGAGGGGCATTGCAGCTATAAGTCCCCTTACCTGGCAGCCAGACTGGCTTGCAAAGTCTCCTTAAGGAGAATAGTGTTCCCCCGTGGTCCCCACATAGCTTTCTCATGAGCCAGATCAGACACCCCCATACTTTGCACTGACGAGGGGCAAGCACCCCGAAACACCGTGTCTGCAAATTGGGATTCTGATCTGGCTTATATATCCTGAGTCATATTGCAAAGGATTGTTGAAGATCCACTTGTGACTTTTAGGATCGCTACTTCCAATAGGTGGCGCTGTGCTAGAGTTTGTCTCCTTTACTGGAGAGACAATTTGAATATTTCCCAGAGGGGCATTGCAGCTATAAGTCCCCTTACCTGGCAGCCAGACTGGCTTGCAAAGTCTCCTTAAGGAGAATAGTGTTCCCCCGTGGTCCCCACATAGCTTTCTCATGAGCCAGATCAGACACCCCCATACTTTGCACTGACGAGGGGCAAGCACCCCGAAACACCGTGTCTGCAAATTGGGATTCTGATCTGGCTTATATATCCTGAGTCATATTGCAAAGGATTGTTGAAGATCCACTTGTGACTTTTAGGATCGCTACTTCCAATAGGTGGCGCTGTGCTAGAGTTTGTCTCCTTTACTGGAGAGACAAGGTGAAATCTGTAAATCTAGGAAGAAATATGTAACAGAGCAGAATGTATTAGGGCTTGACCAATACAAAAAGTTCTATTTATTTGACTTTGCAGTGCTTCTACTGAATAAATAATTGCCTTTCCCATCTGCTCAGCAGCAGTCTGGTATCTACGGTAAGGGAGGATTGCTATTCACTTAAAGAAGTTGTCCAGTTACCAAAACTGATTTTTTTTTTTTCTGATAAATCTTGCTAATATGTGCCCCTCAACACATCTATTATGTTTTTTCAGCAAAATTACCTTTCATTGTGCACTAGCAGCACACGGTCATTGCTGGCTCCAGCTCTGATGGGGTTAATCTCTCCTCTGACTTCCTGTGTTCAGTTCCTACAAGTCCCAGAATTCTTTGTGGCTTTAGGGCGGTGTCTAGCTTATCTAACACACCCATTGTGTCTAATACACCCACTCTGCTCCCACCCAAACCCTCCTCCCTGCCTCTACCCAGTGGATGTGCACTGAGAGAAATCACAGATACAGCAGCTCTGCACAGCCAGGGGAAGAAAGTGTGTGCGCGTGTATATACAGTGTGTGTGTGCGTATATACAGTGTGTGTGTGCGTATATACAGTGTGTGTGTATGTGTGCGCGTATATACAGTGTGTGTGTGCGTATATACAGTGTGTGTGTGTATATACAGTGTGTGAGTGAGTGTGTATGTGAGTGTGTATGTCATACTCACCTGTCTGCAGGGTCCGGGTGCCATGCTTGCTTCCAGCCCCTGTCTCGGTCCCGCCGCTCTGGCTGTGTGCAGTCTCCCCGGTGCATGCGAAGCTTGCAGGACCTGGCCGTGGATCACCTGATGCAGTCACCTGACGCATCAGCTGATCATAGTCTCGCCGGCTTTTTCTTGCCCGGCCGGCTATCAGCTGATCCTGCCGTCAGGGGACTTCATCAGCTGATGACCGGCAGCTCCTGCAGTGATGGGCCAGGATCAGACTCCGCTCCAGGAGCTGCCGGTCATCAGCACAGACGTGAGTATTTATTTATTTATTTTTTTTTTTGCACTGATGCATCAGCTGATTGTATAACCGGCTTTTATACAATCAGCTGATGTGTGATGTGATTCAGGCACTTGATCCTGCCCCCAACCCCCAGCTGCCTAGTTGTACCCGGCTGGGAACCAAAAATATAGAGAAGCCCTTTTTTTTTTTTTAATTTCATGAATTTCATGAAATAATTAAAAAAAAAAATGACATGGGCTTCGCCGAATTTTTGAGTCCAGCCAGGTACAACTAGGCAGCTGGGGATTGGAATCCGCAGTGAAGGGTGCCCAAACTTTCTGGGCCCCCCGCTGCGAATTGCAGTCCACAGCCGCCCCAGAAAATGGCGCTTTTATAGAAGCGCCATCTTCTGGCGCTGTATCCAACTCTTCCAGTGGCCCTGGTGGCAGGTGGCACGCTGGGTAATAAGGGGTTAATACCAGCTATGTTTTACCCGCTGGTATAAAGCCCGAGATTCTAAATGTCAGGCCAAGGTTGACCTGGCCATTAAGAATCTCCAATAAAGGGTTAAAAAAAAAAAGACCACACAGAGAAAAATACTTTATTAGAAATAAATACACAGACACAGTAGGGACTCCATGTTTATTACTCCCTCTCACCCCTCCACGATGGAGAGATTTCTGTACTGACCATGCCAGGAGAGAGCGAGGGAAAAGAGAGCGAGCGAGGGGGGGGAGGAAAAGAAAGCGAGCTGGGGGGGGAAGAGAGCGACCGGGGGGGTGGAAAGAGAGCGCAGGGGGGAGGAAAAAAAGAGAGCGCGGGAGGAAAAAAAGAGCGCGGGAGGAAAAAGAGCGCGGGAGGAAAAAAAGAGAGCGCAGGGGGGAGGAAAAGAGAGCGCAGGGGGGAGGAAAAGAGAGCGAGGGGGGAGGAAAAGAGAGCGAGGGGGGAGGAAAAGAGAGCGCAGGGGGGAGGAAAAGAGAGCGCAGGGGGGAGGAAAAGAGAGCGCAGGGGGGAGGAAAAGAGAGCGCAGGGGGGAGGAAAAGAGAGCGAGGGGGGAGGAAAAGAGAGCGAGGGGGGAGGAAAAGAGAGCGCAGGGGGAGGAAAAGAGAGCGAGGGGGGAAGAGAGCGAGGGAAAAGAGAGGGGAGGGGAGAGAGGGATAAGAGGGGGAGAGGGATAAGAGGGGGGCAGAGAAGAGGGGGAAGAGGGGAGGGGGAGAAGAATGGGGGGAGAGAAGAGAGTGGGGAAAGAACAGGGGGGGGGGCAGAGGTGCTCTGTCACCAACTGTCTCCACTCTGTGACTTGTGGTGCAGGTGACAGAGTGCAGACAGTTGGTCCCATGCAGCAGGACAGATGGCAGAGCACAGCGGTGACATGCCTGCCAGTGTCTTGCTGCTGGGAGGAGCAGATGATCACACTGCCCGACACCGGCCGCTCTCCTGACATCGCAGCAGAGCGGGCGGGTGGACAGTGTGAGCACATACTTACGTGCAGGGGGGGATTCAGCTAAAGACCCCCCCTGTACTGCACCCTGGCGCCCCGTGTCTCAGCCTCTCTGCAGGACGCCGGCTCCACAGTGACGTCCTCCGGCTCCTCCCCTCGATGCTGGGCTGTGACGTGCGGTAGTCACCGCCCACAGCCCTGTCACTCAATCTGAGTGGCGCCGGCATCCTGTGACGTACCCGTCTTGTTTGAGAGCCCGGAAATGCCGGGACGTCAGAGGATGCCGGCGGCCACAGCTCCAGGGGGTCATGTGACCGGCACTGAGCGTGCAGGATAGCGCCGCCCAGTGCCAGAACTGGAAACAGAAGGCAATGGAGAAGACGCCTAGAAAGGTAAGTATAGCTCATACAGAAAATAAAAAAAATGGGTGAACCACCCCTTTAATAAGAGGGATATAAACCCCCAGCAGAATAAAAGTGATACTCTAATGTAGGACATCACTATATATACAATATATATATATATATATATATATTATATATATATATATATATATATATATATATATATATATATACATACACACGGTATATATAAAAAAAACCATACATTATCATTCACAGATTCACAGACTTTGATTTACCTGCATTCTCTTTTCTTTTGAATTCAGATTTTATGTGTATGTTTATTTAAGCTATTCACTGGTGTATGTGGCAGATTGTTTGCTATACCCAAGTCATTCCTTTCCCTGATATGTACTGTACTTTCAATCTGCCGTTTTTATACCTCCCAAAATGACTATTTTGATTTTTTTCTGTCCTCAATTCTGTAAGTTTACAAAATCCTATATGTAGCTGTGCTTTCTGAATTTTTTATATTAGCCAGTATGTCTAGGTGAGGTTTATACTTAAGTGAATAGATAAAGACAGTAATCTGCGTTTAATTCAAAGATGGGGAAAACTGCAGGGGATACTTCATTCCGATTTTGGTGACAAATGATTGCTTTTCTTTACTGCAGTCAGTTTTGTAAGAGTGGTATGTGGGAAAGAGAAGTGCTGTCAGAGTGTTATGTTAAAGGGAATCGGTCACCAGATTTGGCAACTATAAGCTGCGGCCACCACCAGCGAGCTCTTATATAGGGCATTCTAGAATGCTATATATAATAGCCCAGGCAGCTGTGTGTGTCGCTGCTCTCCGGTCTGGCGCCTTCTCTCTGCTGCGATCTCCGTCCTCTTTCTACCCAGCCCCCAATATGGATGACACGTTTACGTTATCCACACAGGCCAACATTGCGGTCCTGCTCAGGCACACTTTGATCTGCACTGCTGAGGGCAGATCAAAGTACTGTAATGCCCAGGCACGAAGAAAGGTTACAGACCGCACTACTATACTTTGATTTACCCTGAGCAGGGCAGATCAAAGTGCGCCTGCGCAGGACCTCAATGCCGGCTAGTGTGCATGGCGTAGGACGTTGTCATGCATACGGGCCTCAGAAGAAGGAGGATGGCAATCGCTGCAGAAAGGAGGAACCAGACCGGAGAGAGGAGGCGTCGACTGGAGAGCAGTGACACCCAACGGACCGGACAGCCCTCCTAGGTGAGTATTATAAAAGTGATTTTTACGTTCTACAGCACAGCCTGGGCTGTTATATACAATAATCTGGAATGTTGTATATAAGAGCTCAGGGGTGGTCCTCCCCAATTTTGATACCCAGCCAAGATAAAGCCCGACAGCTGGGGGCTGGTATTCTCAAGCTGGGTAGACCCATGATTAGCACAGGAGGAGGGTGAAAGGAGGGACAGGAGGCGCAGATGAGGACGCCTATCGGACCGGACAATTGACATACAGGGTGGGAGATTTTCTAAAGGTAATTTTGGGGGCTACAGAGAGGGTCAGGGGGTAACGTGCATCTTCATGGAAGGCAGCACAGATGCTGCTGAAGGTGCTAGTTTTAGTTTAGAAGGCAAAAATCTGGTGACAGGTTCCCTTTAAAGGTGTATATCCGTACAATGATGTTGTGATTGTTGAGCATACATCCTCTTTTATTTCCATTGCGTTTCTCCAAACCTTTAAAGGCCCCCATACACATCAGACTAACGTCAGCTGGACCCATCGATATCCCCAAGATTGTCCCACAGTTCAATGTGTATGGAAGCCTCGTAATAATGTGGGGGAGAGAAGGGTCCAGCCTGTCCAATTTTGGAATGCCAATTCTTTTGTTCTTCTGGAGATAAGTCACCACCATCAGAGTTTCACAGCAGCCGAGGGGCCAAGCCAAGTGCCTCTGGATATGGGGACCTACGGATAGATAGCTGCTAACCATATATGTTTTGCATATGTGTAATCAACAGCCAACTATTGGATATGTGATACTTAAAACGCACATACACAATAGAAAACTTAGTAGAAATTGGAAAAAAAAACACTTTAACTACATACTGTACCCATTAAAATACATAGAATATATGTAATAGTACGAGATATGCCACAGAGCAGCCATTAATCAGTTCGGCTTGGACGTTTTCTTATTGCTTCTTCCTTTTCTGCAGCAGTAACTTAGCTCAGACATGTGACTTTTTATTGTCTCGAAGTTTGAAAATTTTAGGGCCATCATTTAAAGTCTGATTTCTCGCTGGAGAATTCAGAATGAGTTTGTTTTGTTCTCTTTGTTGAAGCTTTATCTCTCGATTTCGCAGGAAAGGACCATGAGAAAAAGAACTGGAATATTTCCAAGTAAAAGTATTATGCTCATATTTCATGTGTTTTCTGCCAAATCCTAAAGATTTTAAAGGGAATCTGATGTCAGAAAATGACCTATCGCTTAAATCAAGTTTTTCTTGTTTTTCTTTTCTTTATTGTCAAAAGTTTTGGAAAAGTTTTAGTTTTTTTGTGCCCCCATCTGCTGTATGATAAAAAAATAGAAACTCTTCTGTCTTCGCTTTGCTCACTTTGGAATAAATCTTTTTTTTTTGTGGAGATAGTCATTAAATGCCATAAGAGAAAAGTTCTTCTCCCCTTTGCTACTATATCCACTAGATTTAATCTCCCTGGCAACTCCCAATATCGGTACCTACAAGTTAGACACCTGATGCACTCCCTTTTTTCCTCCCTAGAAGTTTCTATCCCTACACCTTTTGAAAGATTATGCAGAACCGGGGTTTCTACTAAGGGCCTTATGTCAGATATATATCGTATTCTAGTTACCCACTATCCAGACGAACGGCTAAATCACGCATATATGGGTAAATGGGAGGATTTACTGGGTGAGACCATTCCCTTATGTGTGTGGAGATGGATTTGGGATGGTGCCTCAAAAACATCCACGTGCTAGGTCTACAAGGAGAATCAGTATAAACCACTCATGTGTTGGTACCACACCCCATCGTTATTACACAAACTAAATCCGGCTATACCTGATAACTGTTGGAGGTGTGGCGTTGCCGGGGGGGGGGGTGTTACCTCTGGGGGGGACACGTCCCACACCTATTCTGGTTATGTCCTAACATCCAGTGCTTTTGGAGGTTGGTACAATCCCTTATTTATAAAGTAACTGATCTCCAGATACCCCTGGACCCTACGTTTTACCTATTAATTATTCCACCTGTTCAGTTGAGTAGGAAAGTGAAATGGTTACTGTTGCACATAACCACAGCGGGCAGGTGTTTAATTGCTCGTACCTGGAGGTTGGCCCATCTACCCTCACTCAACGATCTCCATTCTCGGATCCAAGAAGTGAGGAGAATGGAGTATCTATCGGCTATGTCAAATAACATGATAGATCACTTTGAGAGTGTTTAGTCCCTTTGGGATACTTACTGGGCTAATAGAGAATAATGGATCTGTATGGTCTCTACGGAAATCCTATATACTCACCTGCACTCTCTGTACCTCCTTTCCCCTTATCTTCTGTGTAGTATCGTAATGTTTGTCTTGGTATAGTCCTTATCTTTCTTACAGTAATAGATAATAAGATATGTATCCTGATAAATGGTCTTCTGCTAATTGACCACATGCTAGTGGAGCACATCCATGTTATATTTTTTCTGTATGCTTTGAAAAATGTAATAAAAATTCAGTTATTAAAAAAATATCATAAGAGAATCCTTAGAGATGGTGTGATTGATTCTCATATGCCGATCCAATGGTCGACTCGTTTCTTACCTGCCAACATCTGAGGCTCTTCTGTTGATTAGCCGGCCTGGTGTGACATCACTTGCTCATTACTCCGCAGCAATGAAGTTTCAGCCGTCAGGGAAATCAGAAAAGGAGCTGGAGTTCCATCAAGTAGAAGCTTGTTCTCAGGTCTCCCGTACAGTGTCTACAGATTATTGACGTGGCCACTAGACCGGGTCCTGCAAATGGATCCAGACCGCTAGTTACTATAAAGGAGCCTTTTACAAAATTTAAAGGTAAAACATTATCTCACCTCTGCATAGTTCATGAGGATAGCAAAGCTCCTTACCCTTTCTGTACAATGTCTCTTGCCCATGGCTCAACGGATGCTCCCAACAAAAACTCATGGAAAATGAAAGACTTGAATTGATGTAATTTTTATACATTTGTTACATATCAGATATTTTTTCTGTTATTCCGTTTACCTGTCTGAAAGATCCTAATCTTATTTCTATGTATGTAGCCTGTACAGGAGGGGACTATTACGGTTGGTCTGACTTGGAGCCGGAAAGCAGGGAGCTTACACTGAGTGCTGTACTCTAGGAAACCAAGGTGCGAATGAAGAGAGCAGTTTAAGGAGCCTGCAAGACAGTATATTGAACGTCACTAGGTGACAACAGTGCCAGTGAGATCTTAGCATTAACCAATGTCTGGTGTGAGGAATTAGCTCTGGTAGGAAATGGCAGGGATGCAGCAAAGAGGCACAGAGGTTTTTCAGTCCAAAAATCCAGTGTTTTATTCACACTGATTCCAGTCAAGACAAGTTAAGTTCCCTCTTTCAGGGATTACTTCCAAAGGCATAGCAGCCTCCACACACTAACCATGTTTCAAACAAACGCACACCATTATAACATATGATACACACCCCTGGGGTGGAGGTATATGAATAGACAGACACACCCTAATGAATCTCGTAGTACTACAGGTCATAGACTCACCATCTTACCCTGGTTTGAGGACCAGCAAAGACATAGCAACCTCCACACACTGACCATGTGCCAAACAAACAGACACCATTATATCATATGAGACACACCCCTGGGTTGGAAGTATGTGAATAGGCAGACATGCCCTAATGAATCTTGTAGTACTACAGGTCAGAGACACATCATTTTACACTGGGTGGAGGACCAACAAAGGCATAGCAGCTTCCACACACTGACCATGTTCCAAACGGACACCACTATAGAATATGGGACACATTCATGGGTGGAGGTATGTGAGTAGGCAGACATGCCCTAATGAGTCTCGTAGTACTACAGGTCCCAGACTCATCATCTTACACTGGGTGGAGGACCAGCAAAGGCATAGCAACCTCCACACACTGACCATGTGCCAAACAAATGAACACCATTATAATATATGGGACACACTCATAAGGTGGAGTTATGTGAATAGGCAGACACGCCCTAATAAGTCTCCTAGTACTACAGGTCCTAGACTCACCATCTTACACTGGTTTCAGGACCAGCAAAGGCATAACAGCCTCCACACACTGACCATGTGCCAAACAAATGGACACCATTATAAGACATGGGACACCCCCTGGGTGGAGGTATGTGAATAGGCAGACACGCCCTAATGAGTCTCGTAGTACTACAAGTTCTCGACTCACCATCTTACACTGGTTTGAGGACCAGCAAGGAAAACAGTGTAGTGCGTTAGCATTTTGAGCAGATCAAGCAAAGAGGACACCTGGTCTACCATAATATGTCATAATATGGGGCCACAATTAATATGACAAAAACTGCCAGCAACTGTTGGTGTTTTCTATGGATTTCACTTATCCACTTAAGTTGCTAAAGTCTGTTCATCTGCCGTTTAACAAAAACACTGAGTTGAGCATTAGATGAGTTGCCTAGGGAAAATATGGAATTGTGGATGCCAATATCAGGTCAAAACTCAATGATACAGGCTTCTAACTATGAGCTTGGGAATAATTTTTTAGTTTTATTGATTGACCTCAGTGAGTTTTGTGAGATCTACATGTGATTTTTTTGTTAAAAATAAGACCCCGTTACACGCTACGATTTATCTGCCGATCTCGTTAGCGATGTGACACGCCGTAGTTACGATTTGCCGAGATCGCTCATAGGTCGTTTATTAGCAGTCACATGTACACATCTCACAAACGACGCAACATCGTTCAGCGATATATTGTTTGACCAAGGCGGTCATGTGGATGTTGTTCGTCGTTGGCAGGGTGTCAAACGTAGCAATATGTCTGCTGCGTTCCAAACGACGAACAATATTTTCAAACTGAACGACGTGTCAACGATCAACGATTTTCAACCTATTTGCGATCGTTCGGAGTCGCACGTAGGTGTCACACAAACGACGTCGCTAACGATGCCGGATGTGCGTCACGGAATCCGTGACCCCGACGACATATCGTCAGATAAATCGTAGCGTGTAAACGCCGCCTATACACATGTAGAAAAAGAGCTATTAAATTAGTATTTTTTGTTGAAGATTGAATGAATTGAAAAAGTCTGTATTTTGCCAAGCATGATAGAAGAGACATTACTGCACATCAATAAAGCACAAGTTGTTTAGGAATATACAATCTAGTCCTCAATATTGTAGAGTCCCATTGTACTGCGGTGAGCTCTTTATTGTACTGATCTATACAGGAAATATCCTGTACCTGCTGCTTCATTATATGAAAAAGCTACTGGCATGCTAGTGGTTGACACTGGGAGCACCGTTTTTAAGGATTTGTGTCTTAAGAAAAGCAATATGTGGTTTTCAAATAGTTGCCAGGATACAGCATAGAAAATAAAATTAGAATTCCTGATGGACAGAATGGACAGTGAAAGTAAAAAAAATTGGAAGCAATGAGTTTACGTACAAAAACCTGAAGCTTAAAGAGGTTGTCCACTACTTTTACATTGATGGTTTATCCATAGGATAGGTCATTAATGTTTGAATAACCAGGGTTTGACAACTGGCACCCCCGCCGATCAGCTGATATCGGTGCTGGTGGTGGCAGCAAGTGGCTTGAAATGCTCAGTTCCGGAGCTGCCCCGTAAACTGATAGCGGCCGCGGCCGGGTACTGCACATCTGTCTCCCATTCAAATCAATAGGAGGCGATGTGCAGTACTCGGCCGCAGCCACTATCAAAAGACTGAGCAGCTCCGGAACTGAGCATTTCCGGCTGCCTGCTGCCGCTGTTAAGACCGAGGACAGGGAATCGGCGGGGGTGTTAGGTGTCGGACCCTGGCCGATCAGACATTGATGATCTATCCTAAGGGGTACTTTGCACACTTCGACATTGCAGGTGCGATGTCGGTGGGGTAAAATCGAGAGTGATGCACATCCGGCGTCTTTGTCGATATCATAGTGTGCAAATCCTTTTACATACGATTAACGAGCGCAAAAGCGTCGTTATCGTATGATCGGTGTAGGGTCCGACATTTCCATAATTTAGCAGCAGCGACGGTACGATGTTGTTCCTCGTTCCTGCGGCAGCACACATCGCTGTGTATGAAGCCGCAGGAGCGAGGAACATCTCCTTACCTGCGTCCCGGCTGCAATGCGGAAGGAAGGAGGTGGGCGGGATGTTTACGTTCCGTTCATCTCCGCCCCTCCGCTCCTATTGGCCGCCTGCCGTGTGACGTCGCTGTGACGCCGCACGCCCCGCCCCCTTAGGAAGGAGGCAGGGCACTGGCCAGACCGACGTCGCAGGGCAGGCGAGTGCATGTAAAGCTGCCGTAGCGATAATGTTCGCTACGGCAGCAATCACAAGATATCGCTGCTGCGACGGGGGCAGGGACTATCGCACTCGGCATCGCAAGCATCGGCTTGCGATGTCGTAGTGTGCAAAGTACTCCTAAGGATAGGCCACCAATGTAAAAGTAGTGGACAACCTCTTTAATAAAGATCCTTGATTGTTAGTTCTGTAAAGGTATTACAAGTGAAATTACCCTTTAATTACTGCATAATCTTTACCATTAGTATGGAAGTGACCCACACTGGAATTTTTCTGGTAGAGTCTTGAATCTCAAGCTAAAAAATGAGACTTGTTATGAATTGTCACAGTAGTGAATGAAGGTGGTAGGACTCCTAGGTGGATGGAGGAACCTTTCCACTTTTTGCTAAATCCAACATTCTGTATTTCAAACAGTGGAGTCATAATTAAGCAGTTAATTATTTTCATTACAAAAAAATGTAAAGAGTTCTAAAATAATAAATGGGGGGTAAACTGAGATATAAGCTCTTGGACCCCAAAATCTGTAAAAGGGTGCCTATCTACAATATACCAATTATTGGTGAGCTTTTGTGGAAGGGCATTGGTAATTCTGACACTTCTACAACCCAGCTTGAATTGCCTTCCTTGGTGCTGCAAGGTCGATATCCAAGATATTGTCACCTGTAAATGAATCTATGACTTCCATAAAACAGATCTTGCCAAAAACTATAGTATGAAAAATATATTATATTAATTCTACCTGTAACTCTGCAGTTCATTGTTCAGCAGTGGGGATCACACTATTAACTACTCGCCAGCTTACCTATGTCAAGGATACATACTAGTCTGCAAAGCTCTATTAAGTAAATAATCTTCACCTAATGTATACAGGAAATAAGACACTATCTTCTGGCAATGAACTTTAACTCTGTAAGGCTATGTGCGCACGTTGCGTAAATTCATGCAGTTACGCTGCGCTTTGCAGCGCAGCGTAACTGCATGCGTCCTGCGTCCCCTGCACAGTCTATGGAGATTGTGCAGGGGCCGTGCGCACGTGGCGTCTCAGAGCGCAGCGCTTCGGCTACTGCCGAAGCGCTGCGCAAAAAGAAGTGACATGTCACTTCTTCCGTGCGCTTTGCCGGCAGCTCCTGCTCTGTCTATGGCAGGAGCTGCAGGCAGAGCGCACGTTCTCGCCGGCACCATGCGCTTCAGAACGGAGCTTTTCAGCTGCGCTCTGAAGCGCACCTTTTCGGTGCTGGGCTAGTACGCAACGTGCGCACATACCCTAAGACTACTTTCACACATCAGGTTTTTTCCATCAGGTACAATCTGGAAAAAAACGGGTAAAACGGATGCGGTACCGCATCCGTTTTATCCACATAGATTTGCATTGTTACCGGATTGTGCCTGATGGCTTTGCGTTGCATCCGTTTTTCTCCGGATGCGGCAAAATGAATTAAAGCGGCGGCCAGATGCAACGTATCTTGCAATGTTTTTTTTGTCCGGCAAAAAAACCGCATCGCGCCGCATTTTTCAATGCATGCCTATGGACGCCGGATGCGGCGCGATGCGGAAAAAAACGCATCCGGCCGCTGCATGCGGTTTCTTCCACTGCGCATGCTCAGTAGTGTGCCGCAACTGGAAAAAAACGGACGTGCCACATGTAAAAACTTATGCAAAGGATGCGGTGTTTTCGCCGCATCCATTGCATAGGTTTCACAGCCGGATTGAGCCGCAGTGCTCAAACTAGATGTGTGAAAGTAGCCTAAGAAGTACTTGAATTCTTAACAGCCATACACATTGGATAGATCAGGAAAACATGGAGTATAACATGCAAATATTTTTATTAGAATAAAAATTTGTTTAAATTTATTCCAGTAATGAGGACAATGCCCATAAAAATGACACAATTAACACAAAAGGACAGTGAAAATGTATAATTCATAATGACGGCATAATACAGGAAATATGGGGGTAGAAGGTGGACAAAAATACGTAATATATATATCAATGGTAAAGTGCAAGTGCATATACAAAATCCACAAAAAAAAAAGACAGCAAGAGTAGTATGGGCAGAATCAGGATAATGTTGGTACCATATACTTCCTTGGGAGTTAATACAAAGACTATGCACGCCCATTCTTAACTCCATGCTGGAGATGGAAAATCCGGGACTTCACAATAAATAGTGATTTAGTAAACCCCCACCCCCACAATGAGAGACCCCAACGTACATTTTGCTTTCTTACCAAATTGCGTGTAAAATGACCAGCTTCCTCAAGGGAATACCTTAGACTGTCTGCGGTAAGGGGCTATATATGCTGTCCCTGTTCTCATTAGTGAAGACAGCCGTGTACATGGCGCCTGCACACATCGTTGCTGCACCTCCATACCATTGATATATATTTTAGTCGATACTGTCCATCTTGATCAAAATTCCAGACCTCTTTTTATAAACAATTTTGTCAGTAATCCAAACAGGCTGTAGTCAAGAGGCAATGGGCAGTCCATAAATTCATAAATTAACCAGTTGATTAAGCACCACATTCCCCTCCTTGGGTGCTGCAATGATGACATTCCAAGTTACAGTGATCTACAACTCAATATGAGTTCCATAAAAGGGGTCCCACCAAAAGATTTAAAGAAATATAGCATAGATTCTAGTTTTAAAGATTTCTCTTATAATTGCATCTTTTTCTTTGCTGTTACATGGTAAATTTAGGAGGTTCTTTTAGGTAGGGGTGTTTTAGGGATCGTGCATATAACCAACCATACTACATCTCTTCTTGTATATGTTCCACACGGAACCTCTACTGTACACAAAGGCACCGATTCATCCAGACTAGCAATGTTCACACCTGTCCTGATGAGATTGCTTCCTGGAGTCAGATGCTCCTTTTTTTTATTAAGGATTAGACGCCAGGTTTGTCTGACAAGTGCCGTATGCATCAGTCACCGTGTATCTTACTCCAGTCACTGACTGGAGTAAGAGTTCTGGCATAAGGGATGCCAGAGCTAATCATGAATTAGATGAGCTGTGGCATCATGCCCCATACCATCGCCGCTCAGCCCATTTTTGTGGACAAAACTCACATAAATTTTGTGTAGCTCTGCATTGCGCAAAAATGTTGTGACTTTTAAAAGTGATTTACACAAGAATTCTGTCATAATCACTTAAATGAATTGGGGCCATAGTATCCAATGTAGCATTCCAGATATAAACCTGACCAAAATTATAACGTGCTCCAGTGGATGCCATGTATGTGAAGGTATTCTCTAGAAGCATTGCTGATGGAGCCTGGGCAACAGCACTCTGCGTCTCTATACTAGGAAGGTGCATGGTAGCTGTTTGCAGTCATAAATCTGCCATTTGCATTGAGTAAATTTTTAGAAGTTTTATAGTTATTTCCGTTGTCCTTTGTAATCAGGCTTAGACTGGTCCACAGGAGAGTAGGAGAATCCTTCGGTGGGCCACTTTGCCCACTTACCAAGTAAGTAAGTGTGTCACTTACCCAAAAATATGATCAGCAGTTGGCACAATAGACTTGTTTCACTATGTACATACAAAGGAAGCATCTCAGCAATGATTATGCAAGCTACCAAGTAGAGTGGAACCTTGGATTAAGAGTAACTTGGTTTGAGAGCGTTTTGCAAGACCAGCAAAGCTTTTAACAAATTTGTAACTTGGTTTAAGAGCAATGCTTTGCAAAAAGAGCAAATACTCACCGTGCACACGTCCGGTTCTGTCCTTTCACCGTGCTCTGACCCACTCTGGAGGTAAATTTCTGTACATATGTACTGTATACTGTACACAGTATACCATTGTACAGTACAGTATATATTTTATAGCATGACAATCAATTTGCATTTGTGGATATGGTATTGTACTTTCTTATTGAAAACCAGTGCAGCACATTGCTTATACTGCACCTCCCGCACACCAACAATTCTATTGTACTTTTAAGCAGTTTTTTTTTTTACTGTACAGTATTTTGTATTAGTGTACTGTAATAATTATCTGAATACACTACATTATTTTGTATTACTGCAATAAGTTTGTATAAATATAGTAAATATTTTTGGGTTGTGGAACGAATTGTCTGTGTTTCAATTATTTCCTATGGGAAAATTTGCTTTGATATAAGAGTATCTTGGTTTAAGAGCACAATCCCGGAACCAATTATGCTCGTAATCCGAGGTTCCATTGTATATTACAATATACAAACATAGGTAACTCTGTAATTGTAATATTTGCATATAGTTGATCAGTGGGCCCCTAGAGTCAATGTACTTGTGGGCCCCTGCCACCCCAATATGACACTGATTGTAAGTCATCCAATGTTCATTTTTTTGCTTATTGTAACAGCTGCTGGGTTCTGTAGTAATGGGGCATCACCTCCAGACCCTAGATTGGTAAAAAAAAGTAGTTTGCAGTTCTCTTCTTAAAAGGAAAATAAAACCTGGACCTTATTTATGATGAGGTCTAAAATTGAAACTAAATTTTGGTTACCGCCATTTGTGCAAAGGTGATATTGGAACATTGATACAACGGTTTATGTAACTGAGATAAAACAAGCTTATACATGAATTTCTGATGTTCTAAAGTGAATCTGATTCCGAAAGCACGGGCAGCCTGAATCAGAGCCTGGCTGCATCGTTTCAGACATGTATATTTATTTTCTTAGGGGCCATAGCCGGAGATGACCCTAGTCCCTGGCCGCCTTTTCGCAGCGCCGCCACAGGTAATTGACATGTGTCTCATATGTGTCTATTAATAATTTCTCACAAAGCTGGGAAAAGCTGTATGGGAGCGGTACCGGACTAGTCTTATCTGCAGCTATAATCCCTGGCCGGATATTCTATGTATTGCCAGTCTCTGATTCATGCTGCCAGGGGTTTGGCGGAATGACTCAGCTGTAACGTTTCTGTTAATATTAGTTCTGAAATTGCTGTAGTTATAGCTCCTCATAAACACTGCTTTCTACACTCTTGCCCATATGAATACTGCTATTTCTTATTGAATTTTGCTTCCTCCACCGCATGTGTCCCATCTTTAATGTTTGGAAAATTAATTCAGGGCCAGGAATGGTACATCGTTATCATGAGAATCGAGCAGTAAAATCAATATTGGAGAAAAATACATTTTACCTTTTTATGACGCATGTTTGAAAATAATGGAGCAGGAGACGTGTAATTTCAGGCGCTGGGTTTTATGAAACTGTAAAAATACCGTATAATGCGCTCTGACTCCGAGAAGCTGGAGCTGAAGTGTCTTCATTTAAAGAAACGTATCTCAAGATCTGTACTTTCAGCCATGCTTCTTATATAAATGGAGCATGGATCAGGCAGAAGACATTTAATAATGCTGTGTAAAGAGCAAACTACATATACGGTAGAAGATTTGCAGATCAAGCTAAACTATCTGTCGCTTCTTAAAATACACTTTCCATCATTATGCTGAATAGTATGATAGGCAAGTACACAAGGGTAATTCCAAGGTGGAGTAAGGGCTGATGGGGCTATCCTGCCGCTATCTTATGCAAGATTTGTTTTTAATTTATGCTGGTTTTCCATGGTGTGATAAATGGGGAAGGTGCGTTCTTAGTGATGATTGTTTCCAAACGTCAGGCCATCTAATCGGGCAATTAGCCTGATGAATGAGCAAAACTTTCACCTATGCATTCTGTGCACATATAATTCTGGTCAATTTGTCTAAATGGGATATTAATCAATTGCCGATTAGCTTGCATGTTGCTGATATACGGCTAGCAAGATGTCTAAGGCTACTTTCACACATCCGGTTTTTGCTCTGCGGCACAATACGGCACTCTGCAGAAAAACTGCAACCGTTTTTTTTGCCGCCGGTTGCGGGGTTTTTTGCATAGACTTACATTAGTGCCATATTGTGCCGCATGGGCTTGCGTTCGGTCCGGTTTTTGCCGCATGCGGCAGATTTAGCCGATGCCGCGGCCGGATGGAACGTTGCCTGCAAAATTTTATGCTCTGGTAAAAAAAACGCATCGCGCCGCATCCGGCTGATGTGGCGCATTTTCAATGCATGCCTATGGACGCCGGATGCGGCGCGATGCGGAAAAAAACGCATCAGGCCGCCGCATGCAGTTTCTTCCACTGCACATGCTCAGTAGCGTGCCGCAACCGGAAAAAAACGGACCGGCCGCATGTAAAAACTTATGCAAAGGATGCGGTGTTTTCGCCGCATCCGTTGCATAGGTTTCACAGCCGGATTGAGCCGCAGTGCTCAAACCGGATGTGTGAAAGTAGCCTAAACCCAGCATAAAGCAGTCTATGCTAGCCATACATTGCCCATGAAGTGGCACTTCTTATCTGCACAGCAAATTAAGTATTACATGTTACATGTTGGCAAACAACTATAATGATGAGTGGGGTCTGGCAAAACGGCACTTGCTGTTTGTTAAAGGGAACCTTTCACCGAATGTTTATAATACTCACCTGATGGTCGGTACGGAGCAGACTGGTTGGTTGGGCGTCTCCGTTCTCCGGGTCCGCGCCTCCTCTTTTGGCCATCTTGTCCTCCTTCTTCTGAAGCTAGTGTGGATGACACATTCTACGTTATCTACACTAGCCGACAGTGAGGTCCTGCGCAGGCGCACTACAATACTTTGATCTGCCCTACTCAGAGCAGATCAAAGTGCGGCTGCGCAGGACTTCAATGTCGGCTAGTGTAGATAACGTAGAACGTGTCATCCATACTAGCTTCAGAAGGAGGACAAAGATGTCCGAAAGAGGAGGCGCAGACCCAGAGAACGGAGATGTCCAGCCGCCCTGTCTGCTCCGCACCGACCGTTAGGTGAGTATTATAAACATCTGGTGACAGATTCCCTTTAACGTCTTTCTGTTCTGGATGATAGATGAAGCTATGTGTTCTGTATACAGCAATAGTGTACACCACTAAATGTATGTAGAGAATCAGCCTGATAGCGCAAGTATAGCACTGGTTTTAGGTTATATACGAAAATCCTGGTGACTGGTTCCTTTAAAGGGGTATTCACATCTCCAAGATCCTATTCCAATATGTAGTAGGTGTAATAATATTAATAATAATATTAGCAAATAGCTCCAATTAGAAATGTAGCATAGTTCTTCTGAGTCTCTATGTCGTTTATCTCATTTTGGGATTAGCAGGGCATTGCAGGACTGAGATATCCATGGTTATGACCACAAGCAACTGACTAAATAACTAACTGTGATTATATGCGTGGTCATAACCATGGATACGTAAGGTCCTGCAATGCCCTGAACGTGAAGTAAGCGACGTAGGGAATCAGAAGAACTATACTATCTTTTTATTTTAGATATTTACTAATATTATTATTATACCTACTACATATTGGGATAGCATTTTGGAGATGGGAATATCCCTTTAAACATACATGGGATGATGGTAATGAGTGAGCTAAACAGGTTTTAACCCCCTTGCTCTGCGATCACACAGGTCTCATCGATGGTTCCTTCATGTGCAGTGTCCTGGACTCTTTAGGCATTAAACAATCCCTTACCCTTGCCATCTGCAGTCTGGGGATCTTCTGGCCAAAACATAAGTTGAGTTTGGGTCAGGAGACCAACAGACAAGTCGTTACATTGGTCTTCGTAGTCAGATCATTAGGCGGGGGCCACACGGGGATTTGTGCAAGTCCTCGCATGACACTCGGCACACGCTCGCAGTACAGAGGGAGCCGAATGTCATGCGACTGTGGTCCGATCGTGCGATCAGACCACAGTTGCAGAGGGGAGGGCAGGCGGTGCGGAGGGGAAGGCCGGCGCTGCGTAGGGGAGGGCTGGTGCTGCGGAGGGGAAGGAGGGATTTATCTCCCTATTTCTTCCGTTGCTAGCTGATGTGAAAATTGTACTGCACTCGCGGTACACCGGTGTAACGCGAGAGCAATGTAATGTTTCTCTTGCCCCATAGACTTGAATGGGTGCGAGTGAAACAAGCTCTCATTGCACCCGCAGCATGCTGCGACTGTTTTCTCAGTCTGATTAGGGCTGAGAAATAATCGCTCATGGGAGCTGCCCCATAGAGTAATATTGGTCCGAGTGGAATGCGATTTTTTATCACATTTCACTCGCTCCGTATTACTTGCCGTGTGGGCTAGGCCTTAATGTTGGACTTGTAAAAACGGCCTAGAAAGAAGAACTGTTTTGGGAATTGACGCGAGTTTGGCTGAAAACTTCTCCTAAACTGTTATTCCAATATGACCAGGTTTCCTCTTTAGGCAAACAACATTGTTGCTAAACGGTCATAGGAGCTTATAGTGCGGTATTATTCATGTTTTCATTCACTTTTTTTACTAATATATCTGTTTTTGAAAACATTTTATCTCAAACTTACTAGTGAAGCATAGATGATAGAGATACAAATACCAACACCTCATAATACCAACATAGAAAGCATTCTAAAAAAGAAATCAAGCTTATTTTATCAAGCAACTGAAAATCTTGAGTAATAATGTTTGCGCCTTTAATATCCGTAGTGATTGCACTAATATCCATGTATCGGAAAAATAAGGATTCACTCAAGCTGAACAATGCAATGTTTCTTCACTATGAAGCAGAACGGGATTGTACAAAAATGTCCTCATTAGTATGCAAAAGCCGTGCAAAACACAGAAAAATAATCAAATTGTTTATCGGTTCCAGCAAGCAAGATGTCAAACTGTATTACTACATGGTGGCAGAAGCTATTTACAAATGTTTTCTTAAGTAGATTTTGGTTATGTTGTGTGAATAAAATAAATCCCTGGGCTGTTAAAGGCTTTCCGTGGTTTTATATAATTATTGATTAATTTCCATTAAGGGTGTACGGCTCTGACTTGCTTGCATAACTTGTGTTAGGAACCAGGCTGTGACCTTGTGGATAATGGCTGTAGAGAGGCTTGGTTTTTCCACATGTTCATCCATATGGAGAGAATATTTACACGGATTCCCTTAGGTAAGATGCCCTTGACCTTATTACAGTGGATCCTTGGTTTACGAGAACGATCCGCTCTGGGAGTGTGCTTGTAAACCAAGTTACTCGTCTAGCAAAGCAAGATTTCCCATAGGAAGTAATTCAAGCTCAGACAATTCATTCCACAACTTGTTCAGTGTCCCATCCTGGTCCCCTATTGTGCCATTACACACACACACACACATATTATGCTCACCTTACCTTCCTTTCCATTGCCGGCCTCATGGTTCTTGTAGTTCGCCGGTACAAGATGTGTATCGGGTAACCATCGCGAGCGTTGCCAAAGCTTCCGATGCCAGAGCGCTGACGTCAAAGACAGGAGCCGCTTGCCTCTGATTGGTCAGCGCGCTGCCTTTGAGAAGTGGCTGACAGCGGAAGTTACTCCATCGTCACGATGGTTACCCAATACACATCCTGTACCGATGAACTACAAGAACCATGAGGCCGGCGATGGAACGGAAGGTAAGGTGAGCATAATATGTGTGTGTGTGTTTGTTTGTGTGTGTGTGGACTGCAAGAACGGGTCAGAGCGCGGTTAAAGTACGGAGCCGGAAGTGTGTGCGGTGAGTATTTGCTTGTATGGCAAAACTTGCTTGTAAACTGAGTTACAAACTTACAGCAAGCTTTGCTCGTATAGCGAAATGCTCACGAACCGGGTTACTCGTAAACTGAGGTTCCACTGTATTTGGAAAGCACATGGAGTACATAACTGTGTGAAAATTGCAAGATTACTAATTTTGTGTTTATATTAAAAATTGTGACATGAAAAAAGCTACCCAATTTTTTCTATGAGTGCATGTAACACAAAACCCTGATTTAAACAATAGATCATTTTCTGATAATCACTTCCCTTTAAGTCAATGTAAGGTTCTGTCTTCACTGTTCCCATCACTTCTATAGACTTCAGTAGTGAGGGTCAAACTAATGTGTACGTTTTAATTGCATTCCAGAACCTTTTTCCCAGTAGGCCATGCCGCATTCATGCTCCAGTTTTTCCCTTTGAACGTGCTGCTATACACTGGGAATAAGCACAAATCGATTTGGGGAACACGGCTTTCCAGTAGACTTCTTTGCACCCAATCATTTTGGTAACTTTTTTGAGTTCTGGGAGGTCGTTCTTTTCCCTGGAGCCTCTTTAACATTTAATAGAAGCTGTCACATGTGTGAATAAAACTAATTCTTTGTGGTGTTTATTGAGTAGTAATAACCCAAAAAATATTAAGGCTTCTCCATAGTGAAAGTGTTCTTTGTAATTAGTAAAAGCTCTGTATGTTGTTGGAGTTTCTCTGTAGAAATATAGCTAAGTATTATCAATAGGTTGATACAGGGGTGGGCAATTAATTTTCTCATGGGGCTACATGAGAGACCATGACTGGTATGGAGGACTGAAATTAATTCTGCTCAATACTAATATTAACACATTAATTAGAATTATTTTACATTTATATTAATTGTATCACTTAATATTGAGCAAAATTAAGTATGCTGGCATCTTCCTATATATAGTATGAGCCCACACACAGCCCCCGTATATACAGCATAGCTCCTTACATACAGTATGAGCCCCTACACAGCCCCTACCTACAGTATGAGCCCTCACATAACCCTATATACAGTGTGAGCCCTCCACATAGCCTCTCTATATACAGTATGATCCCTCACATAGACCCTATATACATTATGAGCCCCTACACAGCCCCCTACATACAGTATGAGCCCCCATATAGCCCCTATACACAGTGTGAGCCCCCCACACAGCCTCTCTATATACAGTATGAGCCCTCACATAGCCCCTATATACAGTGTGAACCCCCAAATAGCGTCCTACTCTATATACATTTCAGAGCACTACGTAGCCTCCTGTATACATTATAAGCCCCATATAGCCTCCTATATACATTATGAGCACCACATAGCCTCCTATATACATTATGAGCCCAACATAGCCTCCTAAATGCAGCATTAGCTGCCACACAGCCTTCTATATACTTTATGAGTCCCCAGATAGCCTCCTATATGCATTATGAGGGCAACTTACTCATATATACAGTGTAAACCCCCACATACCCTCCTATATACTTTATGAGCCCCCCACATAGCCCAGTATATAAAGTATGAGCCCCACATAGCCTCCTATATCCTTTATGAGCCCCCACATAGCCTAATATATACTTTGACCCCTCCATAGCCTTCTATATACATTATGAGCCACACTGAGCTTCATATATACAGCATGAGCCCCCATATAGCCTCCTATATACACTATGAATCCCCACATAGTCTGCTATATACCATATGAGCCAACAGAAAACTTCCTCTATACATTATGAACATCGTTTAGCCTCATATACTGTATACGGCATGAGCTCTCACATAGCCTGCTAAATACAGTATGAGCCCCCATATAGCCTCCTACAGTATATACTTTAGGAGCCCCCAAATAGCCTCCTAAATAGATTTCTGAGCCCCCACATATCCTCTTATATAAATTTCTGAGCCCCCACATAGCCCTGTATATACAGTATGATCCCCCACATAGCCCCCTATATAGCTTAGAAGACCTCACCCTGCCTACGACATATATGCAAACATCCAATACACATAAAAAACACCACATACCTCGCACCCGTCCCCCGGTGACATCGGGAAGCGAGCGGCAGCAGACGGGCGGCGGGTGAGGGCTTGTTATGGCTCACGATCCACTGTTTTCAGTCCTTTGGCTATCAGGGTCTGCGGGCCAGACTGGAACACCCAGAGGGACAGATGTGGCCGGGGTTCACACCTTGCCCAGCCCTGGGTTAATGTTTTGTACACATATGGAAAAACATCATCGAAAATGTATTCTTTCTTGGTCAGTTTCCTCTTGTTACTTAGAGACATGGTGATATGTTCCACACTCCTTTACTTGCCCGCAGAGTGAGAATTGTAAAATTGATTTCTTGTCTGTGGCTTTTAAGAAAATATTGCATCCAATTTGAAATTCTAGACACAGCCTGTTTAGTAGAGACGTCTGGACAGGACAGTTGTAAATACTGAGTAATGGCTTGCAGTAATTACTATAACATGGCACTGCGCTATATACCCTTCATTCGCTATAATGCTGTTAGACATTCATTACTTGTTGCGGCCTTCTATGGATCATTATAGCTATATGAAATACAGATCTTTTATACAACTTTGTGCTCACTGCGATGCCCAACATTGCATTTACAGTAAGGGCGAGGCACAAGCAGAGATAGTAAATAGCTGATAATTAGCGAGTAACAGAACTGCCCGGAAAGATAAAGGGATTGTTGCGGTTGGACAATAGCTTTTCCATTTAAAATTTGGTGCTAGAATACGAACTGACCGGCAATGAGACCCCTGCTATTGGTCTGGGATTTTACTAATATATAAATAAAACAAATGCTTATCAAAAATTATATATACATACAGTACTGACCAAAAGTTTGGACACACCTTCTCATCTCTGGAACAACTGTTAAGAGGAGACTTTGTGCAGCAGGCCTTCATGGTAAAATAGCTGCTAGGAAACCACTGCTAAGGACAGGCAACAAGCAGAAGAGACTTGTTTGGGCTAAAAAACACAAGTAATGGACATTAGACCAGTGGAAATCTGTGCTTTGGTCTGATGAGTCCAAATTTGAGATCTTTGGATCCAACCACCGTGTCTTTGTAGAAAAGGTGAACGGATGGACTCTACATGCCTGGTTCCCACCGTGAAGCATGGAGGAGGAGGTGTGATGGTGTGGGGGTGCTTTGCTGGTGACACTGTTGGGGATTTATTCAAAATTGAAAGCATACAGAACCAGCATGGCTACCACAGCATCTTGCAGCGGCGTGCTATTCCATCCGGTTTGCGTTTAGTTGGACCATCATTTATTTTTCAACAGGACAATGACCCAAAACACACCTCCAGGCTGTGTAAGGGTTATTTGACTAAGAAGGAGAATGATGGGGTGCTATGCCAGATGACCTGGTCTCCACAGTCACCAGACCTGAACCCAATCGAGATGGTTTGGGGTGAGCTGGACCACACAGTGAAGGCAAAAGGATCAACAAGTGCTAAGCATCTCTGGGAACTCCTTCAAGACTGTTGGAAAACCATTTCCGGTGACTACCTCTTGAAGCTCATCAAGAGAATGCCAAGAGTGTGTGTCGCGGGCGGGGAGGAGGGTGTCAGCACACCGCGCTCACCCCTTCTGCTCGGGTCCGGCAGTTGCTCCTGGTGGCTCGAGCTGTGGGCCGGATCCCGGGGTGTCTCGAGCGACACTCCTCGCCCGTGAGTGAAAAGGGGGTGTTTGTTGGGGTTATAGTTCGTGACGCCACCCACGGTTGTGGTGATTGCACCACCGCTGCTTTGGATGGGGATCCCGGGGATGGTGATGGGAGCAGCCAGGTGTTGTGTTGCCCCTCCGTGGGTAGGGGTTGGTGATCCCGGGGCCCAGTGGGGTGCAGGGGCGCAGGGGCAGCGCTGTGCCTTGCGGCACTGAGGTACTCACTCAGCCAGTAAACACGACACAGTTCTCGGTAAACAAATGGCTGGTTGGACGGGTCCCTCGGACGGTTCACGGTGCTGCGGTTCCCTGCAGTTAGCGGTGACGGTCTCTTCCCTGCACCTTTGAAATGTCTTGTGGTATCGGTGGATTCCCTCCGGTTACCCGCTCCCCGGCTGCAATCTGGGCCGGAGGAGCTCTACACTTTGCCCGCAGGCGCCGGCCCTGGGAAACTGGTGCCTTGGCGGTGGCGGTGTTTCCCCGTTGTGGTTGGACCTTTGCCGTCAATCAGGACTTGCTTGTTGGGAGATCTACGTCCCCTTCACTAACGGATTTAGCAATTTACAGCGACTCCAAGCCTTGCTGGGATCCAAAAGCCCCTGCTCTGGTACTGACTGCCCTTTGTATACTGCTCCAGGCCCTGGATACACACAGCCTCCGCGGCCCTTCCAGCAACCTCCAGACAGTCCCACTGCAGATCTTCACCGCTGTCTGCTGACCTTGCTGACTCCGTCTGGGCACACAGCCACAGACCAACTTCAGGCTTTCTGTCACTTTCTTTACTCCTTTTCTTTCCTCCACTTTCACTTCTTGGTTGTTTACTCTAGCCCCTGCCTGGGCTTCTCCTCACTCCTTTCACTTCCTCCTCCCTGACTCATCTCCTCTCTCAAGCTCTCCCCTGAGCTATCTGCCTGTTTACTCTTTCATGTCCCTAGCTGGACTCAACTCTGTCTTCACTCTTGCCCTCCCTGGGCTAATCTGCCTGGTTTACTTCCTGCCTCCAGAGTTGTGAGCTCCTAGGTGGGCGGAGCCAACCGCCTGGCCCACCCCCTGGTGTGCACCATCAACCTCTGGAGGAAGGCAACAAGGATTTATGGGTTAGCTGGTGTACCTGCAGGGAATGTGGGGTGCGTGTGTGTTGTTATCTGTGTCCCCTGGCTTGCCCAGGGCGACACATTCCCCCTTAGCAAAACGCAGACCGTCCTCGGGCTGCCCGTCCAACACCGGTTTTATTTTCCTTTTTGTTTTTCTGAAAAGGTAAAACGGTATAACATTATCAACGGTAAATAATATACATTTTTAATCAAAAACTCTTCCCAAGATGGGAGGCACATTACTTAAACGTTTCAACGGTGTACGGTCACGGTTTCCGCTCTCTCCCACCCAAGCAACCTGGCCCTGATGCTGCCCCTAGAACCCAGGCAGCACCCCTTGACCCACAGTCCAGCACAAGTCACCCGAGCGGGATCTGTCCTTGCCCTCCAGAGGGTGGCCACCGGTTCCTTTGGTGGCTGGGCCCTGGCCTGCTCTGCTCAGGGCCCTCCCTCCAACCTGCCTCTCCGGAGGCGGCATTGCGGAAACGGTAACGGTACCCAACATATTTACATGCCACTAACGTTTGTGGTTGCCCTGCAGAGTTCACGGGCTTGTCCATGGCTAGTTCCCATGCATTTTAAACGGTCCCCACGGGGACAACGGTGCCGGCTCCTGCCGGTTCAATCAAGCAGACAATCAGGTGACAAACTTCGGTAAATCATTTTTCATCTTCATTGCAGAACTTTCAAACTTTTTTCAAACAAACACATAACTCAGTGGTGGTCCCAACGGGGGACGGTGCAACGGGCATCCGCTGCCCTACTGGGTGTTTTCGTCCTCCTCACCCGGCTCGGGGCGGAAGGACACGGCCACCAGCCCCTCCAGTGCATGGCAAGCACGGCGCGGAAGGGCCGCCCGATACCCGTTGCCTCCGGTTCGGGGAATATAAGTGGCCTCCATGCCGGGCAGGGCAACGACCTCCTCCTCTTCTTCCGACACAGGCTCAGTGTCAGGCCCGGAGTCGCTATCTTCTGCCCCTGCCGCAGTCACAGAGGGAGGCGCACCCGATGGGCCAGGTGCGGTGCAGCACGCGAGTGCGTAGGACGGAGGTAACACAGGAGCCAGGGGCAGACCGGGCCCCTCAGCCGCAGCGACCGGTCCCTCGGGGACACAGGGGCGTGGGTCATTCTCCAGCTCCTCCATCACAGCCTCCACTCCATACACTCGGGCCACAGCAACTAGCGCTTCCACCTCCGCGGCCCACTGCTCCATCAACCCGTCAAT
This sequence comes from Anomaloglossus baeobatrachus, assembly GCF_048569485.1. Lineage (NCBI taxonomy): Eukaryota > Metazoa > Chordata > Amphibia > Anura > Aromobatidae > Anomaloglossus > Anomaloglossus baeobatrachus. The sequence goes on along the minus strand of NC_134358.1, from coordinate 506,886,425 downwards.
CTGACTCCGATAGTGGCGGAAGATCCCCGCCGCCCGGGCCCTCAGCCATGCCGCTGTTCCGGACACCGGCTCGGTAGTCTCTGCCGGACTAGGTGGAGCGGACATTTTCCATTAGGGTCAACGGACCGGGGGAGTCCCAGTGTGTTTGTTGCGACGCCACACTTACATGCGTCCAGCCGCCATCGCGTCCCCCTTAGCTCTTTCCGGCCCCTCCTCTCTCGGGGCGGGGTTTTGGCCTTCGCGCCTCTACTGCTCGAGAAGACGCTCGAGCGGGAACTTTTCGCGCCAAAGATGGCGGCTTCTGAAATTTTTCTGCCGGATGCCTCCGGCGGTAACAAGGCGCACCTCTACCTGACGGCAGAGCGGTAAGATCCTGTTCGTGACGCCAAGTTGTCGCGGGCGGGGAGGAGGGTGTCAGCACACCGCGCTCACCCCTTCTGCTCGGGTCCGGCAGTTGCTCCTGGTGGCTCGAGCTGTGGGCCGGATCCCGGGGTGTCTCGAGCGACACTCCTCGCCCGTGAGTGAAAAGGGGGTGTTTGTTGGGGTTATAGTTCGTGACGCCACCCACGGTTGTGGTGATTGCACCACCGCTGCTTTGGATGGGGATCCCGGGGATGGTGATGGGAGCAGCCAGGTGTTGTGTTGCCCCTCCGTGGGTAGGGGTTGGTGATCCCGGGGCCCAGTGGGGTGCAGGGGCGCAGGGGCAGCGCTGTGCCTTGCGGCACTGAGGTACTCACTCAGCCAGTAAACACGACACAGTTCTCGGTAAACAAACGGCTGGTTGGACGGGTCCCTCGGACGGTTCACGGTGCTGCGGTTCCCTGCAGTTAGCGGTGACGGTCTCTTCCCTGCACCTTTGAAATGTCTTGTGGTATCGGTGGATTCCCTCCGGTTACCCGCTCCCCGGCTGCAATCTGGGCCGGAGGAGCTCTACACTTTGCCCGCAGGCGCCGGCCCTGGGAAACTGGTGCCTTGGCGGTGGCGGTGTTTCCCCGTTGTGGTTGGACCTTTGCCGTCAATCAGGACTTGCTTGTTGGGAGATCTACGTCCCCTTCACTAACGGATTTAGCAATTTACAGCGACTCCAAGCCTTGCTGGGATCCGAAAGCCCCTGCTCTGGTACTGACTGCCCTTTGTATACTGCTCCAGGCCCTGGATACACACAGCCTCCGCGGCCCTTCCAGCAACCTCCAGACAGTCCCACTGCAGATCTTCACCGCTGTCTGCTGACCTTGCTGACTCCGTCTGGGCACACAGCCACAGACCAACTTCAGGCTTTCTGTCACTTTCTTTACTCCTTTTCTTTCCTCCACTTTCACTTCTTGGTTGTTTACTCTAGCCCCTGCCTGGGCTTCTCCTCACTCCTTTCACTTCCTCCTCCCTGACTCATCTCCTCTCTCAAGCTCTCCCCTGAGCTATCTGCCTGTTTACTCTTTCATGTCCCTAGCTGGACTCAACTCTGTCTTCACTCTTGCCCTCCCTGGGCTAATCTGCCTGGTTTACTTCCTGCCTCCAGAGTTGTGAGCTCCTAGGTGGGCGGAGCCAACCGCCTGGCCCACCCCCTGGTGTGCACCATCAACCTCTGGAGGAAGGCAACAAGGATTTATGGGTTAGCTGGTGTACCTGCAGGGAATGTGGGGTGCGTGTGTGTTGTTATCTGTGTCCCCTGGCTTGCCCAGGGCGACACATGTGCAAAGCAGTAATCAAAGCAAAAGGTGACTACTTTGAAGAACCTAGAATATAAGACATATTTTTAGTTGTTTCACACTTTTTAAAGTATTTCATTCCACATGTTTTAATTCATAGTTTTGATGCCTTCAAAGTGAATCTACAATTTTCAGGACTAAAAATGAAGAAAACTCTTTGAATGAGAAGGTGTATCCAAACATTTGGTCTGTACTGTATATATATATATATATATATATATATATTTTTTTTTTTTATATATATATATATATATATATATATACATATATATATGTCACAGGTATAAGGAAAGAAAACCAAAAAATCAGGACACCTGGTATATTTTTTTAGTGTATCATAAATCCTTCAAAAGGTGTTTTTTTTTAAGGGGCAGGAAAGTGTGAATATAAAAAAAAAATTGTAATCCCCCTTTTTTTTAGTAGGAAAAATTATGATGATCTATATTTAATGGAAAAAACTCACTGATGTTAACCTTATTTAAAAGGAATCTGTCACCAGGTTTTTGCCACCTAATCTGAGAGCAGCATAATGCAGGGACAGAGACCCTGATACCAGCGATGTGTCACTTATTCGGCTGCTTAGTGTAGTTTTGATAAAATAATTCTTTCATCAGCAGCAGATTATCATTAGAGGACTACTTGTCCTGCTGCCAGGTAGTACAGCATATTCATGAGCTCTGTATAACTTCTAGATCTGCAGCAGAGAAAATATTGATTTTATCAAAATTATAGCAAACAGCTCAGTAAGTGACACATCGCTGGAATCAGGGTCTCTGTCGCTACATTATGCTGCTCTCAGATGTGGGAGCAAAAACCTGGTGACAGATTCCCTCTAAGGCACAAATAAAGTGAGTAAACTACAAGGAGTGGGAAACAAAAATACTAAATACATTAGGTATACACTGTGTGCAGAATTATTAGGCAAATGAGTATTTAATTAAGTAAATCAGGTGATGTGCATCTCTGTAATGAGGAGGGGTGTGGTGTAATCAACACCCTATATAAATGTCACGCTCCTGGGTTCCCGGCGCCACCCGTCACTCACCGATCCGGTCCCCGGGTGCTCTGACCGCGACAGCTGCTCCTGCTCTGCCTCCTGTGTGTACTCCGTGCTCCCTGCCCGTCGGTCCCGGCGTCCCACTGTGGTCCGGGACTCTGCTTCCGGCTCCCTTGCATCCCCTCCTCCTCTGCATCCTGCACTGGTCTCCGGCGCTCGGGCATCACGCATGCGCACTAGGGTGCGGGCACGCTCACTCACCTCTTCTTAAAGGGCCAGAGTCGCTGAAACAGGATATGACTGATTACAGGTACAGGGTATGTAAGACTTCCTTTTTCTTGTGGGCGGTGCCTGTTCAATGTGTTCTTGTAGCTTGCCTCTTGCGCTAGGTGTTCAGGTCCCTCTGTGCTTCGTACCCAGGTTAACTCTGTCTCTGCCCATAGTGACCGACTGCCAGCCTGAGTGTGTCCAGCCTTCTGGTTTCCCAGGAGTTGCCCCTCGTGACTATCAGCTGTGGATCCCGTCATCTTCCGCCAGCCCGTACCCGTCGCTGGTTCTGGATTTCATCTGGCAACATCAGCCTGCACTCCTCGCTGGACCCGGACTCTGTCTGTTGTTACCACTCGGCACCTGTACTTGGTTCCAGTCATCCGTCCTGCCCACGTCTACTGTTGGACTAGCAGCCATATCCCGTACGGACTTCTGAAGGACACAAAACCCGAATTCACTTGTGTCCCGGCTGCTGTGCATCTAAGCCCTCTGGGGGGGCTGCCAGACAGTCCCTGTATAGGGGCTCACTCCTGGTTGTCTCTCTGGGCGAGTCCGGTGCACGGTCCCGTGGATCCACCTCTGGACTGAACGTTACAATAAGGTGTGCTTAATTATTAGGCAACTTCCTTTCCTTTGGCAAAATGGGTCAGAATAGAGATTTGACAGGCTCTGAAAAGTCCAAAATTGTGAGATGTCTTGCAGAGGGATGCAGCAGTCTTCAAATTGCCAAACTTTTGAAGCGTGATCACCAAACAATCAAGCATTTCATGGCAAATAGCCAACAGGGTCGCAAGAAGCAGCCAAGATGCCATTTGCCACCAGTTTGGCCATATTTCAGAGCTGTAACGTTACTGGAGTATCAAAAAGCACAAGGTGTGCCATACTCAGGGACATGGCTAAGGTAAGGAAGGCTGAAAAACGACCACCTTTGAACAAGAACCATAAGATAAAACGTCAAGAATGGGTCAAGAAATATCTGACGACTGATTTTTCAAAGGTTTTATGGACTGATGAAATGAAAGTGACTCTTGATGGGCCAGATGGATGGGCCAGAGGCTGGATCAGTAAAGGGCAGAGAGCTCCACTCCGACTCAGACACCAGCAAGGTGGAGGTGGGGTAATGGTATGGGCTGGTATCATCAAAGATGAACTTGTGGGACCTTTTCTGGTTGGAGGAAGCTTAACTCCCAGACCTACTGCCAGTTTCTGGAAGACAACTTCAAGCAGTGGTACAGGAAGAAGTTGGTATCGTTCAAGAAAAACATGATTTTCATGCAGGACAATGCTCAGTCAATGCTTTAGAGAAAGGTCTAAAAGATGAAAAAATAATGACATGGCCTCCTTGTTCACCTGATCTGAACCCCATAGAGAACCTGTGGTCCCTAATAAAATGTAAGATCTACAGGGAGGGAAAACAGTACACCTCTCGGAACAGTGTCTGGGAGGCTGTGGTGGCTGCTGCACGCAATGTTGATCGTAAACAGATCAAGCAACTAACAGAATCTATGGATGGTCGGCTGTTGAGTGTCATCATAAAGAAAAGTGGCTACATTGGTCACTAATTGTTTGGGTTTTGTTTTTGCATGTCAGAAATGTTTATTTCTAAATTTTGTGCAGTTTATTGGTTTACCTGGTGAAAATAAACAAGTGAGATGGGAATATATTTGGTTTTTATTAAGTTGTCTAATAATTCTGCACAGTAATAGTTACCTGCACAAACAGATATCCTCCTAAGATAGCCAAATCTAAAAAACAAAAACCCCACTCCAACTTCCAAAAATATTAAGCTTTGATATTTGAGTCTTTTGGGTTGATTGAGAACATAGTTATTGATCAATAATAACAAAAATCCTCTAAAATACAACATGCCTAATAATTCTGCACACAGTGTATATGGTAGTGTGGTTACACCCTGAAACTGAGCTGCAGCACAGTGACCAAGACCATACAGCAGATTAGCAAGACAGGTTCCACTCAGAACAGGCCTCTCCATTGTTGACCAGAGGAATTGAGTGCACATGCTCAATGTCATATCCAGAGGTCGTCTTTTCAAAGCAATGTATGAGTACTGCCAGAATTCCTGCAGAGGTTAAAGGAGTGTGGAGTCCGCCTGTCAGACCATATGCATCAAATTGGGCTGCATCGCTGCCATGCCAGAAGGAAGCCTCTTCGAATGATGATACACAAAACACCTGCAAACAGTTTGCTGAAGACAAGCAGACTAAAGGCCACGTCACTGCTGAGTCATGGTTTTCGTGATGCAACAGCGATCTTGCTAGCGATGTCGCTGTGTGTGACATACAGCAACGACCTGGCCCCTGCTGTGGGGTCGCCGTTCGTTGCTGAATGTCCTGGACCATTTTCTTCAAAGGCGATGTCCTGCTGGGCAGGACGCATCGCTGTGTTTGACACTGTGTGACAGGGTCCCAATGACAGCAGAGATCGTTACACAGGGCGCTACTGCGACCTGTATCGTTACTGAGTCGTTGGTAAGGTCTGACTGTGTGACATCTCACCAGCGACCTCCCAGCGACTTACCAGCGATCCTTATCAGGTTGCCTCGTTTTCGGGATCGCTGGTAAGTCGCTAAATATGACAGGGGCTTAAGAACATGGATATCTGGAACCATGACCTGTGGTCTGATAAGACCAAGATAAACGTATTTGGTTCAGATGGTATCTAGCATGTGTGGCAGCAACCAGGAGAGGAGTCCAAAGACAATTGTGTCTTGCCTACAGTCATGCTTGGTGGTGGAAGTGTCATGGTTTGGGGCTGCATGAGAGCTACCGGGTTTGAGGAGCTACAGTTCATTGAGGGAACCATGAATGCCAACATGTACTGTGACATACTGAAGCAGACCATGAGCCCCTCCGTCTGGAAACTGGGCCGCAGGACAGGATTCCAACATAATGAGGGCATTAGTTCCCTTGGATTATCGGCCCGCTTAACATGTAAGCATGCCCCTGGGGGCGTGCTAACATGCTAATGAATGCACAGTGTCAGAGGCATGGTTGCTCTCACCTTTACCGCCACTGCTGGTTTTCGGCTCAGTGCACACGACCAGAATGTCCACGGACGTCCGGTCAGGTGCACTACCCCAGTTTGAATTCGGGATGCGTACAGCTGGCTTCATAGTATAGATAACTTGAATTCCAGGACTTCTGATTGTGCGCACTGAGCAGAAATCCAGCGTTGGGCACCATGCCTCTGATGCTGCACGTTCATTAGCATGTTAGCATACCCACAGGGCGTACTTACATGTTAAGAGGGTCAACTAGCCCAGGGAAGTAACACCCTTGCGACTAGTCCCTGCGCTCATTAGCATATTATAAAGAATCTTTAGAAATACTTTTTCTAAAGATCTCTTTATCTATGTTACTAGATACAGGGACGGTTAGACAGGGATTAGCAATATGCACCCAGAACTGCTCGTGGCTCTGAGTGTATATTGCACAGGTTCCCTTTAAATGGCTTCTCATGTCATGTACAACTTTATTTGATAAATTCTTTCAAAGTGGTTGAACTGAAAATGAGAAAGAAAAGCACGCTAGCAAGTTTTTATTTGATAGTCAACCCCTCATCTTCTCCACACTGGGATCCCATTTCATGAATATGCCTTTGGACGCAAGGTCATGGCAATAACGTTTGGAGAAGTGCAAGTTTCCAGGAGGCTCTGGGAGGCTTCTGCAACGCACAGGAAATTAATCATCTCTTCCGGGAGGTCACTTTATGTGAGCCCCTTGGATGTTTTAGGTGAGTTGGAAAAGATGGAGGTTTCTCATATACGAGATGAGACTTTAGGGCACCCAGAGGCAACTGGGTTGGGTGTGATTGCTATCAGTGGACCAATTATCGTTTCGATCCGGTTCCAAGTTGTACATGTAGTCCAGATATAGATGTATCTAACATGCGGGTGGTACAACGTGTTGGTCCAGATTTGACCTAGAGCATCATCAGTGCTGCACAATTTCTCCTTTTCTACCTGCTCCAAAATGATATTTTGGGACAAAGAGTGGTCACTTCTTTTTTTGTAATGTCTAGATCTAGAAATCACATTGAAGACTTCGATCAAACACCCGCTTCTGATTGATGGATCAGCCTACGACATGTTTTTGACTTTGCTTCTAGAGGCAATGGGAAGCTGTAGTGAGGATTTGCATAGTGAAGTAGCAGATTAACTATTACAAGTTACATGGATGAACCTGGCAACAGCTTTTTATATTTTTCTACGGATTGAAGTGGGGAACAGATGGTAAAGTGGGTTTGCCAAACGCAGATGCACAAAACACTGGTAGGAAATGAATGCTATGTGTTATATATATCATTATACTGGTTCCAAATTGCTTTTACAATGCTCCAGTTACAATAAAATGTTATCTCATTATGTAGGTAGTCAGGATTTATAGGACATTTAATAAAATTAAGGACAGTGCATGCTACGTCATTTATGAAAATGGAATAGGTTTCCAAACCTGTTTGTTCATTGCATACCGGTACTAATGACTCGGCGTATGAATATGCATGTAATAAATATAGCATTGGAGCATGAAGGGTGAAAGGTTTTGAATATATCCTAGTCATAATAAATGAACTGTACAAATATGGACTGAAACTTTTTTTTAGAAATGGTACTTTATAATAGTAGCTGTTTCTTATACAGTGAGTAAATTCGTGAGATGCAAAATATGGATCATTTATAGTGTGCATAGTGAAAAATATAAATTATTTTCAAACCTTACACCATTGAGGACCACCCTCCATGCCATACCCACAGTGCTACAGAGAGCATACATACAGTCGTAGCCGAAGGAGTTGCCACCCTTGAAGTTGATCCAGAAAATGAAGTATTTCTCCAGGAAAATTATTGCAGTTATACGTGTTTTTTCATATTCATGTGTATTTCCTTTGTGTGTATTGGAATAACAAAAGAAAAAAAAAACAGAAAAAAAGACAAATTAGAGATAATTTCATACAAAACCCCAAAAATGGGCAGGACAAAATTGCTGGCCCTTTTCCAAAATTGTGGGTGAACAACTTTGTTTCAAGCATGTGATACTCATTCAAACTCGCATGTGGCGAATAACAGTTATGGGCAATATGAAAATCACACCTGAAACCAGATAAAAGGGGGAAGGGAAGTTGACTAAATCTTTGCATTATATGTTTGTGTGTGCCACATTAAGCATGGACAACAGAAAGAGAAGGAAACTTTCTGATGACTTGAGAACCAAAATTGTTGAATAATACAAACAAAAAAATACCATCCAGGTTCCCCTGCTGGCCAGTAGTAATCGGTATCGCTAGATGTGGCGAGTGTGTGTGTGCGATCTGATGTGTGATTGTGTGTGCGATCCGATCTGTGTGTGTGAGTATGTGTATGAGATCTGATGTATGTGAGTGTTGGCTAGAAACAGGGGAGGACTGCGTGGAGCATACTTGCTGGGAGCGCCTGCAGCAGGAGGACCTGGGAGCCACATACATATCCGGGGTCTGGTAAGTATGATTCTCCTGGGAAGAGGGTCTGCTTTTTGGGGGGTAATAATATTTCCCTGAGAATAAGCCCTACTACGAAAATAAGCCTTAGTGCATTTATCGGGGAAAATAGTTGGCAAGAAAACAACAACTTTATTCTCAATGTACAGACAATAGCAGCATTGTATCATTCATTTAGACATCTACCTATTCCATTATTCATTATTATATAGATTCATAAGTACATTTGTGAAAGAGGGTAATGTACTGTATCTGAACAGTGGTCCACCAAAGTCATTGTTACTGGTGAGGCCTTGGTACCTCAGTACGACACTGGTGGTCCTTGTCAGAGTGACTTCCACAGAAATGCCATCAGATCAGTGCCCGGAGCATCCCTCTGTCTGTGCTGTCTTGTCTACTTCCCATAGATCTTCCCGGCACCATCTTTTTTCAGCTAAGTGACACACACGCAGCCACTCACATGATTAAAAAGAAAATGTGATTAATCAGAACCACCTCCTTTCATTTCTATATATTCCAGTTTTAAACTCACGGGCCTATTTTTGAACATTTTTGATTGTAGATAGAACTCATGGGCAATGTGACTGTTTTGTGGCTTCAAAGCCCTATGCGTGTCTACAAGGCACTGTGGGTGTATATTGACACTTCTTAGGTATAAGCTGCATTTACGTTTTCAGTACATTGTGCTACGGCAGCTCTTTCGTGAGATTCAGGTGCTGGATCATCATTTTTTCCTCCCTGGAGAAATATAGTAAATATACGAAGCACTGCCCATCAAGAATACCCCATAAAACTTTCTGTTTTGGAGCGACAGTTTGGTTGTTGTCTATCGGGCTCCCATTCTTGCATGAACTTTATAGCACAGGTTTTTTTTATTTCAGCACTTTAGTGGTGCTTTAAATGTACCGTAAGTCCCCTGGCTCATGCCTTATATTCACCTTCAGCCATCTTCTTCTGTTTCCTCTGTCGCTCCTGTCTTTCTAAGGGTAGTTTCACATTTGCGTTGTTTTGACGGAAATGGGACCCGTCACAAATGCAGTACAGTTCATTTATTTACAGTGGAAGCGCGACACCATGCGGTTGTGTGCTTCATACACTGCCCGCATGTGTCCACATGATGTCCCGTTTCCGTCAAAACAACGCAAATGTGAAATTACCCTAACAGATTGTGACTTGCCGGCAGCACCAGTGCTTCATGGAGTGCGCTTGAGGTCACAACTTAAGACAAATCTGTGAGAGTCTTGTTCCAGCCTCGTGCTGGTTCTCATAGAGTTGCACTGAGAGCGTGTGACGCAGTTCTCACTTCTGGCAAATCATAAGTTACGGGCACAAGAGGGCACCAAGGGATTAGAACAATGTAGAAAAACAATTAAAACGCCAGAGAGTGAGGATAAGTGACGTGACAGGTGACTTGCATTTAAAGCATCACTCCGGGGGTTCTGGTGCTGTACACCCGCAATCGCCGACGGTCTCCGGCTGATGTTACAGCCGGGAACCAGCTTTTACTGCCGGGAGCGGTGCCTCTCCTCGCAGTTTAACCCCCTGAATGATGTGATCAGTGCAATCGCAGCATTCAGAAGGCAGGAAGGGAAATTAGTACCTCTCCCTGGTGATCAGGTCCCTGTAATGGATCATCCCCATGATCACTCCGGGTTACTGAGGTACGGAGAGCCTCACACACCATGCTATATGCACGGTGTGTGACATGAAGTGCTGCGCTACAATCCCCTGTAGTGATAAAGTATTGCAGGGGATTATAGAAACACAGAAAAAATTGACATGCTGCTTCTTTTTTCAGCGACAAAATCTTCATGGAAAAAAGAAGCAACGTGTGCACAGCAAGTCACGATTCTCATAGACTTTGCTGGGACGCTTTTTCCTTGCTTTTATTGATTAAAATAAGCAAGGAAGAATGCATGAAAAAACAAACAAAAAAAAAACTTCCAAGTGGGCACATAGGCTAATGGAATCTTGTTCATGTCACTTGTCAGCAGTAAGGATTATTGCACATGGAACATTCCCACTGTGGATGTCCCATTATGGATATGATGCAGATAAGCCACATATTTTACCCTTTGCTTCACAAATGTTAATCATCCCTTAAAGGGGTTCTCCACCTTCAGGAAAAACGACCCCAAACATTCTGAAATACATAAAATAATAAACAAAGTAGGTACCTACCTTCACAATAACCAGTGTCACCACCCTGTCACTTCTCTAGTCTCGATAATTTGGCTGCAGCGGAGATGACTTGTCGATTGCGCACACATCACCGCTGTAGCCAGTCACTGAGCTCAGCGACTGTACTGATGAATATGTTCTGGTTGATCGATGTAGCTGCCCGCTGTTCCTGAGAATGTCTGCATGTAGCCATTACAGCTTTGTGCATAATTTAATCAGTATATTCATTAAATTGCACTTCATAATCAGTAGAATTCAGTCAGCTACGTTAGAGCATCACTTTTTTTTTTCAGCGCTGGAGTGGCACTTTAGATCTAAGCCCCCTGCCCCTGGTCATATACTCGCCTTCAGGCGCCCCATGACACCATCTTATGACAGTAAGTTCTTACTGTCCAGAAGTTAGGTGACAAGCTCCCAATACATTTCTATGAAAGCCAGAAAAAGGCTCTCGTAGACTTGAATTGAGTTATGAAATACTGGAGCATGCTGGCAGGTCACAAATCACTGAAGCAGCAGCAATAGAGGGTGAAGCCACCTTAACGTGAGTATTAGACACCATCTTATGACAGTAACTTCTGACTGACTGTCCAGCAGTCATCAGTTACGTCACAAACTTCCAATACATCTCTATGAGAGCCAGAACGAGGCTCTCAGACTTGTATTGAGTTGTGAAACACTGAAACATGCTGGCAGGTCGCAAATCATATAAGCAGCAGTGATAAAGGGTGAAGCCGCCTGAACGTGAGTAATAGACACTATCTCGTGATATTAATTTCTGACTGTTCAGAAGTCATCAGTAATGTAACAAGTTCCTAATACATCTCTATGAAAGCCAGAATGAGACTCTCATAGACTTGTATTGAGTTGTGAAACACTGTAGCGTGCTGGCAGGTCACAAATCACTGAAGCAGCAGCGATAGAGGGTGAAGCCACCTTAATGTGAGTATTAGACACCATCTTATGACAGTAAGTTCTGACTGTCCAGAAGTCATCATTTATGTAACAAGTTCCTAATACATCTCTATGAAGCCAGAATGAGACTCTCATAGACTTGTATTGAGTTGTGAAACGCTGGAGCGTGCTGGCAGGTCACAAATCACTGAAGCAGCAGCGATAGAGGGTGAAGCTGCTGGAACGTGAGTATTAGACAGGGGGCAGGGGACTTGCATTTAAAGCACCACTACAGTGGTGCAATAAAAAAAAACAAACGCTGGAGTGGTGTTTTAAATTATTTAAAGGAATATGAGAGACATAAAGGAATATCAGTAAAATTCTGATGAGAGAAGGCAGATGAGCTTCACAAATCCTAATTAGATTTTATTAATGATCATTATCTCGGGTTTCTGTCTCAGCATGTTTTTGTCTGTGTCACTCCATCTGTCTCCTGGAGATCCTCTGTGCAGGGAAGCTGCTGTGCTCTAGTGACTGTCCTGATAAAAATGTCTTCACATTAAAAGAAAGTGCTACAGAACTAATGCTGCATCGTCTTTGACAATTATACAGGTTGTTTTCTATTGCATCGCAGTTACTAAGGGCAATTATTCCGTTTGTGCTCGTGTGTGGTGGCACACTTAAAGGAGTTGTCCGACATAAACGCCCAAACATTTTTAAGCTAATCTGTGCTGTATTGTCATATAAAACATTATTTTTTTTGTCTTCTAACTTTTGTTCCTCTTGAATTATCCCTGTATTCTCTGCAGACACTTTATTTACCTGCAGCTCAAGCAAACTTGACTTCTTTCTTTCCTTGGTTGCCAAACCTCACAGTCAGAGCTGGAACCGCCCGGCCTCAGTGTCCAGCCCCGCCCTATGCACGCTCATTGGCTGTCAGTATTCTGCTCAGCACTGATGGCTCTAGCATTGGAAATACAGACCAGTGATACTAGAGCGGGGTTTACATGCTGTGACATCGCTAGCTCGGCTAGCGATGTCGAGCGCGATAACACCCGCCCCCGTTGTACGGCCAATATGTAGTGATCGCTGCCGTACCGAACATTATCACTACGGCAGCGTCACACGCATTTACCTGCTTTGCGACGTCGCTCTGGCCGGCAAACCGCCTCCTTTCTAAGGGGGCGGGTCGTGCGGCGTCACAGCGACGTCACATGGCAGCCATCCAATAGAAGCGGAGGGGCGGAGATGAGCGGGACGTAAACATCCCGCCCACCTTCTTCCTTCCGCATTGCCGGTGGAGGCCGGTAAGGTGATGTTCGTCGCTCCTGCGGTGTCACACATAGCGATGTGTGCTGCCGCAGGAACGACAAACAACATCGCTAAAAAGCAGAAAACTATTTTTTTATTTCAGGACGACCTCTCAGCGGCAAATGATTTTGCCCTCTTTTGCGATCGTATCAGATCGCTCTTAACTTTTACACAGTGCAATATCGTTAATGACGCCGGATGTGCGTCACAAACAACATGACCCCGACGATAAATCATTAACGATATTGTAGCGTGTAAAGCCCGCTTAGGTCTCATCTATGACAGCACAATCACCTCACATCACATCCACCGCTCATATAATGTGCCCATCCCTGTCCCCATACTATAGTAATGTGCCCATCTTTGTCACTATAACATAGTAATGTGCCCATCCTTGCCCTGTAATATAGTAATGTGCCCATCCCTGTCCCCATACTACAGTAATGTGCCCATCTGTGTCCCTATGATATAGTAATGTGCCCATCCTTGTCCCCATAATATAGTAATGTGCCCATCCCTGCCCCATAATATAGTAATGTGCCATCCTTCTCTCCATAATATAGTAATGTGGCCATCCTTGTCCCCATAATATAGTAATGTGCCCATCCTTGTGCCCATCCTGCTCATCCTATAGTAATGTCCTAATTCCTGGTCCTCTTCTTGTAGTAATGCTCCATCCTGTAGTAGTGTTCCATATTGTGCCATGACTCCGTAAAGACTGATTAAGGACCTTACCTTGATCGACTGACCATCACCCCCACCCACTTCCCGAGTTCTTACCTAAAATAAACATAAGACTGCGTGACGTTGGATATAAAAGGCCACAGCGGCCCCGTTTATTAAACATCAACAAAACATCAAAGAATAAATAACAGTTTAAATAACCGATGAAAAGACACCTAAAAGGAGGGGGGGTAAATCAAGGCTCCCGAAAACCGTTCGATTGAAACATCAACTCCACCACCTGCCCTCAGCCGCTCGAGGGCACCTAACCAAATGTTGCCAACCCAATGTCCTGCTGAGACTCAACCTAGTAAGGACTCATGTTTCACCAATCAATTGCACCACCAGAGGTGTCCCGTTCCTGCACTGGGTTCCCCCCCTCGCTCATTTGTGCAAACCCCCTCCTTCAAAGACCCTTCTCCTTTCCCCCGCTGCTGTGACAAGATTCACTGGCATCCTCTTCTCCACGTTGATTGACTGAAATTGCAGCAGGGCGGGTGGGCAGGAACAATTCTGTTCACCCTCTAGGTAGGAATGACCAACCCCCACCTATATAGTCCCCCAAATGCCACTCCCTAACCAATCAACGTGCCCCAACTCCCAACTGACCCTACAGCTCCACTGTACACTTTTCCCACATAAAGTGAAGACCACAAATTAATCCCTTAACTGAAACTGAGGCCTAGCATCCCTCCTCAGTCATGGTGCCCTCCCTTGAACCCCTTTGGGGCAGCAGTCCGGGCTGTTCCTTTCTTCACACACGCAAAAATAAACAAAGACAAATTCTTCTCACCTGTCCTCGTTCCCTTAGAGGTCTGTTTTTTGCTTCTTGAACGCTGCCAGTTCAGGGGCCGCCGCTGACAGAGCTTTATATCAGAAGACAGATTCTCGAGCGCTGCGCAGAGACGAGCTCTCTATATGGCTTTTCCAGTGATCAGCTGCTGGCATCTGATTGGGCGGCAGCTGATCATTGCAGTAACTGTATACAGAGCTCGCTCGTCCCTGCTCCTGGAAATCTGTCCTCTGATGTAAAGCACTGACTGCGCGGCCCCAGCATATTCAGCGAACAGCAAGGGGGCCATGGTCCTGTGCGCCGCAAGCAGCATCAGGCGCCGCCACTGACAGCGCTTTATATCATAGGACAGATTCCCGACGCTGCGCAGGGATGAGCTTTCTAGATACAGTAGCTTCTCCAGTGATCAGCTGTTGAGCTCTGATTGGATGGCAGCTGATCATTTTAGTAGCTGTATGCAGAGCTCGCATCTGCGCAGTGCCCGGGAATCTATCCTCTGATATAAAGCGCTGACTGCACGGGCCCCAGCACAGGCAGCGATCAGCAAGGGGTCTGTGGGCCTGCGCGCTGCAAGCAACATCAGGGGCCGCATACGGCCTAGGGCAGAGTCTTTGAGATCACTGCACTACAGGATATGTGGGAGGGTGCGGGGAAGGAGGGACTCCACACACTGTACACACCCAGCAGGGCAGCAACATGAAGTCTGCTGTGTTGCCCGTCAACAAGGTCCTGCAACTGTCGACATGACGTCACAGGAAGCAGCAAAATCACAACCGCTCTGAAGACGGGGGAGAGGGGCTGATAGCAGGGCAGGTAGGTAGTTGCTATATACTTACCTGCCTCTATGTAGCCCAATAGTGAAATGACAATAATAAGGCAAAATAATAATAATAATAATAATAATGTTTATTCCTATAGCGCCAACATATTCCGCAGCGCTTTACAATTCAGGAGGAATAAGCCAGATAACCACTTTAAAGGGAATCTGTCACCAGGTGTTTGCTCCCGCATCTGAGAGCAGTATAATGTAGTAACAAAGACCCCGATTGCAGTGATGTGTCACTTACTGAGCTGTTTGCTGTCATTTTGATAAAATCAATGTTTTCTCTGCTGCAGATCTAGCAGTTATACAGAGCTCATGAATATGCTGGACTACCTGCAGCATGCCAAGTAGTCCTGTAATGATAATCTACTGCTGATTAAAAAGTGATTTTTCAAAGCTACACTAATGGTGGTGTCACACACAGCGACGACGGCAACGTCATCGCTGCTAAGTCGCCATTTTCTGTGACGTAGCAACGACCTCAACAGCGACGTCGCTGTGTGTGACACATAACAATGATCAGACCCCTGATGCGAGATCGCTGTACGCTCTTGAATATTCCAAGTCATTTTTTGACTGCTGCTATCCCGCTGCGCCACATGCATCCTTGTGTTTGACACCGCAGCAGCGACGGTCGCGACGACGCTGAAGGCAGTGACGTAGGACTGAAGACAGGACAAGGGCGTGTTTTTGCGGTGTATTTTACAGCGCCCCCACGACTCCGATTGGTGGTCATAACAGCGTTCCGATTGGATAACTTGCCCAAGGCGTTACAGTGATTTCATTCTTTAAGTTCCCTTCTTTGTTCCACGTAGTAGAGTCTCTGTCTGGTGTTGCTAGTGTGTCGTTCTTTGTGTCTTCCTTTGTTTGGCACGGTCACCCAATCAGGTGCCGCTGTAGTGATCACCAATCGGAACAGAGGGGCTTGAAAAAGACAACGCAAAGGCGCTGTAGCGATCACCAATCGGAACAGAGGGGCATGAAAAGAGGCAACGCAAAACATGTCTAGGGGTAAACACCACGTCTCTGTCAAGGTCTGAGTCGTCGCACAGCGACGCGTGTGACACGTCCCAACGACCGTCGAGGTCGCTATGATCGCTGCTCCGTCGCTGCTTAAAATTACATGTTTGACAGCTAACTAGCGAACATGTAAGGTCGCTGTTACGTCACAGGAAATGGTGATGTAACAGCAACGTCGTTGTCGCTGTCGTTGTGTGTGAACCCAGCTTAAGCAGCTCAGTAAATGACACATCGCTGGGATCAGGATATTATCAGTGACAGCTACAATGCCCTTATCAGTGACATTACCATAATAGTGACAGCCACAGCATCCCATAACAGTGGGGGCCACAGTGACAACCATAAAACCCACCACAGTGACCACCAGTTCCATGAGTCATGAGTCTGACTACCTTGACTATCAGCCACAGTGCTCTTATGAGTTCCATTCACAACACACCACTGTCCCCCTTAAGAATTACAGCCACATTGCCCCAATTAATGCAAGTCTCAAAACCTCTGTAAAGCAGTTCCCAGTTCTGCACATTATATTTACCTGTTTCTAGCTCTGTGATCAGTCATTGACATTCAGGACATTACAACAGCCATCAGAGATACCCTGGTACATTACTCCTGCACTGATCTCCCTCATTACAGGTTACCCCTGATGACTGGTGCTCTATACTCCCTGTTAGAAGGATGCATCTCGATGGCACTATTGCTATGTCTGGGGTCTTGCGATACCCACGCCAAGACAGGTGAGGCCACTGCGTTCTAGTTAGCTTCCTCTTCTGTGTGCTTCTTGCCCTGACCCTACAACTCTTTATATTAATTTATATGAGAAACTTATAGGACATCAGTCATTTCTCCATTAAATTGCCACTTTCAATATCTTACTCATCCTATTAAGACAAGCAGCACGTCTTGACTTATATATATATAGAATTACCACTGGGAATGCATCAATAAGATTAAATTGATTGCCTTCTCCGGTGCCTAAGAGCATAATAGAGTGTGACATATTATGTGATCAAATGATAGGGTTTTTTTTGTGTTTTTTTTTTTTTGGTTTTATGCTGACGTCTCAGATTTTTATGAGTTTCCAACCTCAACCTGGTTGGCTATGTGGAAGACATCTCCTGTCAGTTCAGATAACATTACATAACATTTTATGTTAAAAAAAACAATGTACCTGACGTTGTCCATATCTTTTAAGTCATAATGTCCTTTCATTTAATTGTTGATGGAATATTGGTATAATAACATTTTTAGAGCCATGTCTGATATCTGCTGCTAATTTGCAGGGCAGTTCCTTAAAAACGTAAAAAGCCTTTATTGGGCAATGTAAAATGACAATTTACACTGTGGATGTCACACTTTGTGACACATCGGGTGATCTGTGCAGAAAATCCACTGCACATCCGCTCAAATTACTACTCAAATTGTACAGCAAATGTTATCTCCTCGAAATAAATCCAGCATGGCCGTATCATGGAAGGTGACATCTAAGGAAAAAGTATAAATCAGAAAATTGTTCTTTGCGCATTAGTTTATTCCTATATTCTCTTTGATGCTTTTTGGTAATATAATGTGATATTGAAAGGCTAGTCACATCTTCATAGTTGGATATTGTTGATCACTTTTGCAATTTACTAAAGGGAACCTGTTAACAGATTTGGGGCCTATAAGCTGCGGCCACCACAAGTGAACTCTTAAGCTTGCTTTACACGTTATGATTTCGCATACGATATCGTATGCGATCGTAACCGCCCCCATCGTATGTGTGGCACTTTCAATTTGTTGAATGTGCCGCACAAACGATTAACCCCCGTCACACGTACTTACCCGTGCATGCGACCTCGATGTGGGTGGAATGTCCACTTCCTGGAGTGGGAGGGACGTTCGGCGTCACATCGACGTCACACGGCAGCCGTCCAATAGAAGCGGAGGGGCGGAGATGAGCGGGACGTAAACATCCCGCCCACCTCCTTCCTTCCGCATTGCTGGCTGGGAGCCGTGGAACGCAGGTAAGATCTGTTCATCGTTCCCAGGGTGTCACACACTGCGATGTGCTACCCCGGGTACGATGAACAATCTGACGTTCAATTTTTAGGAATTGAACGACGTGCATGCGATGAACATTTTAACGTTCAATTGCAATCGCACGTAGCTGTCACACACTACAATGTACCTTACGATGCTGGATGTGCGTCACTTACGATGTGACCCCGCCGACACATCGTAAGATATATTGTAGTGTGTAAAGCGGCCTTAATATACAGCATTCTAGAATACTGTGTATAAGAGCCCAGGCCGATCTGTGTAACGTAAAAAACATCTTTTATAACACTCACCTTCCATGCGGTTGGGGTCCGATGGGCGTCACTGGTCTCGGTCCGGCTCCTCCTCTTTTCCTTCCATTGCTGTCCTCCTTCCCTGCTCCATGTGGATGATGCGTCCTATGCCATCCACACTGGCCGTCATTGCTTCTCCTGTGCAGGTGCACTTTGATCTGTCCTGCTGAGAGCAGATCAAAGTTCTGTAGTGCGCATGCGCAGGCAGTCTTTGACTTTTCTCCGAACCTGCGCATTACAGTACTTTGCTCTGCCCGCAGCAGGGTAGAGCAAAGAGCCTGTGCGCAGGAGAGTAATGGCGGCCTCTGTGTGGATGATGTAGGACGTGACATCCACAAAAAGCAGTGAAGGAGGACAGTGATGAAAGGAAGAGAGGAAGCGCTGGCCTGAGACTAATGACGCTCATCGGACCCAATCGCCCTGCAGGAGAGTATAATAAAAGTTGTTTTTTTTGCGTTGTATAGATCGGCCTGGGCTCTTATATACAGTATTCTACAATGCTAGATATAAGGGCTCACTGGTGGTGGCTGCAGCTTATAGGGGACAAATCAGGTGACAGGATCCCTTTAACAGTTTAGCCGTTCTTCAGTTATTAAACTTCCACGGGCTCTCTCATCTCTACTTGTAGAGACACTAAAAAAAAAGACAAGCTCAATAGGGTCTTATCTGCGTGAAAGCAGTAATTCTGAATTTGATGAGTGCTCATCTGGTGGGGTGTACCTAACTACCCAGGAATATGCTCAAAGGTACGACTGCTGCAGCCCCCCGGATAGTAGAAATGGATAACAGGAGATGAAGGGTTAAAATCCTTGCTGATGTGACGCCCCAGGGACGCTGTGGGACACTCAGGGGGAATCGTGGTCGCGGCCAATGCCCGGTTCCGTGACCCTGGGGGTCGGTCTGATAAAAAAGGGGTTTAAAAATAAAAGGGAATAAAAATAAAAGAATTCTCAACTACGCCACTTGCGGTGTGCGGCCAGGTTTTTGGGGCTGCCACTGCAGGGTCCTGCTGGGGCTGATGGAGTGATGCAGCTTAGGTGTTTGAGCCCTCCGCAAGCAGGGACAGGCCCCAGCAGTGACTGATGGGGGTTGTAGTGGGGAACCGTCTGTGTGAGTGCAGGGGGCAATAATAAAACAGTCCACACCAGTATTGCAGTTTCAACTTGCCTTGCCTTTACTTGTGGCACTTGGACCCGCTGGTGCCGGTTCCAGGTGTTCCAGCTCCCCTTGTTCTCCATGCCAACTGTGACCTGGGTTGGCTGTCCTCTGTGCACACTTGTTGTGATTGTACTTCCATGGCCTGGAGCTACTTGGGAGTCCCTTCTCCTTAGCCTTGGTCCTAATGCAGGCAGCCTGGACTATTTAAGGGGTTCAGTCCCTGGTCCCCTCTTTGCTGCTTGTGCTTCAGACCTGTTGGTTGACGATGGACCCTGAAGATCTTCTTGCCTGGCAGAGTTAACAGCTGACCATAAAGTGTCCTGCTGTCCTAGGGTCTGCTCCCCGCCTTGTGCTGAGTCCTGTGAGCCTTGGTTTTAGACTTCCACAGGCGCCCCGCAGTTCCTGGAGTCTTACACTTCCACAGGTAACCCACGGTGCCAGAAGTCCTGGTTCCATACTCCACAGTCCCTCACTCCTTTTACAGCACTCCGATGTTGCTTCAGGTCTTTTCTGTACTTTTCGCTCTTCTGTCCTCTCAACTCCTTTACACCTTTTTTCACACTCCTCAACGTCACTTCTCTCCTTCACTTCCCTCACTAGAATACTACTCCCGCCAACTTCCCAACTGACCATTAGCCCCTCCCACTCGATGGGTCTCTCCCTACAGATTGGGTGGTTACTATCCAATCAGTGCCCATCCCTTTTACCTGTTGCTACGCAGTCTCAAAGTCTGGTGTTGGGGTTGTGTATGTGGCCTGAGGGTGCTGGCCGGCACCGATATTCTGGGGTTTGAGTTTCTATTGGTTACATTTGTGGCACCTGGTACCGCAGGGGTGCTACACTGACAATGGACAAGATGTACAGGATGTGAAGAGTACAAGCCAGGTAAGTATAATCCAAGTAGTGTAGTGGGTCTTCTCATTTCAAAGTTAAAAACTTCTTCTTTCACACAAAAATATAGTAATAATAATAATAATTTTATTCATTTATATAGCGCTGTTAATTCCACAGCGCTTCACATACATTGGCAACACTGTCCCCATTGGGGCTCACAATTTAGAGTCCCTATTTGTATGTCTTTGGAGTGTGGGAGGAAACTGGAGATCCCGGAGGAAACCCACGCAAACACGGGAAGAACATACAAACTCCTTGCAGATGTTGTCCTTGGTAGGATTTGAACCCAGGACCCCAGTGCTGCAATGCTAACCACTGAGCCACCGTGCCGCACAGTACAAATGTGTAGACACAATGAACTACTTGGATTATACTTACCCGGCTTGTTCTCTTCACACCTTGTGCATCTTGTCCATCGGCAGTGCAGATTTTAACCCTTTATCTCCTGTTATCCATCTTTACTTGTAAGCACTGCTTTGAAGCTGGGTGGGAACACTGGAGCACTCCATTATCTTCTAATCCCGGCCATCTTCAGTTTAGGGGTGCTTCACACACAGCGAGATCGCTACTGAGATCGCTGCTGAGTCACGCTTTTTGTGACCTCATTAGCGATCTCGCTGTATGTGACATTGAGCAGCGATCTGGCCCCTGCTGTGAGATCGCTGCTCGTTACACACAGCCCTGGTTCATTTTTTTTATTGTTGCTCTCCCACTGATAAGCACACATCGCTGTGTGTGACAGCGAGAGAGCAACAATCCTGAATGTCCAGGGAGCAGGAGCCGGCGTCTGACAGCCTGCGGTAAGCTGTAACCAAGGTAAACATCGGGTAACCAAGGTGGTTACACGATATTTACCTTCGTTACCAGCCTCCGCAGCTCTCACGCTGCCAGTACCGGCTCCTGCTCCCTGCACACACAGCTAAGTGGTGTGCGCTGGTAACTAATGTAAACATCGGGTAACCATACCCGATGTTTACCTTAGTTACCAGTGTCCGCAGCTTCCAGACGCCGGCTCCGTGCAAGCGCAGCGTCGCTTGCACGTCGCTGCTGGCTGGGGGCTGGTCACTGGTCGCTGGTGAGATCTGCCTGTTTGACAGCTCACCAGCGACCATGTAGCGATGCAGCAGCGATCCTGACCAGGTCAGATCGCTGGTCGGATCGCTGCTGCATCGCTAAAGTGTGAAGGCACCCTTAGAAGCTAGACAGCAGTGGTCGATATACTAGACAACAAGCAGTAAACAAAAGAAAAGTGTTAATACAATTAAAAGCAGAAGTTTACATACACTAAAAAGACACATCTGAATCTTTTCCTCACTATCTGACAAGAAATCAGAATAAACCTTTCCCGCTTTAGGTCAATTAGGATTACCAAAATATTTATATTTGCCAGATGCCAGAATAATGAGAGACACCTTACCTTCCCTGCGACGTCGCTGTGACCGGCAAACCGCCTCCTTTCTAAGGGGGCGGTTCGTTCAGCGTCACAGCGACGTCACAGCAGCGTCACTGAACCGCCGCCCAATAGAAGGGGAGGGGCGGAGATGAGCAGGACGTAACATCCCGCCCACCTCCTTCCTTCCGCATTGTGGCCGGGACGCAGGTAAGATGAGGTTCCTCGTTCCTGCGGTGTCACACGGAGCGATGTGTGCTGCCGCAGGAACGAGGAACAACTTCGTTACTGCTGCAGTAACGATATTTGAGAATGGACCCCCATGTCACCGATGAGCGATTTTGCACGTTTTTGCGACGATGCAAAATCGCTCATAGGTGTCACACGCAACGGCATCGCTAAGGCAACCGGATGTGCGTCACAAATTCCGTGACCCCAACGAGATCACTTGAGCGATGTCATAGCGTGTAAAGCCCGCTTAAGAGTACTATGCCTTTAAACAATATAGGACAGCCCATATGATGATGTCATGTCTTTGGAACATTGTGATAGGTTTAGTGGCAACATCTGAGTTAATTAGAGACACACCTGTGGATGTTTTTAAATGCACACCTGAAACACACTGCTTCTTTGTGTAGCACCATGGGAAAGTCATAAGAAATCAGTCAAGATCTCAGGTAGAAAATTGTGGACTTGCACAAGTCTGGTTCATCCTTGGGTATAATTTCCAGATACCTGAAGGTGCCTCGTTCATCTGTACAAACAATTATATGCAAGTACAAACAAGTGGCTTAAGGATAACAAAGTCAATGTTTTGGAGTGGCCATCACAAAACCCTGATCTCAATCCTATTGAAAATTTATGGGCAAAACTGAAAAGGCCGGTGACAGCAAGGCGACCTACAAACATGGCTCAGTTACACCAGTTCTGTCAGCAGGAATGGGCCCAAATTCCTACCAACTATTGTGAGAAGCTTGTGGAAGGGTATCCAAAACGTTTGACCCAAGTCGTGAGATTAAGGTCAGTGGTCTGTTGAAATGTATTTAAACCTTTGACTTTGCAGAAAGTAATAAAAATGCCTTAAAACATTCTCTCTCACATTATTCTGGCATTTGGCAAATATAAATAATTTTGGCTCCTAATTGATCTAAAACGGGAAAGGTTTATTCTGATTTCATCATGTCGAGATAGTGAGACAAACCTGCAGATGTGTCTTTTTAGATAGTGTATCTAAACGTCTGGTTTCAACTGTATCTTAAACGGGTGGGTTGTGATGAGCGGGGAAACTGTGCCCAGAGCTCAGTCACTCAGGAAGACTGGAAGTTGACGTAACGTCACCGGATCTCAGAGGTCACGGAGGCGGGGATCATTTGATGGGGATGAACGAACCGCAATAGCGCCGCTCAGAGGCAGAATGTACTACAAGGTATTTGACAAAAACCTTCTCTAAAGGCCGCTTTACACGCTGCGATCTCGCTAGCGAGATCGCTAGCGTGCGTACCCGCCCCCATCGGTTGTGCGTCACGGGCAAATCGCTGCCCACAACATCGCACGGACCCGTCACATGGACTTACCTGCCTAGCGACGTCACTGTGACCGCCGAACTGCCTCCTTTATAAGGGGGCGGTTCGTTCGGCGTCACAGCGACGTCACTAAGCGGCCGGCCAATAGAAGCAGAGGGGCGGAGATGAGTGGGACGAACATCTCGCCCACCTCCTTCCTTCCTCATTGCCGGCGCCTGCAGGTAAGGTGAGGTTCCTCGTTCCTGCGGTGTCACACATAGCGATGTGTGCTGCCGCCGGAACGATGAACAACATCGAACCTGCTGCAGCAACGATTTTTGGGAATAGGGGAGCATGTCAACGATAAACGATTTTGCACGATTTTGCGACCATTTTCGATTGCACGTAGGTGTCACACGCAACGACATCGCTAACGCGGCCGGATGTGCGTCACGAATTCCGTGACCCCAACGACCTCGCTTTAGCGATGTCGCTGCATGTAAAGCGGCTTTAAAAGTTTTAGAGCCATGAGGCCACTATTGCTGAGTAATGAACCGACCCTTTAAAACGACTGTAAATTTTAATAAACAGTAAATAGCAAAATTGTTTCTTTTACAAGCACTATCCATCATTACCCATCTATATAGATGATACTAACCCTGGAATAATACATACAGACTGTACAGTGTGTCCACCCATATCCTGTCCACCGCCATTAAGTTGAGAACGGCGGCAGCTATAGGCATAGAAGTAGTGTCTAGGTATAGTAAAGTAGACATACGCTACGTAATGAAATCACGTATATCGCCACCTGGTGGAAAACAACAGAGGTAGCATTTTTATCTCGAAACCGGAACAAGATAGAGAAGGAAAGTGAATTAAAAAATTGTAGGGCATCATCAATTCAATACGAATCGACACCTTGCATACAGAAATGCTATGATATGAAACCCATGATGACCCCCCCCCAAAACATTGAATGATGGTCACGCATATGGCGCGCATTTAACTTTGATGCTCAAAGTGGCCACCGTCAGCTGCAATACACATCTGGACTGCATAGATGCATACTGTATCTTGCTGCCTGTTGTGCAATATGGTAGGTGACACGTTTGCACAAGCATCTGTGATATGTCGTCGTAGGTCCTGCAGTGTTGGTGGAGGGGTCGCATACACCTACTGTTTGATGTGACCTCATAGAAAGAAGTCCAATGGGGTCAGGTCAGGCGAGCGTGGAGGCCACTCCACTCAGCCACCAAACCCAATGTCTTGTAGGAAGGTCTCCATGAGGCATCGCTTCACGTCCGCAGGCTTGTGAGTTTTACACGTTATAATTATAGCATTTCTGTATGCAAGGTGTCGATTCGTATTGAATTGATGATGCCCTACAACTTTGTAATTCACTTTTTTCTTTATCTCGTTCCGTTTTTGAGATAAAAATGCTAACTCCGTTGTTTTCCACCAGGTGGCGGAATAGGTGGTTTCATTGCGTAGCGCATGGCTAATTTACTATACCTAGACACCACTTCTATGCCTATAGCTGCCGCTGTTCTCATGTTAATAGCGGTGGACAGGATATGGGTGGACACACTGTACATAAACCAGTATTATGGACTGTTCTGCTTCTAGTTCACTGCACAAAGATTTTTGCAAAAGCTCTAATTGTACTAAATAGTACACAAATAATGAGACTGAGAGGTGCAAAGTGAGCCAGGGTTCCCGTTGTGTAATGGATTGGACTATTATATCATTATGTATGACAGGTATCAGTATTATCAATATCATGCGCTGGGAACTATTATCTGCATTGTACATCCACATTGATTTGCTTGCTTTGTGTGTAGTACATGACACTCCATGATGTCGTCTCTGAATTTTCTTTCCTTAGCTGTCTTTACAATTAGGGTAATATAAGTGGAACATGATATATTCCATTTACATCTATCTGGGTCGTGCTTATTTTATGAATAGCAAGAATACAAGCTGTGCTGACGCCTGGTGCACACCGGCTATAATCTGGCATTTTAGCTATATGCGGCTTTAATCCTGTAATGACTGCTATAGCGCTGGGACACAAGACACATGCCTGGCTGTCACAAGACGAGAGGACGGCGATCATAAATTATAGTGAGGAGCGGAATATAAATACATTTCTGGAACGCTTAGCGGAATGAAGTATATCATATTCAAATGTGAAAATGTAATATGTGAAAATGTGTACATTTATAAATAGTGTACTTATACCCATCAAGTCAGGAAAAGCTTAAAAGGCTAAAATAGATTCTACAAACACATATGCAAAATAGCAATTTACAGCAAATTCTGCATAACATATAATACATTAACTCAACAGACGCTAAACTGTGTTTTCATTATATTTAGCTTACATTTAATATTCTCTTGATTCTTTTTTTGCGAATGCCTAATTAGTCAAAACTGTCTTTGTTGTCTATAGAAACCACTTAGATTTCAGCTTTTGTTTCTTAAAGGGGTTGTTCACTACTAGGACAACATCTCCTGATTCCACGTTTCCCCCAGGTAAAATAATAAAGCTGATACTCGCCTCCGCAGCCGGTGCTGTTCCAGCAGTACTTAAAGGGAACCTGTCAGGGGCAATATGCACCCAGAACCACGAGCAGTACTGGGTGCATATTGATAATCCCTGCTTAGCAGTCCCAGCCTATAGTAGCATAGATCAAAGAGATCTTTAGAAAAAGTATTTCTAAAGATCCAATGTGATATGCTATTGAGGCCTGGGAGTAGTCGCAAGGTGTTACTTCCCTTGGCTAGTCGTCCGCCTTAGCATGTAAGCACGATGCTAACATGCTAATGATGTGCAGCGTCAGAGGATGGCCACGCTTACCTCCGCTGCCACCGCAAACGACACTGGATTTCAGCTAAGTGCGCATAATCCCGAACTTTCGATCATGTGCACTATGAAGCCGGGTGTACGTGTCCCAGCTTCAAACTCGTGTAGTGCGCATGACCGAAAGTCCGGGATCACGTGCACTGAGCCATAGTCCAGCAATGGCAGCAGAGAGGTAAACGCGGCCATCCTCTGACACTGCGCATTCATTAGCATGTTAGCACGCCCACAGGGGCTTGCTTACATGCTAAGGGGGACAACTAGCCAAGTGAACTAATGCCCTTGCAACTATTCGCTGGCCTCATTAGCATACTATGTGGGATCTTTAGAAATACTTTTTATAAAGATCCCTTTATCTGTGCTACGATAGGCTGGGACTGCTAGGCAGGGGATAGCAATATGCGCTCAGAACTACTTGTGGTTCTGGGTGCATATTGCACCTGACAGCTTCCCTTTAAGCGCAGGGTGCCGGGGCTCACGTGACAGGTATCCTGCTTGGTGCACAGGTGCGGAACCTATCTAGGGTGGTCAGGCGAGCCAGGGGTCAGTGTAAAGTTTGGTCAGGGGTCACATCTCCCCCTTCCCTAGACACAGGGTATCCTGTCACTGTCGCCGTACGTGTGGTACTTCCCCCATACCTAGCATTATACCAGTAATACTGTCCAGGCCCTTATTCAGCTTTTTTTCCCAGGTACACTGTTGGGCTGAGACATTGGAATAGTAATAGGCCCCCAAAATCGCTGCGACGTCCGAAATGCGTCTTTTTTTATATGGTTGGCACTACGCCATATTGATGGCTATTTTAATAAAAATTTAATAAAAGAAAGAATGAAATTTTACTATCTGGACTGGATGCTGGAGTTTTCTTTACCCCAAAATCCAGTATGATAGAAAGGCCATCATTTTTTCTACATCTCCATCAGGAATTTACATAAAATGTAATCGGCTATAACTTTTAATTTCAAGGGATGGAGGTTGTAGTTTCCTTCCAGTGCTTTGTGATTTGTCAAATTATTTTCAAAGTGATATTTTTCTGCCGACTGCTAATGAAACACTGGGGATATGAAATTTGCACTATATTTTGTATATAAAAGAGTCCATGATACATAATTTTAGTTTTTCATTGAAACGAATAATGAAGGCTCTGCAGGAAGACTTATTTATTTTTCTTTTTGCTTTTTTTTTTCCCCCGTAATCTTTTTCAAAATGCCATTTTAGATCCATTATCTCCTTCTTCATTGTTTTTTCATTTCCTATGAGGTGAGAAGGGCACGCATCTTCCTGGAGAATTGTGCTGGAGGCAATTACTGTCGCACAGTCAGTGGGTTTCCGTGGGCCGCTGTGTTCTCTTCACCTCTCCTTTTCCATCATTACGCTGTCTACAGATGTTTTGCCTACAATGCTTAATGAACATCGCCGACGATTAGTGTCAGCGACTTGTCAGGCTGCGTGATTGGTACAGAGTCCAATTAAATATATTGTCATCTTTTCGTAACGTTGTCTGAACAGGACAGGAGGTAAGGAAAAATACCGGAGGACGGCATCAGGGGCTTGTTTGATGTCAAAGTTCTTTTGGTTAAAGATAGTAACATAAAGTAATGGCTGTCAATTGGTAGTAAACAGAATAAAAGTAATGTAAGTTTTTTAACGCAAAATAATGTAGATTTGTCAAAACTCTGCTTGATTGTGACATATTATAAAAGAAAGGTTGACAGTAAAGGGGACTTTACACGCTGCGACATCGCTAGCGATGTCACTAGCATTCGCACCCGCCCCCATCGTTTGTGCGTCACGGGCAAATCGTTGCCTAAGGCGGACAAACACGCTGCTACCCGTCACACATACTTACCTTCCTAACGACGTCGCTGTGGCCGGCGAATAGCCTCCTTTCTAAGGGGGCAGTTCGTGCGGCGTCACAGCGACGTCACACGGCAGGCCTCCAATTGAAGCGGAGGGGCGGAGAGCAGCCGCAAGAATGTCACGCCCACCTCATTGCCGGAGGACGCAGGTACGGTGCTGTTCGTCGTTCCTGGGGTGTCACACATAGCGATGTGTGCTGCCTCAGGAACGACAAACAACCTGCGTCCAGAACAAGGAACGATATTTGGGAAATGGACGACGTGTCAACGATCAACGATTTGCTGAGTATTTTACATCGTTAGCGGTCGCTTGTATGTGTTACACACAACAACGTCGTTAACTAGGCCGGATGTGCGTCACGAATTCCGTGACCCCAACGACATCTCGTTAGCGATGTCATTGCGTGTAAAGACGCCTTTAGGTAATAAAACAGTAATTGAAATGTAGTTCTGATAAATGTAAGGAATTTTAATGCAGTTACATAAAACGGCCTCTAGGGCAAGGTTCACAGCTTAATAACCTATAACCGACAATATTATGTGTCATGAGGAAATGTCACAAATGTGTCGCACCCTGCTGAGAAGTCCGGGGGGGGATCTGGGATCAGAAGGTCACACCGTTTTAGTTGATTGCGCATCCTCTGTGGAACCCGCTTGACTGTTATCTTGTATTAGAGTGGATTTACTTACATTTGATGCTGAAGGGGTTACGGATTCTTTCCTATCTGGCTGAGATTACTCATAGCCTTAATTACAGCTGCCACATTTTACCATCACTCCCTTCCGCTATATTTACTCTCTCCTGGCTTCACTCCATGCCGTTTATAGTTATTTTATACTGATCATTTTGAAGGAGCCTGAAGAAGCTGAGGTGTTCGTTTTAGTTGCAGCTGTGAAGCTTCCTTCTGGAGAACCCAAGGAGTGCTATTTGTTGTGTCTTTCCACATCCGCTTGTCTTACCTTCTTTGTGTTGTTTGATTGTAGTAGTGAAACATCACACTAGTCTGGGTAAGTTCATGGCCAGCGTGAGCCTAGGCACATGATGGCACACTGGGGGGAAGAACCCATCTAAGAGCGTTAGGGAGTGCAGGGATCAGACTCAGGTGAGTGTTAGAATGTGCCCCCGCTTCCCTTTCCCTATCGCAAGGGACTTCCGTTGTACTTCTTCCCTGGTTTTCCATTTGAAAAGCATAGTTTACCAAGTGTCCTCTCATACCTGGCATGACAGGAAATCATACAGCTCTTTTTTAAAAGCTGTTATAGGGTCTGCTGTTACTACCTCTTGCGGTAGGGCACTCCAAAGTCTGACTGCTCTAACTGTAAAGAACCTTATCCTATTTAGCATCTGGAATTTGCTCTTCTGTCACACGGTGTTTGACTCAAAACTCGCTGAGTGTCAGGACTACTTCTGACGCTGTTCACATACCACAGTCACATACTCAACATGATGCTGCTTTAGAATTGCACAGATAGGCTCGGGCGTCAACCAGCTGTGCTCCTGTTAGTAATCGGCCTGCAGGAGTTAATTTCTGCTAGCCTGTGGATTGCTGCTTGAGTCACATGTTGCAGGAGACCTATAACAGCTGCCTCCCTATTTTTTATGATGGTGGAGCCTGGTTTACCATGCCGATGATAGCCAGTTCCTTGTGCTTTATTATTCTGTTGCTGATAAACTGCGTGCTGTTTGGTGTGTTGTGGAAATACTTTTGTTGTCTGATCATTTCCTTCCTTCCTTTAGTTTCCTTGTGATCATGTAGTGTCTATACATCTGTGAGTGACTGCTGTGAGTTTTGGTTTTCCCCCAGCTTTTTATTTTTGTGGGCTTAACCACTCCTTTCATGGCCCTCCCCTGAGTGGAGGGAGGGGGCCACTAGACCAGGGTTGTTCAGGAGCTAGGGCAAGCAAAGTGGCCCAAACATCGACACCTTCATACGTACCTTTCGTATCAGGGGCAGCTAGACTTCCCCTAGGTTGAGGGCCAGTTTAGGCTTCCCTTTTCCTAGTGATGCCGTCACACTCCGTGACAATTTCCTCCAACCATAATGAGTGCCCCCTGGTCTTTTGTATTGTCTTTAAAGAAAGACTTAGATGGACCATCTTCACTGAGTCAGAAATTAATTAGTTTCTCTGTTTTATATAGATTTAAACATATTATTGGTATTAAACATAGACTTATTGAATTTAAAAGCTATGACACTTATGACATGGGATTTTTTTTATGTCTGTTAATGATTACCTTTAGTTAATAAGATTGAACTAAGTTTCAGGCTGTAATTTTCATTCTTTTATTATTTTTCACACCCCTCTGCTATGCAGTTTACAACCTAATCCAGGTTTTAGGTTCTGCCTAAAGACCGCTTTACACGCTGCGATCTCGCTAGCGAGATCGCTATCGTGCGTACCCGCCCCCATCGGTTGTGCGTCATGGGCAAATCGCTGCCCGTGGCGCACAACATCGCTCGGACCCGTCACACAGACTTACCTGCCTAGCGACGTCGCTGTGACCGGCGAACCGCCTCCTTTCTAAGGGGGCGGTTCGTTCGGCGTCACAGCAACGTCACTAAGCGGCCACCCAATTGAAGCGGAGGGGCGGAGATGAGCGGCATGAACATCCCGCCCACCTCCTTCCTTCCTTATTGCGGGTGGCCGCAGGTACGGTGATGTTCTTCGTTCCTGTGGTGTCACACATAGCGATGTGTGCTGCCGCAGGTACGACAAACAACCTCACTACTGAATAGGCAACGATTTTTGGTAAGTGAACGACGTATCACAGACCAACGATTTTTGCCTCTTTTGCGATCGGTTAAGGTCGCTCATAGGTATTACATGCTGCGACATTGCTAACGACACCAGATGTGCGTCACAAACACCGTGACCCCGACGATATATCGTTAGCGATGTCGCAGCGTGTAAATGGCCCTTAAGAGATGGGAGCCCAGAGAGCAGAGAGAGCTGTCAGAACCTGGAGCAGGAGCTCACATGGATCCACATTGGACCCTTGACTAAGCCACTAGAGGTGGCAATACAACATATCCAGTTTGTATGCAGATGTAAGTGTTTTTATTGTGAGTTATTTTCTTACATAGTCTTAATGCGATACTTAAAGGGAACCTGTCATGTCCACAAAATCTATTAAATTGCAGATAAGGGGTTAATGTTCAGTTTAATAGCATTCTAAAATCTGCAGTCGCTTCACTTGCAGCTCAGCTACATAGAGATGTGGCCTGAGCATCGTCTGTAACCACGTCCGGCACTCACTGACAGCCGGCTCAGAAGTTCATCAGTGCAGAGATGGCTGTCAGTCAGTGCTGAGGCACGGTTACAGCTGACGCTACTGTCTATTAAAAGGTGACTGAGGCTGCAGGGAGGAATCCAGTTCATTTTCTCCTGGTAACCAGGCTTTCAGTGCAGGGGCTTCACAACTTTAGAATGCTATTAACCCCTTACCAGCAACTTAATAGACTTTGGTGACTTAACATAATACTTGGACTGTATTTGTAGTTTTGTATTTTATTCTTGAATATCTCTTTTCTTATTTGTATATTTTTTGCACTCATACACTTTTTTTGGGAGTATCACATAATGCAGGGGTGGGCAATTAAATTTCCTGACGGGGCCACATGAGACACCGTGCTTGGTGTTGAGGGCCGAATCAATAGGCTGAAAGTAAATCTGCTTAATACTAATATTAACATATTAATTATTATTATTTTATATTAATATTAATTGTATCACTTAATATTGAGCAGACTTAAATATGCTAACATCCCACTATATACAGTATGAACCCACACGCAGCCTCCCCTATATACAGCATGAGACCTCACATAGCCCCTATATACAGGATGAGCCCGTACATAGCCCCCTATATATAGTATGAGCCCCCACATAGCCTCCCTATATACAGAATGAGACCCCACATAACTTACTATGTACAATATGAACCTCCCACATAGCTTCTCTATATACTGTATGAACTCACATTCGGCTCCCCTATATACAGTATATCCCCCCCACACAGCCCCTTACAATACCATACGAGCACCCACATAGTCTCTATATACAGTATGAGCTCCCAGGTAGCTTCTCTATTTACTCTATGTGCCCCACATAGCCCCTCTATATACAGTGTAAAGGGTGCTTTACACGCTGCGATATCGGTAACGATATATCGTTGGGGTCACGTTGTTAGTGACGCACATTCGGTGCTGTTACCGACATCGCAGCGTGTGACAGCTAGGAGCGACGATCAATGAGCACAAAATCGTTCAAAAACGGTGATCCTTGACACGTCGCTCCTTTCCTTAATATCGTTGCTGCCACAGGTACGATGTTGTTCGTTGTTCCTGCAGCATCACACATCGCTATGTGTGACACCACAGGAACGACAAACATCTCCTTACCTGCGTCCACCGGCAATGCGGAAGGAAGGAGGTGGGCGGCATGTTACGTCCCGCTCATCTCCGCCCCTCCGCTTCTATTGGCCGGTCGCTTAGTGACGCCGCAGTGACGTTGCTATGACGCTGAACGCACCTCCCCCTTGAAGGAGGGACTGTTCGGCGGTCACAGCGACGTCGCTGAAAAGCTTTGTGCGTGTGACGCTGCCGTAGCGATAATGTTCGCTACACAGTGCTTTACACTCTGCGACATCGCTAACGATATATCGTCGGGGTCACGGTGTTTGTGACGCACATCCGGCGTCGTTAGCGACATCGCAGCGTGTAACACCTCTGAGCGACCTAAAACGATCACAAAAGAGGTAAAAATCGCTGGTATTGGAGAGGTCGCTCCAACACCAAAAATCGTTGACATGTGAGTAGCGAGGTTGTTTGTCGTTCCTGCGGCAGCACACATCGCTATGTGTGACACCGCAGGAACGAGGAAACTCACTGTGCCTGCGTCCCGCCGGCAATGAGGAAGGAAAGAGGTGGGCAGGATGTTTGGCCCGCTCATCTCCGCCCCTCCTCTGCTATTGGGCGGCCGCTTAGTGACGCCACTGTGACGCCGAACGAACCGCCCCCTTAGAAAGGAGGCGGTTCGCCGGTCACAGCGACGTCGCTAGGCAGGTAAGTAGTGTGACGGGTGTTAGTGATGTTGTGCGCCACAGGCAGCGATTTGCCCGTGTCGCACAACCGACGGGAGCGGGTACGCTCGCTAGCGATATCGGTACCGATATCGCAGTGTGTAAAGCACCCTTACGACAGCGAGCACCAAATGTCGCACGAAGGACGGGGCGGGTGCTATCGCGCTCGACATCGCTAGCAATCGCTAGCGATGTTGCAGCGTGTAAGGCACCCTTAAGTCCCTGCATAGCCCATCTATATTCAGTGAGAGCCCCTACATAGCTCCTCTATATACAGTGTGAGCCGCCACATAGCCTTCTATATACAGTATGGGCTCACAGTCTTCTAAATGCAGTATGAGCCCACACATAATTCTCCTAAATAAAGTATAAGCCTGCAAATAGCCTCCCATATACAGTATGTGCCACTACATAGCCCCTCTCTATAAACAGTATGTGCCCCCACATAGCCCCTCTATACACAGTATGAGCTCCCAGTCTCCTAAATACAGTATGAGCTCCAGATAGCTTCCTATATACAATATGAACCCCAATATAGCCTCCTAAGTACATTGAACCCCACATAGCCTCCTATATATATATTTTGAGCCCCACATAGCCTCATATATACAGTACAAGCCGTCATATGGCCTCTAATATACTTTGAGCCCCCACATAGCCTCCTATATACTTTATGAGCCCTCACATAGCCTCCTATATACTCTATCAGCCCCCACAAGGCCTCTTATATACTTTATGAGGACTTACATAGCCTCCTATATACATTATTAGCCCCAACATAACCCCCTATATACATTTCTGAGCCCCCACACAACCTTCTATATACATGCAAACATCCAATACACATAAAAAAAACCACACCACACTCACCTTACTCCCATTCCCATGGTGCTCTGCTTCGGGCTCCAGTGCAGTGATGGTCCGCACAGCACACGTGATGCTGCACTTCACGGTGACTGGTGGAAGACAGAACCAGCGGCTAGAACAGTCAGAGGCCCGAATGTGACCTGATGGTCGCACTTTGTCCAGCCCCGAGACATAATGAATCGTTATTGATCACGCATTAGTTCTTTAAATACTTTGGTCTTGGTTGAGATTTATTAAAGAAGTCCTCCCGTTAAGTTTTGTATACATTAAATATGTGTATGTGCTTGTAGTGTAGTGTGAGTTTATTAATATACTCACATACTGCCCCTCTTTTGGTGTCCAATGCCATTCTTCTCCTCTTCTCAGTGATGTCACACCTTTGCAGAATCTCCGGGTCACGCTGCGCTCTGCGTGACTGCAAGTGGCTTTTTCAATGTACACTGAAGAAAAAAAGCTAACACTCTTGTATTTGTCTACCATAAGCTGTCTCCAAAGGCATTTCAGAGAATTTGGCAGTACCCCCAACTGACCTTACAACCATAGGCCATGTGTAACCGAACCAAGCCAGGACCTCCACATCCAGCATCTTCCCCTACAAGATTGTCTGAGACCAGCCACCCGGACAGCGGCTGCAACAATCTGTACACAAGCAAAGAATTTCTTCACAAACTATCAGTAACGTCTCAGGGAAGCTCATCTGCTGCTCGTCGTCCTCCACCTGACTGCAGTTCATCGTCCTAACCGACTTGGGTGGGCAAATGCTCACATTCAATGGCGTCTGGCACGTTGGAGAGGTTTTCTCTTCACAGATGAATCCCGGTTTTCACTGTATAGGGCAGAGGGCAGACTGTGTGTATGGCGTGGGTGAGTGGTTTGCTGATGTCAACATTGTTAATTGAGTGGCCCATGGTGGCGGTGGGGTGATGGTAAGGGAAGGTGTATGTAATGGACAACGAACACAGGTGAATTTTATTGGTGCCATTTTGAATGTACAGAGATACTGTGACGAGATCCTGAGGCCTATTGTTGTGCCATCCTTGACCATCACACGTTTTTCTGCCAGGAGATGCAGATTTGGTGCATCAGTTTTCTGCACCTAACGGCATTTCCTGGCAGAAAAATTTGTCAAAACCACATTGCGTTTTTGGTGCCTTT
Organism: Anomaloglossus baeobatrachus; assembly: GCF_048569485.1. Lineage (NCBI taxonomy): Eukaryota > Metazoa > Chordata > Amphibia > Anura > Aromobatidae > Anomaloglossus > Anomaloglossus baeobatrachus. Next base: position 506,851,110 of record NC_134358.1, on the reverse strand, counting down.
TTCTGACAGGAGATGTAGATTTCTGCACCAACTTTCTGCACCAAATCTGTACCTCCTGGAAGAAAAACGTATCAAAAACGGAATGCTTTTTTGGTGCATTTTTCTGCCAGGGGATACTGATTTTCTTCAACCAAATACTCAACGTGCGCACATAGTCTAAGCCAGTATTAACCCCTTCATCCCCGGCGAGTTATTTTTTCTCTTTTTCGGTTTTGTTTTTTGCTCCCCTTCTTTCAAGTGCAGTAACTTTTTTATTTTTTCATCAATCTTGCCATATGAGGGCTTGGTTTTTTTGCCTGACGAATTCTACTTTTAAGTTAAACCATAAGTTTTACCATGTAGTGTACTGGAAAACAGCAAAACAAATTCAAGTGCGGAAAACTTGCAAAAAAAGTGCAATTGCACGATTGTTTTTGGGGTATTTAGCATATGGTAAAAGGGATGTGTGGTGTGATGTTTCAGGTTGATATGAGTTTGTAGATACCAAACAAGTATAGGTTTAATTTTACCTAAGGGGTTAAAAAAAAAATCATAAGTTTGTCCCAAAACACTGGTGCGCTTTTGCGCCATTTTCCGTGACCCATAGCATTCTCATTTTTTGGGGTAAGGTGCTCAGTGGTGGCTTATTTTTTGCATCTCGAGCTGACGTTTTTAATAGTACTATTTATCACAGATACTATGTTTTGATTGTCTGGGACCCAGACAGCTAGTCTGAGGGCAACCAGTCATAGACAACGGCATTCTGTTTGCATTCAATCACAGACGCTGTCACAGAGATTGAGCGGGGAAAGCAGTGAATATTCATGAGATTTAATGAGAGGACCAGGAAGTAGTGTGACAGCCGCGCGGAGTCTCGGTAAGGATAATTGTCCTTCTTTAATCCCTAGTTTGCTTCCTTTTTTTATTTTTATTCGGGTGGCCGAACCAAAACAGTAACACTGACTTCCCTGAGAAGTCCTTGTTCGGTGTCTATGCACAGCACTAGGTGTCCAGTAAGGACCCCAAACTTTACACTTCGGGTTTGCCCATCACTACTTACAAGTTGATTCATACCTTCCTTGTTTCTTCACTTCCGAGAGTCTCAGGTGACACTACTTATTAGCTTTGTTTTTCTTCAGTTGCACATTTTCAATGAAGATGACTTGTGCAGATCACTTGGCTGAATCCTTCATTGTAACATAAGCTTGTCTTCATTCATAATTTCTAATGCAGGTTATTTTTAGTAAGTCCAGTGGAGTAACAATGACTCATAGATAGGATATTTATATAACAATGAAACAGTTCCACTTCTTCAGACTCAGCTCATACAAATGTAACTCATCACATGCCAATAACCCAAAAAACGCTGGTATCTCCAATAAAATAATTATTTAATTTAATTTAAAAAGTTATCATCACAAGGCAAAAGTTGTTTGTTGACGCGTTTCAACTTGAAAAAGTTAATTGTGTTATAATTATTTTATTAAAGATATCAGCCATTTTTTTTAACTTATTGGAATTTTTCTTATACTGATGGGTAGGCTGGATCCCTAGATACACATGCAGAGCTGAACAGCATTTCATGGGGAGCAGATACTATTCTTTGGTTTATTGCAACTGATCACATATTGATGCAATGACCATTGTTAGAACGCTACTCTCCCTCGCTTCAGAAGCCATTTGGAGTTAGGATCATCCACGCTGGCGAAATGCGCGTCGGGAGTCTGGGGGCCTTTTTGTTTATGGGGACAGCCTGCCCACCTTGGATTAATCCAAATTAAACCTTGCACTGGGCACTTTAAATTTTGGTATGTATCGGGCTTTTACAATAAGACATACCATCATGCTTATTTTTGGGGACATTCTAGCCACACAGCATCTGGCCATTGGCCCCAGCAACATGTATTGATTATATTCTTTTTCAGTACTTGTTCCTACTTACACAAGGCGATTACGCCTACAATTGGTGGAATTTAAAAGGACAGTGCTGTTAAATGCATACATGTTGCTATTTACCATATTTGATGCTGCATGGGTGCTCCGATTTTCTACTGTGTTCTATGGCTCAGGATACATTTCATTTATAGTAAAATCATCATATCAAGTGTATATGGTTGCCCATTGCACTCTATGTCGTAAAGGAGCTTCTACGTATTTAGTGACCATGTATTCAGGTGTTTCGTCTTCTCCATGCATGTTTTTAATTTTTGCTGTTATTTTAACATGATCACGATTTATTTTTTGCTATAAATAAACTTTGATACATTTTGTCACACTTTTTACTCTGTTTTCTCTTGTTCTTTAATTCTATTACATTGAGATGTGTTGGCAGTGGATCGGCCTTATTTTGGCATCCATCTGTAGTCATGCTCTATACGGTTATGAGGAGTTTTGCTTTCATCATTGTTAGAAGAAGACTAAAAAGAACATAATTAAGATTTTATTTGCCGTACTAGGTAAAGGTTTCATATCTCTAATTTTTATCTACAAATCTAAGAGCGGCTTCCAGTGCTCCTGCACATAATGTACACCCATCCTCACGTTGGCATGTCCAGGGTGCTGCTAGAATTCGGGGACAGTCAGGGCTGGAGTAAGTAAAGTGTGACAGTAACAGATAATACTAGAACAGGAGCACTAGAGAGATTATGAGGTCAGACATTTATCAATTTCCTCTTCTATGCCTATAAATCAAATTGCAGGACAGTAGTATAAATGGTGGTCTGATCTGTCATGACAGGCATCCCCACGCTCAACGAATGGTAACACAGCTGTGACACCCTCACACTAATGGCACCAGCCATTACTCACTGTCTCCCAGCTTGCAGGTGACTCTCTGAGAACCTCTTCATCAAAGTCACTATGTCCTCTTGCCAGTGATGGTGGCTAATGATAGAAAATTGAGGCAACAATCTTCCATCAGGGACACCAAGGATACTATTGTAGAGATGCCCGTGCTTTCTCCTGTCTCCTTCCCAGCAAGTCTGGCTTCACAGCTCTCAGAGGATAAGCTATGGCTTGTTAAAGGCCCCGTCACATGCAACGACGTATTTAACGAGATATCGCCGGGGTCACGAATTCCGTGACGCACATCCGGCATCGTTAGCGACGTCGTTGCGTGTGACATCAAGCAGCGACCGTTAACGATGGGAAATACTCACCAAATCGTCCATCGTTGACACGCCGTTCCTTTTAAAAAAATAGTTGATTGTTGAGGTCGCAGGTTGTTCGTCATTCCCGAGGCAGCACACATCGCTACGTGTGACTCCCCGGGAACGACAAACAACAGCTTACCTGCGACCGCCGGCAATGAGGAAAGGAAGGAGGTGGGCGGCCGCTCATTACCGCCCCTCTGCTTCTATTGGGCGGCCGCTTAGTGACGCCGATGTGACGCCGCACGAACCGCCCTCTTAGAAAGGCGGTTCGCCGGCCACAGCGACATCGCTAGGCAGGTAAGTCCGTGTGACGAATCCTAACGATATTGTGCGCCACGGGCAGCGATTTGCCTGTGATGCACAAACGACGGGGGCGGGTACGCTCGCTAGCGATATCGCTGCGTGTGACGGGGCCTTTAGGCTTCATGCACATTGAGCTGAAAAGATGCAGATTTTTATATGCACTTTCAAAGAGTCTGCAGTGTAATACAATATCGGCAAAGTAACAGAAATTTTACCAATTGGATTTTGAAATTCACCGCATGTCAATTCTTTTTGTAAATTTGCGTTACGGACGTCACCCACTTCAATGTAAAGGAGTGAAATGCAAATTTTGGAAATATACATTTTTGCAGCCGTTTTGTTGCAGAGGTGTAAAAAAAATCCGCTATAGAAATCTCTTGTCTGTCTGTAGCCTAAAAGAGTTCGGACGTTGAGCAGTAGTATAATTACAGCCAGTTATACAGTGATGAGGTAGAAATGGAATTTAATGATTAGGTAGAAAACTTTATGAGCGATTTGCCCAATCATTAAGGTCGTTCTCAATCGTTATCTTCTAGGTAAAGCAAGCATGTTTCAGTACCCTGTTTCCCCGAAAATAAGATACTATCTTATCTTTTTTTTTGCCCTGAAAAAAGCACTAGGTCTTATTTTCAGGGGTTGTCTTATTCTTGAGGAGACATGGTTGGGGGTAAGTTAACCACCCACAAAAAGCAGACCCCCCCCCCTTCCCAGCATCGTCATACTTAACAGCCCCGGGCGTCTGTATGGCTCCCAAATCTCCCTGTGATCTCCCAGCAGGTATGCTGCACACCTCCCCTGCATCTGGCTGACCTGACACTCGCATAGATCACATAACACTCACACAGACACACTCATACTGATAAAGACACACACACATCTTATTCCACATCATTCCTGCCTTTGATCTCCCAGCAGCTGTGCTCCCCAATACATCTGAATGACACTTGAATACATCATATCTCACACACACACACACACACACACACGCACACACACGCACACACACACACACACACACACACACACACACACACCACATTTCACATCATTCCTCCCTGTGATCTCCCAGCAGCTGTGCTCCCCTGCGTCTGGCCAACACTCACACATCAGAACACAGTCACACATAAGATAGCATACACTCACACATCTGATCACATACACTCACACTCACACATACACTCACTCATCAGACAGCATACACTCACACATCCGATTGCTTACACTCACACACACTCACAATATCGCACATACCGGTACAATTGCGCGCACACACTCACAACATCCGGAGATACCACATGCTTCCGGCCATGTGATCCTCTGGCAGGTCCTGGAAGGTCACTGCACTGCACAGTATCGCCTCCAAGCAGCAAGCGATATCGCTGGATGTGGTGAGTGTGTGGATGCGATCTGTAGTGTGTGTGTGATCTGATGTGTGTGTGTGTGTAATCTCATGTGTGTGATGTGTATGTTCCACCGCAGGACCTTGATGCGCTCATCTGCTCAGGCATCTGGTGAGTCTGATCGTGGGGTCTTCTCTCTTTCTTTTTTCTTTAGTGGGTGGCCGCTATCTATAATGAAGTGTCCTGCAGTGTCTTTAACTTTTTTACCGCTGCATGAAACGTCATGATTGACCGCGGCTAGGTCTTATTTTCAGGGGATGTCTTATATTTAAGACAGTCAGTTCCTTGGTGAACATGGATGAGAAGTGCATATTTAATATCTCAGTCTTTTCTTTGTCCACTATATCTAACTTGTTACATTTTAAGGGTCCGATACTATCCTTTGTTTTTCCTTTTGGCATTAATGTAATGTATTTATAAAAGATTTGGGTATTTATTTTAATGTCCTTGGCGATTTTTGTTTCAGTAGCTAATTTTGCTTGCTTGATTTCTTTTTTACATTTCCTATTGATATCTTTATACTCCTGCAATGCTATTTCTGTATTTTCAGCCTTCAAGATTTTAAACGCCCTTTGTTTTCGTTTTATTATACTTTGTAGAGTCTTATTTATCCATAATGGTTTCTTTTTATTCCTGGACATTTTTTTACCAGAGGATATAAGTTTTTTACAGGAGGATATACGTTTTTTACAGGACTCTAGGAGTATATCTTTAAACTTTCCCAATTTATTTTTGGTATCCCCAGTTACCATAACATTGTCCCAATCTGCACAATTAAGCTCTTCCCTTAATTTCTTGAAATTAGCTTTCCTAAAATTCCAGGTTTTAGCATTTCCCTTTTCAAATGTTCTATTGAATATTACTTTGAAGCTTACCATATTATGATCGCTGTTGCCCAAGTGCTCCCGGACCTGTAGATCTGAAATTGTATCCGGTCTATTTGACAGGACCAGATCTAGCAAATTATCTCCCCTGGTCGGTTCATCTACCATCTGAGAGAGGAAATGGTCTTGAATGGTAGATAAGAACTTACAGCTTTTAGCAGAAGCAGAAGATTCTATGTCCCACTGTATGTCTGGATAGTTGAAATCCCCCATAATAAGAACCCGATTATTATTATTAGCTGCCTTTTCAATTTGTTCCAGCATTTCACCCTCTACCTGTTCAGGTATGTTAGGAGGCTTATAGCAAACTAATAGTGTAGGCGCTAGGAATGGCAGAGATAAAGTAAAAGTGTCTCATACATTAGAGCGATTCATTAATCATAACATCCATAGCTAAGTATTTTACATTGAGAACTATATACAGTTGGGTCCAGAAATATTTGGACAGTGATACAAGTTTTGTTATTTTAGCTGTTTACAAAAACATGTTCAGAAATACAATTATATATATAATATGGGCTGAAAGTGCACACTCCCAGCTGCAATGTGAGAGTTTTCACATCCAAATCGGAGAAAGGGTTTAGGAATCATAGCTCTGTAATGCATAGCCTCCTCTTTTTCAAGGGACCAAAAGTAATTGGACAAGGGACTCTAAGGGCTGCAATTAACTCTGAAGGTGTCTCCCTCGTTAACCTGTAATCAATGAAGTAGTTAAAAGGTCTGGGGTTGATTACAGGTGTGTGGTTTTGCATTTGGAAGCTGTTGCTGTGACCAGACAACATGCGGTCTAAGGAACTCTCAATTGAGGTGAAGCAGAACATCCTGAGGCTGAAAAAAAAGAAAAATCCATCAGAGAGATAGCAGACATGCTTGGAGTAGCAAAATCAACAGTTGGGTACATTCTGAGAAAAAAGGAATTGACTGGTGAGCTTGGGAACTCAAAAAGGCCTGGGCGTCCACGGATGACAACAGTGGTGGATGATCGCCGCATACTTTCTTTGGTGAAGAAGAACCCGTTCACAACATCAACTGAAGTCCAGAACACTCTCAGTGAAGTAGGTGTATCTGTCTCTAAGTCAACAGTAAAGAGAAGACTCCATGAAAGTAAATACAAAGGGTTCACATCTAGATGCAAACCATTCATCAATTCCAAAAATAGACAGGCCAGAGTTAAATTTGCTGAAAAACACCTCATAAAGCCAGCTCAGTTCTGGAAAAGTATTCTATGGACAGATGAGACAAAGATCAACCTGTACCAGAATGATGGGAAGAAAAAAGTTTGGAGAAGAAAGGGAATGGCACATGATCCAAGGCACACCACATCCTCTGTAAAACATGGTGGAGGCAACGTGATGGCATGGGCATGCATGGCTTTCAATGGCACTGGGTCACTTGTGTTTATTGATGACATAACAGCAGACAAGAGTAGCCGGATGAATTCTGAAGTGTACCGGGATATACTTTCAGCCCAGATTCAGCCAAATGCCGCAAAGTTGATCGGACGGCGCTTCATAGTACAGATGGACAATGACCCCAAGCATACAGCCAAAGCTACCCAGGAGTTCATGAGTGCAAAAAAGTGGAACATTCTGCAATGGCCAAGTCAATCACCAGATCTTAACCCAATTGAGCATGCATTTCACTTGCTCAAATCCAGACTTAAGACGGAAAGACCCACAAACATGCAAGACCTGAAGGCTGCGGCTGTAAAGGCCTGGCAAAGCATTAAGAAGGAGGAAACCCAGCGTTTGGTGATGTCCATGGGTTCCAGACTTAAGGCTGTGATTGCCTCCAAAGGATTCGCAACAAAATATTGAAAATAAAAATATTTTGTTTGGGTTTGGTTTATTTGTCCAATTACTTTTGACCTCCTAAAATGTGGAGTGTTTGTAAAGAAATGTGTACAATTCCTACAATTTCTATCAGATATTTTTGTTCAAACCTTCAAATTAAACGTTACAATCTGCACTTGAATTCTGTTGTAGAGGTTTCATTTCAAATCCAATGTGGTGGCATGCAGAGCCCAACTCGCGAAAATTGTGTCACTGTCCAAATATTTCTGGATCTAACTGTAATCTGCCAATATCATCTCATTTGCCAGCACAGCTGCAGCTGGTATCCACATATCTGCTTATATTGTATATGTATATCTCTGAAATTCGTAGAGGACTGATATATATCATTTTATTACCGTACTGAATATAATTTTTTTTTTTTTAAATTAGTCGTCACTTTACAATTTCAAAAAGTAATATGACACTTAAAGGGATTGTCCACTACTAGGACAACCACTTCTGATTCTACTTGTTTCCCCCAGGTAAAATAAAAGACCCTGTACTCACCTCCCATTCTGGTGCCATTCCAGTGCTGTCAGTAATCGAGGTTTGGAGCTCAAGTGACAACGTAATAGTGATTACCCCTTTAACGTCACACAAATTCCCACACATGCAAAACAGATTTTCTCCAATAAAATATTCACAATGCAAAAAAAAAACAACAACTGAAAACAGCTTAGAAAGGTGTCCATAATAAGCATATTACCCTGGTGGTTATGATATACTGTATAAGGGGGTAATCTATTTTTACCAGTAAGAAGAATATTCCCAACATCAATATCACACACGCTCAGTGAATGTTCCCCAATTTATACACACACTCATCATCTAGTAGTGTATAAATATTATAGTCTTATAACAACACAAAAAATACTGCATAAATAATAAATAAATAATAATAATAGAAAATAATAATAATTACTGAATAAATAATAATAGATAATGAGAATATATAATTCAAATAAAACATTGAAAGTAAATGTAATGGTACCTTTCAAAGACAACAATGGAAACTGTCTCTAGTAAGAGGGTTAGGGTGGAAACACATCTATGCGAGTAAAATCGGTCCGACTGGGCTGAAAAAAACTCGGCTGATTTTAGTTCACGTTAGGTGCGAGTGCAACGCAAGTGCGATGCTATTTCTGAATAAATTAATGATTTTACTAGCGTGTGTAATGTGTATTTTTTACTATGTCATCTGCCATTCAGCGCTGCTACATGGCCGCTGACAGCAGACACAGACAGCCATGTAGCAGAGCTGAATGGCAGATGACAGCAGACACAAACAGAGCCGCACAATCAGAATGAACTCGGGTGAACTTAACCCGACTTCATTGTCATGCTGCGGCTCTGTCTGTGCCGCGTCCTGATTAGCGGTCACCAGTGAAGGGTTCACCGGTGACCGCTAATCCCCTGAGTGACTGAAGTTAGCAGCCCTCTCTCATACTCACCGATCCCCGGCGCCGCACTGCACGGCGTTCACACTGCTCCGGCGGCTTTTACTATTTTGAAAAAGCCGGCCGCTCATTAAACAATCTCGTATTCCCTGCTTTCCCCGCCCACAGGCGCCTATGATTGGTTGCAGTGAGACACGCCCCCACGCTGAGTGACAGGTGTCTCACTGCACCCAATCACAGCAGCCGGTGGGCGGGTCTATACTGTGCAGTGAAATAAATAAATAAATAATTTAAAAAAATGGCGTGCGGTCCCCCCCAATTTTAATACCAGCCAGATAAAGCCATACGGCTGAAGGCTGGTATTCTCAGGATGGGGAGCTCCACGTTATGGGGAGCCCCCCAGCCTAACAATATCAGCCAGCAGCCGCCCAGGATTGCCGCATACATTATATGCGACAGTTCTGGGACTGTACCCGGCTCTTCCCGATTTGCCCTGGTGCGTTGCCAAATCGGGGTAATAAGGAGTTAATGGCAGCCCATAGCTTCCACTAAATCCTAGATTAATTATGTCAGGCGTCTATGAGACACCCTCCATGATTAATCTGTAAGTTACAGTAAATAAACACACACACATGAAAAAATCCTTTATTAGAAATAAAAAACACAAACACATTCCCTCATTACCAATTTAATAAGCCCCAAAAAGCCCTCCATATCCGGCGTAATCCACGGACCTCCAGCGTCACTTCCAGCATAAAGATGACAGGAGCTGCAGAAGACATCGCCGCTCCGGTCACCTCCAAGCAGCAATTGAGGTGAGTAGCGCGATCAGCTGAGCTGTCACTAACCTCAGTGACAGTAACCTCAATCGCGGCCACCGCTGGATCCTCCAACAGTGACAGCTCAGCCGATCGCGCTACTCACCTCAGTTGCTGCTTGGAGGTGACCGGAGCGGCGGTGTCTTCTGCAGCTCCTGTCACCTTCATGCTGGAAGCGACGCTGGAGGTCCGTGGATTAAGCCGGATATGGAGGGCTTTTTGGGGCTTATTAAATTGGTAATGAGGGAATGTGTTTGTGTTTTTTATTTCTAATAAAGGATTTTTTCATGTGTGTGTGTTTATTTACTGTAACTTACCGATTAATCATGGAGGGTGTCTCATAGAAGCCTGACATGATTAATCTAGGATTTAGTGGCAGCATTGGGCTGCCATTAACTCCTTATTACCTCGATTTGCCAACGCACCAGGGCAAATCGGGAAGAGCCGGGTACAGTCCCAGAACTGTCGCATATAATGTATGCGGCAATCCTGGGCGGCTGCTGGCTGATATTGTTAGGCTGGGGGGCTCCCCATAACGTGGAGCTCCCCATCCTGAGAATACCAGCCTTCAGCCGTATGGCTTTATCTGGCTGGTATTAAAATTGGGGGGGACCGCACGCCATTTTTTTAAATTATTTATTTATTTCACTGCACAGTATAGTCCCGCCCACCGGCTTCTGTGATTGGGTGCAGTGAGACACCTGTCACTCAGCGTGGGGGCGTGTCTCACTGCAACCAATCATAGGCGCCTGTGGGCGGGGAAAGCAGGGAATACGAGATTGTTTAATGAGCGGCCGGCTTTTTCAAAATAGTAAAAGCCGCCGCAGCAGTGAGAAAGCCGTGCAGCGCCACGCCGGAGATCGGGGAACGGTGAGTATGAGAGAGGAGGGGAAAATGACCGACAGACTGTGAGAGAGGGACAGAGATAGTGACGGACCGACAGAGAGAGAATAGAGACCGAGAGGGAGAGACCGACTGACAGAGAATAGTGATTGACAGACATTGGGAGACATCGCTCGTTTCCAGTGTTTTAGGAAACCTGCGAGAAATGTATTTAGAAAATCGGATGTCACTAGGATGGTGTGAATGCCGTCCCGTGACATCCGATTTTTTACACGCTCCCATAGACTTGCATTGGAGAAACTCGCAGTAGAAACTCGCAAAAAAGCAGCATGCTGCGATTTTTTTCTCAGTCCGATTCGGACTGAGAAAAAAAATCGCAGATGAGAGCTGAATCATTCACTAACATGTGTCCGATTCCAATGCGAGATTTTCTCGCATTGCTCTACTGCGAGAAACTCGCAAGTGAGAAGCAGCCCTTACTTAAAAAGCCTGTTTTGACCCTTTTGCAAGGTGCCCCCTTATTAGAGAGCTTCTCTATTCCGGATCCTATCGACTTCACATAGGACAGCATTTTATATGTAAGCACATGACCAGACTTATGTGTAAAAGTGCAGAGTCGATAGCTTTACATCATAGGGCAGTTCTATTTAAAGGGAACCTGTCACCAAGGTTTTCCCCTAAAAGCTGCAGTCACCACCAGTGAGGCCTTATATACACCATTCCAGAATGCTGTATATAAGAGCCCAGGCCGCTCTATAGAATGTAAGAAACACCTTTATAATATTCACATAGGGGACGGTCCGATCCAATGGGTGTTGCTGGTCTCGATCCGTTGTCTCCTTCATCTTGTGCGATCGCCGTCCTCCTGCCCATCCCCGTGTGGATGACGCATCTTGCGTCATTCACATAAAGACCTCCATTGTGCCCCTACACATGCGCACTTTGATCTGCCCTGCAGAGGACACATCAAAGTACTTGAGTGCACACGCACATTTGGTCTTTGATCTCTTCTCATTCCTGCGCATTACAGTACTTTGCTGTGCCCTCAGCCGGGTAGATCAAAGTGCGCAGGACCGCAATGGAGGCCTCTGTGTGAATGACACAGGATTCTTCATTCACACAAGGCTGGGTAGGAGGACAGCGATGTCACAAGATAGAGGAGGTGCTGGACTAAGGCCCACGACACCGATCGGACCAGACCACCCTCTCGGTGAGTATTATAAAGGTGTTTTTATGTACTACAGTGCGCTCTGGAATGCTGTATATGAGAGCTCACTGGTGGTGGTGTGGCACCCCTGAGGCTCTGGTCGCCACAGGGTACTGCACATCAGTTAAGATGCAGTATCCATCTCAGGTAAGGAGGGGGTTAATCACTGGTGTTCCACATTCACACTCTACATACAGCTTAGGAGCCTTCTCACGGGAGGGCGGGGGAGGGGGGTGGACTTTACTAGGCCCGGGTCTTGGAGCGGGAGCTCAGCCCGGGTTCCTAAGTGCTGAGGGGGTCATCCTAGGAAAAGGACATTCTCTCTCTCTCTCTCTCCAAACACCGGTGGTGTCCCCTCACTTGCTTGGGATTGATTGGAGCCCACGATGGCAGAGACCAGTACCTGGGTGCAGCTTTAAATCAGTGAGTAAAAGAACATGGAACCGCAGTTGCCGACTTAGACTCTGATTAGCGACGGCGTCGCCCTACGCTCCGGCGCTCCCAGGGGACTGCCAAACACTTCGTCATCCACCCAGGGCCTGCTCCGCCTGTGGGGAGCGACACCATCCCAGCTGCTGTAACACCTGCCCCGGCGAGGAATTCTGCAGTGGCAGCTACTCCCTGGCCGCATACCACAGGTGGCGTCACGACAAACTCTCCCAATCACTCCGTTTCCTCTTTATTTACTGCACGCCACGGGTCAACGGAACGGGCAAGGCCACCCGCCTGACCTGACCCGCAATGGCCTGGCAACGAGTAGGTTAACCACCTGCCCCGTGAGGCGCTGCAGTGGCCGCAGCTCATAAGGGAAAAACCTGATGACAGGTTCCCTTTAAAGCTAGTTTATGAATATTTTTGGTCTGGAAGACCCATTTCTGTATTTTACATATATATAAGTGTCCATAAAATGTGTCCCATGTGCTACAGACTCTGATCTATGACATTATCATAATATTCCCAATTTTATGAAAGCAAAAATACAATATTATGGTAAGTGTTTTAAAATCATGGATTTACCAGCAAAGCAGAGAAAGATTTCAGTCTCCACCGTTGTGGGCCGCTGTATGGTTAATCACCTCCAAATGACCAATTGCCTTTTATGTCTTAGTGAATAAGAGTAAAGCTGCTGCCCGGGGAGCTACTTAGTGTCTGTAAAGAATAACTAGAGGCAGTGTGCATTTATGTAAATGGCCATCTTGTTTTCAATGAAGAGCCCAGCATCTGCTATGTCCTTAATTGCGAATGTAAAAAAAATTCACAGCTCAGCACAGTAATATAAATAGGTCCCGATAAAGTGATGCTCGATGCAGATGCTACTTTTTCCTTAAGGCATCTGTCGTTTATTTGAAAAATTATTTGGTGTAAATTGGAAGCGGAAATTTTTTAAAACTGTCGAAAGGAAAACCGTTCATCTGAGAAAAAATCCAAATGTTCTATAGTTAGCAGTCATAACATGTTATGTAACACTAGGTTTTATCTAAAGAATGATTAACAGTTCATGGGATTAATGGTAGAAATGATTAACAGTTTGAGGAAAACGCCAAATGCCATATACCCATGTCATTAGCCCAGAATAGAAAGATCTGACAAATGATACAACACAACAGTATCAGGTGCAACATTGTCCCTAATACTACCGCATGTGATGTTCACTGGGCCTCTATAGAATAACACTATACATATTATACTACATTACACTGTATATACTAGTATTAGTTTATACAGTGAGCAGTGCTATAACTAGAGTCCGATGGGCTCCGGTGTAAAATTTGGACCTGGGCCCCATCTGCAGTGATGCATGGGTCCTTGCAGTGTTCTAGATCCTGTAAAGACATATGTGTTCATCCCAACCCTCAAGTAATAATTTCATCCATTCTTACCCTTTCCTCTAATCATGTCCCCCATTCATGTGCCCCTTTCTGTAATAATGTCCTTTGTCTTGGGCCGCACATTGAATTAAATGTCTCTCATTCTGGGCCCCTTCCTATTGTAGTTTCTTTTATTCTGCTGCTCTTTTAAAACACATAAAAAGAAAACAAAAACAAATGATTCTTCTTCCCTTCCTCCGCTCCCAGAAAGTCCAGCATCCCCCATGGCCAGCAGAGAGGCTGGGAACTGAATTTAGCATCCAAGCCATTGGTAGCTCATGTTTTCACTGCCATGCGCTACCTGTGGCGGGCTGGCCTACGTCAGCTGTCAGCCTCTAATTGGCTGGCATCATGTATTGCACTACAGAGAGCCGGTAGGTCTTGTCGCCACAATACACTTCGGACACACATCTAGCTGAAATAAGTGCCAATGTAATTGGGCTCCCTTCCTACATGGGCTCAGTCACAGCCGCACTGTCTTGTCTGCACCCGTTAGTTCAATGACGTCTTTCTATCAGAGCTGACGCCACATTCCCAATAGTGATATCCAGTAAAAAATTGTATACTGTGCTATGTACCTTTTTCATTGGGGCCCTATGGTAATGGATGTGTCACAGATGACAAACAGTCATGTGGTTTTTTGCAGTGGAAGGTCACAGTGTTTGGCTGCGCAAAATGCTCCCTGACTTTCTATTGTTTCTGCTGTTAGTATTCATTGTATGAGGCTTCTGCCACACTCACGTGAAATTCACGCACGTGCCGAGAGACACGTATTTTCCATGCGTGTTGCGTGCAGGTAAGTACGTGTCTCTGGTACGTGCGTGACACGTGTGTTCTACGTGTGCTATCCGCGATAGCACACGTAGAACCGGTAATTATCATACTCACCTGGTCCTTCCTGCTGTCCGCGCTGCTGTCCGTGGTGCTGATCCTCGGTCTCCAGCCCTCCCGTCTCCCCGCTGCTGCTGCTGCCAGGCAGTGAAGTGAATATTCAATGAGAATAATGAGCGGCGGTCGGCAGCAAGAGGCAGCAGCGGCAGAGACAGGAGGGCAGGAGAAGTTGAGTTAATGATTTTTGTTTTTTTCACTGACATGTGTGTTTTCTCCGGCGCGTGTCACACGGGACCGCATCCACACTACACCCGTGTGGTGCGGGTGCGGGCCGTGTGACACCCGTGCTGCCGGAGAAATCACTGACATGTCAGCGCTTTGAAAAACGCACACACGTACAAACGCACACGGACACACGTTCCGTGTGGTTTTACGTGTGTGTGCCTGCTACAATAGGGTAGCATTGCTGAACGTGTCTCCGTGCCGCTGGTACGTGTAAAAAATGACAAACACGTGCCGGCAGCACGGATGTGTGGCGCTAGCCTTAGGTAGCTTTCCTGCTGGGTTTTCATCTCTTCTCCTTTAGGACCCAGCGGAGCTCTCCTTCCATCCAGCTGCTGATTATAGTATTCTCCATGTGCTTAAATATTTCCATCTTCCCTGGACTTGTATTGGTGCTATTATTCAGTTCATACAAGCTTTGGTTGGAAGCAGGTGGCTTGTACTCATCTGTGGTATCGTCGCTGAAACTTGACTGAACATATACCTGAGTCATCTGTGGATAAGTAGTTCATGCACTTTCCCCTGTGTGTCCTCCTTGTGTTTTCTATACTGTTTAGTGAGGTTGACGAAGAGCTCATCCCATCCGTTCCCTATTTAGGGTCCAGCATTAGGGTTTCCCAGGGTCAGATATCCGGCTCAGCGAATAGGCACAGAACCTATCTAGGGTGATGAAGGACCCCAGGGACCAGCAGTAGGTTTGGTCAGGGGTCACATAGTTACATAGTTACTTAGGTTGAAAAAAGACCTAGGTCCATCTAGTTCAACCTTCCTTCACCAGTTCTACCTTTGGTCACTAAAGCGGGCTTTACACGCTACGATTTCGCTACAGCGATCTCGTTGGGGTCACGGATTTTGTGACGCACATCCGGCCGCTGTAGCGATATCGTAGCGTGTGACTCCTAGGAGCGATTTTGGATCGTTGCAAAAATGTCCAAAATCGCTCCTCGTTGACATGGGGGTCCGCTCCCAATTATCGCTGCTGTCGCTGAGGCGAAGTTGATCCTCGTCCCTGCGGCAGCACACATCGCTACGTGTGATTCCGCAGGAACGAGGATCATCTCCTTACCTGCCTCCGGCCACAATGCGGAAGGAAGGAGGTGGGCGGGATGTTACGTCCGGCTCATTTCCGCCCCTTCGCTATCATTGGGCGGCCGGTTAGTGACGTTGCTGTGATGCCAAATAGACCGCCCACTTAGAAAGGAGGCGGTTCGCCGGTCACAGCGACGTCAAAGGCTATGTAAGTACGTGTGACAGGGGTGCGCGATTTTGTGCGCGACGGACAGCGTTATGCCCGTTGCGCACAAACGATGGGGGCGGGTCTCATGCTAGCGATATCGGGCCAGATATCGCAGCATGTAAAGCCACCCTAAGTCATTTAAAACCAACAATGTTGTGTGTACTGAGTAAATCATCCAGTCCTTTTTTAAAAGCTGTTATAGTATCAGCCATTACTACCTCTTGTGGTCGGCATTCCACAGTCTGACCGCTCTAACTGTAAAGAACCCTTTCCTATTTAGCTGTCGGAATCACTTTTCTTCCACTCGCAGTGAGTGCCCCCTGGTCCTTAGTATTGTCTTTGGAAGAAATAAGTCATGTGCCAGTCCTTTATATTGACCACACATGTATTTATATATGTAAATGAGATCTCCTCTGAGACGTCTTTTTTCTAAGCTAAACATCTAACTTTTTCAACCTCTCATCATACGGGCGGCCTCCATTCCTTGTAGTAGTCTAGTTGCCCTCCTTTGAACTGACTCTAACTTCTGAATGTCCTTTTTAAAATGTGGAGCCCAAAACTGGATCCCATATTCCAGGTGTGGCTTTACAAGTGATTTATAGAGGGGCAACAATACTCCAAGTCCTTCTCCTGATCTGTAGTCCCGAGTTTACTTCCATTTAATGTATACGCAGTTATAGGATTACTCCATCCTAGGTGCATTACTTTACATTTATCAACATTAAATCTCATTTGCCAAGTATCTGCCCATTCTGACCCAGATCTTTTTGTAATATTGTACTATCAAGGTCAGTTTTTAATATCCTACATAGTTTGGTGACATCAGCAAAGACTGACACTTTACTATCAATCCCATCCACAAGGTCATTAATAACGAGATTAAAAAGAATTGGTCCTAGCACAGATCCCTGCGGCACCCCACTGCTGACTATAGCCCATTTAGAGAATGTAGCATTTATGACTACTCTTTGTTTCCTATCTTTAGCCAATTCCTTACCCAGTTGCATATTGTGTCCCCTAGTCCTTGCTTCTGGAGCTTTAGTATAAGGCTATTATGTGGTACAGTATCAAATGCCTTTGCAAAGTGCAAGTAAATCACATCAGCTGCATTACCAATATCCAGGTTTGCACTTACCCCCTCATAGAACCTCAACAGGTTAGTTAGACACGACTTATCTTTCATGAATCCATGCTGTCTGTCAGTTATTATATTATTTTCTGCAATATATTTTTGCATGCCATCCCTTAAAATGCCCTCAAAAACTTTGCATACTACTGATGTCAGGCTTACTAGACAGTAGTTGCCTGAATCTACCCTCTTACCTTTCTTAAATATCGGTACCACATCAGCAATCCTCCAATCCTGAGGCACCAACCCTGTTACAAGCAAGTCTACAAAGATGAGATACAGCGGTCTGCCGATTACGGAGCTCAATTCCCTCAATATTCGTGGATGAATGCCATCTGGCCCTGGGGATTTGTCAATGTTTAATTTACTCAGACGTAAGCGTACTTCTTCTTGTGTTAAATTAATTGTATCGGGTGTGAACTTTGATTTTTCACTTGTTGAATGATCCCTGGTACAGTCTGCTCCTTGGTGAACACAGATGAGAAATGTCTATTTAATATCTCAGTCTTATGTTTGTCCTCTATAACTGATTGATTGCTCTCAGTGAGAGAAACAAAATTAAAATTTTGTAGTTGTGATACCTTTTTCAACTGGCTAACAGTACCAAAACCTTTTTCTTTCCTCTATAACTAATTTGTTATTATATTTTAAGGGGCCGATGCTATCCTTTGTTTTACTTTTGGCATTAACTCCTTCACGACC